>NC_084981.1:17479913-17792100 GCF_963691925.1 Scomber scombrus | reverse complement strand
GTCAGTTCATTGTGTTGTTTTATATTTCATATTTTTGTTAGTGGTGTGTGTATTGCGGGGGTGTCACAAATAATTTATGTGCTTCCTCTGCACCCTAAGATGTAGCTGTGTTCCTCCATTCATCCCTCTTTATCCTCTCCTCCACCATCCCCCTTTCTCTCTAATGGGCAGAGTGGCATTGACATTATTTCACTTGAGGATCCCTCACTCTGTCAATCCCTCTTCATTTACTCCATGGCTACAGGACTCATTACAGTATCTCTTCCTCCTTCTCTCTCTCCTGTACTCTCACTCATTCTCCATCCTGTATAGCTCACTAGTTTTCACTCTCTCTCTCTCTCTCTCTCTCTCTCTCTCTCTCTCTCTCTCTCTCTCTCTCTCTCTCTCTCTCTCTCTCTCTCTCTCTCTCTCTCTCTCTCTCTCTCTCTCTCTTCTCTTTCTCTGGACACTGTTAGTTTCTTACTTAAGAGAATCGCTCGTCTTCACAAATGGTTGCACGTCAAACCCACTCCTAGCTAGCCCCCACTGATTCCCTTCAGGCTTTGGCACAGGTTTACTGTAACAGATTAGACGAAGACTCGGAGCTCCTGCTAACTATCCATCACTTGCTAACAGTGGACTAAGGCTGTGTACTTTATGCAGCTTTTAGCTCCAGCCCGCCACATACTGCATGTTTAGCCCCAAGCTCTCTCTCTGCCTCTACCATCCCCTCACATCAAGATAGTGCTGAGGCTGTGTACTGTTGCACGCTGTTCTTTGTTTTACTCTGAATATGGCTTTTCTCTACCAGGACTTTGAACACAATATAATAAGACACAAAACATAAATAATTCTGCGTTGTTTTGTCTTCTGCAGCCCTGTTGTAAAAATGAATCAAACACTGGTTGCCGCGATAGAGCCAACATCATCTACATCCGAACTGCAATTCATAAATCATCAGTGGCACCATAAAAACCATATGATGATGATAACTGATAATGACTGTGACTGTCTCAACAATGTTAATCATGAGGTTGCTGACATTACAAAAATAATCACGTACATCAACAATACAGTACTCAGGAATATTTATTCTGTTCACCAGCTGCATGGCTGAGTTGTATCTTCAGGTTATGTTTGCGCAGGAGGAGAAATATGGTGCTTTGATTACTGGTCAGCATTGGTGCTTTGGGCCTTGAGGAAATACCAGTCAGCACCTCCCTGCACTAGTGAGATGGAAGATAAGCATATGTTGGAGTAACTGGCCTGGGTGAATAGTAGTATTTAGGGTGTTGGACGTGGGGTCCTGGAAGGCCCCAGAGCCAGTCTACAATGAGAGCCATACACCACCATCTCTCCTGTGAGTGATCATACCCAGGCAAGACGCAGAGGAACGCAGCTGTACAGGGAAGACCAGCAGGGGGGCTTTGACCATTTACCGACAGCCATGCTGGATCCAGAGGGACAGTGGGGGCTTATTTGCATGCGTGTGTGTATGTGTGTGTGTGCTACATATACTGTAGGTCTGTGAGTCAGTGGTTTTGCTGTCTGTCCATGCATGCAAGTGTATTTCTACATCATATTATTACTAATGTATAATACATACATCTAAAGTGGCTGTCAGGACTGGTCAGTCATCATAAAACATGAGGCAGCCACTCTGACATCGCCACCACATTAACGTGAAGAAGAAAAAAACACCCACTGTGGACTGTCATGTAGGCAGGGGGGATAGAGACAGAAAGACAGAGAGCGGGTCGGTGCTTAAAGCTAACAGGTAACCTTTCTGTGCACCTAGGACAAAGGCAGGGGGAAAAAGAAAATGTCAAATTAAGAGAGGCCAGGCAGAGAGACGTGGCTGCCATATTTGTGTGAAAGCCCAGTGCTGTTGGCAGCAGAGATGGCTGCTTTCTGATTCATCTGGGGCCGTATGGCAAAGCTTTGTCAGTCTGTGCGAGGTATAAATAATTCAGGGTGAGAGATGGCAATTACAGGGCCCTGCACAACCAAAATGAATATTTTATAAGGACTAAAACTGCCCTGGAATGAATCACACACATGGAGTCACACACACATACACACTAACACACACACACACACACACACACACACACACACACACACACACACACACACACAAGTATAAGTGAATGTGTACACATACACACGCAAACACACATGCATACAAATGCACACACAAAGGTAGCACATGAACCCATAGCATAGCTGTTGTATTGTTGACAATATAACTATTATATTATATAAACCCCCTGCATTGTAGGTTAATAATTCTTAATATGCTTGCACATGGGATTTCTTACAATATTTGGTTATGGGTATAAGAGTGTGTTAGATGTGTTGTTATTTTGTTCAGTTTTGTTTCTCTGTTGTGAAGAAAATGTATTAACCACCACAAGCAAATAGACCTGTTTCTTATTTCAGTAAAGTAAAGCATCTTTTATCCTTTACAAAATTCATTTACAACAAATGAAAGCAAAAAGTGTTTCCAATATGTAGTAAAGATCTACACAAACAGCAGTCTCCTGAGACTCAGACCCTTTACTTTTGACCCTGTAAATATGGTCTTTGTGTGTGAGCAAGAGGGGGGGGGGGGGCAAAATGCTAATGGGAAAAGATTAAACCCCAAAGCCGCCTGGAGCATTTACCTCTAAAGGGTTTTGTCTGTCAGGTTTCCTGCAAAACTCTGTCTTTATAATTCTGAGACAAAAAATAACATTGTTCACTAGTCCTGAGGAGCGCAGTGGCTTGGTTGAATGGCCATTGTGTGGGCCTAGCTAATGATACCTTAGCTTTTGTGAGAGGGAGGCCAGGTAGGTCTGTGACATCAGCACCACACAAGTGCTTCTCTGTGCGGATGTTTAGGGAAGGATTTCGTCTGTGGTGGGAAAAGGGTATAGAGAATAAACAGGACCTGTTTTTGTGCCCCTCTGACTAAGACAGTTAGTTTTTCTTAAAATGCACTTAAATAACTTATTTTACTTCATTTTAAATCATTAGCATTACTTTTATTTATTTATGTGAATATAATACATCAATCTCTGGAATAAATGCTTCAGCAGAGAATGATGTAATTCCAGGAGTGTCTTTTTTTCCTTTTTTTATTTCAGCGGGAGTGTGGGCGTTTTATTTGTCAGTCCAAAGGGAAGATGGCAACCCTCTGAGGGAGGAGGGACCCCAAGCATGAAGACACAGATCGCATGTGTTGGAAAAAGTGACAGCGAGGCAAATGCTAAGAGAAAGCTGCTTCCTTACCAAACCGCACACTGTTAGCGATATAGCTAGCTGTTGTGAAGGCAGCTGACAAACCCATAGCGTGGCATGTCTCGCCCCGTTTGTGAGTTTTCAAAGAGTGTGATTTGCAAATAACATGAGTCTCTGGGCATAGACTGGGCATGTAAGTACGGTGAATAAAGCCCCCCTGCTCTGCTGAGGGAACCCCTTACTTGTCAGCTCAGTTCTTTGTCAGGAACCTGACAGATAAATAGACAGTGTTTTGCCGCTCACTCCTCCTGCCTTATGTACACAGAGGCGTGTGTCTGCTTCCACATACAGGTTGACTTGCTTTAGGGGAGGAAATTGTTGAAAGACACCCCGCCGCTTCTCAGGGCAATGACTGAAAATATTGTGGGCCACTTCAGACAGCCTCAAACAACAAACAATGGGGGTTGATGTGTAACCAGATAAAACACAGATCGAATAGCTGGGTCTAAGCATCACTACAGGGCTTATTTTTCATGCAAATTACTACTAATGAGCTTCCTGAAATCTGACTAATTATATCAAAGTGATTTCTTTAATTAGTTTGTAATAATTCCTCGCATAAACATCATAGTAAACAGATTAAGCTATATAAAAATATCAATTTGTCACACTTTATATGAGATGCTGTGCAGTTGACGCTAATCTTGCTTCTCCAAAATGCCAGAGCAAACATTTATTAAAGAATTAAATATGTACTTAGAGAATGTTTGGTAACATTAAGGAGGCATATCATTTGCAAATTTGTTATGGTTTCTCCACAATGATCTCTCTAACATATAAGAGGGAAGCCTCAGAAAGAATTTGAAAATATTATGAAATTAATAACTCACATATATGAAACTGGTGAGAAATGCCATGTTAATAATTCATTTCTACAGTAGAGAATAATATATACTTTTCTGTAATTAATATATCATAAAATATTGAAAATTGAGTATGAATATCTTATTAAAACACAGCTAATGTTATTGTAATCCGACATCAGAGATTACAGCACTGAGTGACTGGAAATACTACATGTCAAATCCAAATACTTATTTGAAAAATAACAGATGACTTCAGAGAAGATAAGAAATTGCATTTATCTACCACTTTGCACCTCTTGTTAATCCAACAACATTCCTCAAACCCCTGTAGAGTAAAAATATCTTATATACTACCAGTCACAAGAGAACTCATACGACTACCGATCTTTCTGATACTCTCAATCTGCACTGAGATGGATTAAACATTCAATTTGTTACTCGCCAGACCACCACCTAGGTTCACCACTTACCATACAAATGGAAAACACGCTAGTAATCTATTAGCCTGCCTGGCCTGACACTGTATTATGTTGTATTTGTATTATATTTACTTCAGGGAAATTACGATTCAAGTCATATTTATCTTCATGTGGAAATGTGTGTCTAAATGGAAATCACCTATAGTGCGAGGGTGGATGCAGAGCAATACTAATGTGATCCATGAACCGTGCGATTTAGTCACCCTCTATGGATGCACTATGGGCTGATTCTACATATCAAACATGCTTCCCCCCTGTTAAAGCCCATACCCAGAGCCCCCGATGCTGTTTGATAATTATTACGCTTACATTACAACACAAGACCTTGCCTGTGGAGCTGGAAGAGCCTCCCCCTTCCCCTTCAACACACACACATACGCACACGCACATGCATGCACGCACACTCTTTGTCATATACAGTAGTAAACAGCTTCCCAGTAAGCTGTTTGCACTTCACTGCCCGCTGTAGGAAATAAAAACAAAGAGCAAATTGGGGGTTTGGCGTCTCAGTGAATAAATAAGGTTGTTTTACTCACAGAATCCATTACCTTTTAAAACATGTGCCTAATGCGTTGAGCCTTTTCATTTTACAAACAAAGCCTAAATTAGGAATTAAATACATTCGTATTTAGATAACGGCATTAGCTTTATGACATCAATGTGAAAAAGTTGGACGCCATCCATATCATTCCCATGCTTCCATTGTTACGTTAAATTGCAATATTAATCCTGGTTCAAACCAAGGTACTGTAGCTTTTATGCAGTACACTTGAATTATGCTATTGAAGTAATTGATAGTGATTCAGCCACTGAAGGTACTAATCCCATGATTCAGTTCATCTCTCTCAGTGCCATTTACCTCCAGATGTTTAGAGTTTGGGGTAATCAATAAAGAGGGAATAAAGATTGGCATTCACAATACTCCCCTTGACAAGCTCCAGCCGAATGTTTGTCAAGCAAATTAAACACACTTAGACTTTTCACCTGCTCCTACAACGACACCACATATGGCCGTGAAGTTAAAAATAAGAAACTGTGCATACATTACCATGCATAATGCACAACTCCCTCCATTTAATATGCAAATTTTGTAAAATATTACTGAATACCTTCTGTTCAGAATGAATAAATTTGAATTGCAATTAGAATAATCTTGTATAATTAATGAAAACTGTCAATTTTGGTTCCGAAGTAATTTGATTAGCATGTTGATAGGACACTTATCAAGTTCAGTAAACTGTTAGATTAAGAAGATGAAAAAAAAAAAGATTCTAAGGATATTTTTCTCAACGGCTCTGACATTTTCCCTTGGCATTGTAAACAAAGACAGTAGCTGGCAAACTTCCTGAATCGAGGGGCGAGAAAGGGAGGGTGGAGAAACAGAAAAAGAGAAATAGAGACGAGGACAGAGATAGAGAGCCTCTTGAGATAATCTGTGAATCTCAGTCCACAGATGAAAAGGAGTCTATCGTCAAGGCTCCTGAGTGAGCTACTCATCTCTGCCCTCTGCTCTCCAGCTAAGCCCAAGTTTATGGGATTTATCTCATGGACCATTTGTAGTTTTCACATCACATGATGAGTTAAAAACAGCACACAGCTTTTCTAAATGTTTCGAGGCTATAAATGTAGAGTTCTCAGCTAAAACCCACAGACAACTGATCCCAGTCTGCAATTCATCTGAGAGTAGCTATCTATTAACGATCAACAAATTGATGTACGCCATTGTTGTATTGTATAAAACAGAACCATCTGTACCGTCTACAGATGAACAGAGCTAGTGACCTCCTTTTCCCCTCTCTTTCTCTGCTCATTAGCTATCCTGAACCTCTTTCTCTCCTGCTTTCAGTTTTCAAACCCCCAAATGAGACCTAAATCGCTTGCAATACAGGTTAGCTTGAGGAAGGGGGGGGGAAACATCTGTCGCGCTAGGTACCCGCACGCAGCTCGGGGTATCTCCTGCGAGGAACTTTGGGGATGTTTAATTCATAAACGCTGTCATCCATGTAAACCTCCTGATTTCATAATGACTAACTCTTGGTGGTTTAATTAATTTAATAATGCCTTTCAGAAGCCATAAATGAAAGGGTCTCTGAAGTGGTGCATTAATTAGCCAGCGTCGATGCTAGCCCTGTCAGACTGGTGGCTGTCAAAAGCAGGGCAAAGCGGAGGATGGGCACAGCTGACATCCTGAGGTCAGAGGTCATGCCAATCATGTTCCTCACCACACTTAATGAGTCATAATTTGTGTCTAGTATACACATGTATTCGGGTCAACCTGTGGTCATGTCCATAATTCTCTCTCCTTGCTAGACTACATGAAAATAACTGGCGGGGCAACAAGGTAGTTACATTCTCTGTAATAAGCTGTGGCACGGCCACATTATGTTGTTACTTGTATTTACATAGTAACCCCCATCTGAAAGTTCAATCTTTCAGTGCTTCGCCTTTACCTTACATAAGGTGGATGCTGTTGCTGTTGCATATCTTTTGCTTAAATTATAATGTTATAGCTTACTCACGCAAGGTTATAACATAGAATAAATCAAACTTCATTAAAAGTCTCAGCAACTCAACGCATGAGCACACAAAATCATCACAGAACCAACCAGATTATATTCCAAACTAACTCCATGCATCTCATAAGGAGGTTGTTTTCCTTTTTCATATTTCATAAATATGAACCAGGGAGGTTTGTGTCTGTGCCTGTCCATTTATTAGCATAAAAATCAGCTGACTGAAGTATCTCACTATCTGTGGAGGCAATTAACTGTTTTGAGAGAATGCGTAATATGGGACTTTGTAATGGTATCATTTGGAGTCAAGGCACAGATGCGCCGTGCAGAGCCATACTGTAATTAGAGAGAAACGCTGTACAGGTTTTCCACTAATTAGCAAATTATGCTGAAAATAGCATCAAGCTAATTAACAGTTATTATGGCATTTTTGAAAGTATGACTTTAATTAGCAAAGTCCTGACGCAGGCAATTTCAAACTCGTCTCCGAGAAGATGAGGAAGAAAAGAAAAAAAAAACACGGGGCATGATCAAGAAGATACTCAGATTATTATGATGCCGTCAAAAACTAAAGGAAGGGGGAAAAAACAGGAGGGGAAAAAGAGAGACTGAGTGAGTGAGGGAGGGAAGGGAGGAGGAGGAGGAGGAAGAGGAAGAGGGCTGTGTGTGTGTGTGTGTGGGGGGGGGGGTAAAGCTTTTGTGTGTTGTGTCTGAATCTCCATCCAAATGAGGGGACATGTGTGCTGTGCCACGTTGCCAAGAGGAGCCCTGAGCCGTGTGCCCAGTGTCAGGTGGCAGCGGCTCACCCCTCAGCTACCAGGCGAAGACGAGAGTGAGCTCAGCTGGTGCCCACAGCCACTCACTTATTCTACTCCGCTGCACATTAAAGGAGCCCTCGAGTGGAGCCAAGCAACGCCAGCCAGCCAACCAGACAACAACACTCCACCTCCTCCTCATTTCCAACAGTTCCTCTTAGCACTTCCAGGGACCTAATGATGGACCTTGGACCTAATGATGGCCGTGACAGCAGATAAACCTGCATCCTCTCAGTTTAAGAAAGAAAACATCTTCTAAGTCGAAATGTGGGAATGCTGTTTGGAATGATTTCTGTTGGAGAAATGTAATTCATTAACATCACAATTGTTGATACAGTTAACAAAAGTGAGTATGTGGGAGGGGTTTTGAGGTAAATGTGTTTTTAAAGGCACCTGTGTAGAAGCTTTTGAAAAGTGTCACCAATGGAAGTGGGGAAAAGAGGGAAAGAGGAGTGGAAGAGATGGAGGAAGAGAGGAGAGAAGGAGAGGGGTGGACTGAAGGGTCTTTGAAGGCCCAGTGTGTGAGAGAGAACAGAAGTGTGCCTAGCCCCAGGCAGCCTACGGCTCAGGCCCATTAGCTAGACTGACCTTGCCCGCGCCTTTGTCTTTGTGCTCTCCTCCCGCTGCTTCCCCTTCTCAAGCATTCCCTTTTTGTTGTCTCCGAGCGAGATTGGGAAGGGGGCCATATCTTTCAGCTTTCTAAACCTCCCAACCCCCCATCTACCACTCCCCCACCACCACCACCACCTCAACACACACCCCACGCCTTGCCTGGAGCTTGTGCCCCAGAGGGCTCAGTACAGTGACACCCCTAGCCGGTGGCCACCTCTGCCCTGACGAGAACTTGGCTGGAGTGGTCAGTGCCCTCAAGACCCAGAGAGAAAATGCAACATATCAGGGGCCCCAAATCATGGCGCTGCAGGCCTCACATACGTGCACCCACTCTGGGCAGCCTGCCTCTTTATTGCCTGCCTCTCATTTGAGAGGATGGAGCCTGGCTGCCAAGTTTTGACACCGCCACATATGGCCTCCTCCATCAATCGGACTAATCAAGCATCAAGGGGAGGCAGGACCAGCTTAATTGCCAGCCAGATATAGCTGCTCTCACTTGACGTGCAACCTGAAATAGAAACAGGTCTGAAGAGACATGACAGGAGATAAATGAATACGGCCATTGTTCTAATAATTATATCAAAATACACTTCTTTACACTTACTCTCATCCCCACACAAGTGATAGCTATTGCAATAGATGCTGTTATTTCAACATGGGAAATCAACACTATTGCAAATATTGCCTTAATATAGCATCATCCACTCATTAAAATGTGGATTATGTTCACATTTGTAATGTTTGGTACCTCAGGTTAGAGAAGTGTACAGTAAGTTGTTAGGGAGTTTTTTTTTTTCCCATGCAGGCTGCAGTGCTATGCTCCTCCTGAGTCCTTGAGGCGTTCTGTCTGCCTCTGCATGCCTCTCTCAACTTCCTGTTTCCCTACACCCCCCACTGGGGTAGCAGCCACGGAATAACTTAGCACATGGAATGAGGAGGAGAGATCAACAGCAGTGATCCATTAATCTTGAGTTTCTCCTGTCACTCTCCCTTTCCGTTTGTAAACACTAAGGGTCTCTGGTCAGAATGGCCTTTTGTCCACTGTGTTTTTCTGCGTCCCTCTCTTATTCACTTCAAAGGTAACAAGTGACAGATGTCTGTCTTCTCAGCGGTTTTAAACACTGTGGCTCCACGATAGCATCTGGGCTGAATGTCAAACTGTGAATCTTCCCTAAGAATGTACTGTGGTTATGCCAAGCTCATTGTTATTAATGTCAGGGACACTGCCTACAGAAGTATTTAAGATACTCCCTGTAGTTCACAGCAGGGTGCACTTGAGGGAGGAAGGAGGGGAGGGGACACATATGTAAAAATGATGGACAACAATTATTAGACAAAATATTAAAATAGGGAAATTACAACAAAGGACACAGTGAATGGTTGAAGGGCTCAATTAAATTGATATCAGGGTTTCCTGGTGGGCATGCAACTTCTCAAAGAATCTGACTGCATGAAGTAATTTAGGGACAAGAGATGGTGAAAAAGTGAAAGACATATATAATAAAGTAGAAGTTTAGCTGGATTAAAAGTGTTCCTTGGAGTTGTAGGAATTTTTTTTTTTAAAGTGGCAAAGGTGGAGATGTTTTGAGCTTGTAATCACAGCACGGTGCTGTGTTGATTTAACTTCCTCATCTCCATCGCTGCCTGCTTTTGGTATTTACATGTTTAATTGAGAAGTGTGCTGCCGGTTTCTTCTGCCCATCTGCCGAGTCCCTTCCTCTTATCAGGCTCATTCCTCAAACTGACAGCTCTCCCTTTCTGCATATCTCTCTTTCACTCCCGTGCCACCACAGCACTAACTTCTCTCTCTCCCTTTACCCTGTTCCTCTTCAGTTTGTCAAGGCCGGATATGAGTAATGACAATGCATTTTCCCTCAAATCAAACCAATAAGTAGAAACATGCACACAAATCCTCACAAGAAAATTCTGTATCGAGGATATCACGTCATAAAACTCTGTTGTGTTCTGGGGTTTTTTGGGGTTTTTTTTAACCCCACGTCTAAATCACTGCCTGTCAGACGCAACATGTGTGTCATTGTATCCCCATCAGCGTGTTTCATTGTACACACTACCACCTCTGAAGAGCTGCCTCTTATCAGTCGAGTGTCAGAAAGCCCCCAGCACCACCACCTCCTCTCTGCTGCCTTTCTAAATGCTTTTCTATTAAGAGCAGTGTTGTGTCCCTCTGATAGCGGCGGCTCCTCCACTTCATCATTCATAATCCCAATGGGCATCAATGGACTCTATAGCCTTGCCATCCACACCAAAGGCTTTGTCACTCGGTGCAAATGAAAACAACCTAAATGAGAGCGAGAATCTGAGGAATTCACCACAAGTGACAAGGAAATGGCCCAATAAGCCAAAGCACTCCAGTCATGAATAGTCCACTCCACAGCAAGGCATTGGCGATACCTCACATGTTTGGATAGCTTTTGGTCCACTTTAATTCTTTCTAGGAGGCATAACACAAACGGAGGGCATTTTACAAAGTGTAGAAACGGTACTACTTAGCTGCTTTGTCTTTTAAATGCTGTTCCATTTTAGCTAAATGCATGGTATGAAAGAGAAAAAAACTATAAATTCCCTGAGGTAGACAAGTGCTCTGCAAATCAAGGAATGAGAGCCATATGAGAAAACAAGGAGGAAAAATATCCACTCTACATTATAGCGATGGCGTAGGCTAACTTTCACCAGCTCAAAAAGTCTAAAATGATGTTCCCACCCTTCCCAGCATGCAGAAGTCCCGCTGGGGGCCTCAATGTGATCAGCAGCATCCCCACCACGTCTCCTCATTATTGAGTAAATAGGTTTGGGCATGTCCTCAGTAAACAAAGCCAAGACTGACAGTTAAGGGAGTGAGGGGAGTGGGAGGCAGCCTCGTTCCCAATTAGAGTCGCCTCAGGCAAAACTTTAAAGAGGAGATCAATCCTACAGATCGCTAAACTGATCCTGTCACAGGCTGGGGATATTTAAACCGTGGCGCAGAGCAGAGCGATGCAGGGCAGTTCTCAGTACAGTTTGACTGTGTGTGCTAATGACTTGGGGGTAGGCTCTCTCACCAGGACACACACCCCACAGCGAGGCGGCCGTGATTGACGGGTGAAATCGGACCTCAGCTGCAGTTCTCGGCACAGTAGGGGCCAGATGGGGAAATAGTGATTTGCGTTTTTTAGTATGCAGCTCCTGCACTTACGGATATTCCCTAATTGTCTCCCTTACTTACCTGTGAGGCTGTTTCCCATCACAGATGCAGAGTACATTTCAAATTAACCCAGGATGTTTTGATTTTTTCCCCCTCACCCTACACCTTTGAAGCAGACTTATTAAAATGTGCCAGTGGGGCTTATTCCTGTCCATCTACTCGAGGTGAAAAGTTAGTTCTCAGTAATGTTGAAGCAAAATAAAGAGACTAACATGAAGTGAATGACGCTGGAGTGGTGGAGGTGACACCTGAGTTTAATCGCATCATCAATTCGTGACATCCTGCTAAAGCAGCAGATACTGTATCTTTGACTACAAGTGAGTGGCTGGCACACTCCAACTCCCAGGCACACATGGGTAATGTGTAATGAGCTACCAGGCTCTCTGCAACTGCAGAGGAACTGAACATTTAAATGAGCGAATGATGCATTATGTATATCACTGAGGTTCCTGTGCAGGAATTAATCATGATCATAAAAGCCAAAGACAAAACAACATACTCAGACCAGTGCTAAATTGTTGTGATCTAATGCAAAACAAATTCATTTTTCATGCTATTAAAGATAAAGAAAATCTTAAAAGGTTTCGTTTTGCTTGTCTGCGTCTCTTATTGAGAGTCATTCACTTTCAACTTTATTTGCGGATTATTGCAAATCCCCGGTACAAATCATATCATGAAATCATGTAGCTGGGACATTGGATGTGTTCTGCTAATGCTCAAGAAAGATCCCCTGAGGGAGCCATAGAGTGGGGGAGAAGGGAAAAGAAAGAGAGAGGAAGGAGAGAGGCAGATAGAGGGAGAGAAATCAAGAGAGAGGTAGAGAGCGAGTTACAGGATGGGGAAGGGAGGGAAGGGCGGGAAAGAAAGACAGAGAGGAGGGGAGGGCGGCAGCAGTCAAGCTGCACTTTATCCTGACAGATCTCCTTTACACACTAATTTCCTTGTTAAAGAAGAGAAAATGGCACTCAATCCGGAGAAATCCTTTTCTCCTGGAGCAGGCCTGTCAGCTGAGGGATGAGTGGATACAAGCAGAGCTTTCCTCCTCAGGCTAGCTCCCCCTGGTACAGAGCAGCTAGGCTACAGCTCACAGCAGAGCTCTCTATCTATAGCCATAATTAATACACCATTGGGATATAATGAACCATACCATGATACATGAATTTCAGTGGGTGCTGTCGACAGCAGTCATTTAACTGCTTGCTGGAAATCAAATGTGAAGTGAATTGATTTTTTGATCATGTCATCTCCATCACAAATGGCAAACAAATCATGTACAAACATTTCATGCTCAGTTGCTGTTTATAAACATCCCCCATGACAAAATCTCAAGTCCCCCTCCCCACCTTTTCACTCCCTTCATTCACACTTCTAAGCAAAGACAATAAAATCCAACAAGGGTTCATCTTTTCCCCGCAACATATTTATCACTGAATTTGTAATTCACCAAAGTGTATTAGCTTGGATTTGAAAAAGGGAGAAAAGAAAAGCCTCTTTTATTTTAAGTCAGGGGTGTTAGCCGTTCAGTCTGGATGTTCTCATCTCCCAAGATTACTATTCGCAGGGTGTGTGTCAAGACTACTTTTCAGAAATCTCGGTAACAATTCAGATGCGATCGATAAGGAGTGACAGTTTATTCTAAGGCTTAGCACAGGCCAAGAAAAGAACGACTGAAGCATCAAGTTTAGAGGAATGAATTTGTTTTGTATTTGATTTTTCCATTAAATTTATCACCACTTTAACTCTCCCCTTTTTTCCCTCTCCTTCTCACTCGTTCCCTCTCACTTTCTCTCCCTCACTCTGTCACTCACATCAACAACAAGGCTGTAAACGGCTGTCAATTTCTCATCTGTGATTTCCATGTCTTCACTTTTCATCCATTTTTGATTGCTTCACACCCTATACCTATGATGCTTTTAGTGTTCATCTGTGACCTTGTGAGATGATGGGGAAAATTATAAAAATAAATGTTCAGTGGCAAAGTGCTCTGCCCTTTATAACACTTCATCATATCTGCTGTAGACAGAAAATAGTTGAGAAACATTTTCTTACAAAACTGCCTAATGCTGGTTTGGCACAAAATCATATGGTAAATCTATTACCACTTTGTCAAGAGAAACCACTTGAGGTTTCCCACAGTGTAGCAGCAGGCAAAGTGGGAAAGTGTAACCCTGAAACTACTGTCCGATTTCTCTTATTAAAGTGTTTTCAAAATCCTCTCCCTTTTTGGATTTAAGGGTCATTGAGAAAGCCAATCAGAGGGACAGGCCAGTCAGAAAGCCAGCGGCGTGAACAGGACAGGAACCAGCTGATGAAATTCATCCATACTTCTCACTTATGATGACATGATTGATTTTCCCTCAGAGTGCTCAAATGTAGGATTGTCTTCCTACCCCCATCTCCTCCTCCATCCCGCCTCAATCTGCCCACCCACCCGCCAAGCCAACAGCTAATGGATAAAGCCTCTGTCTGTCTCAGGCATGGCGGAGAGTTGACGAGTGGAAGAACAACTGCAACGAATGAAGGGTGAAATCTGAGAGTGCAATTTTCCGTCTGTCAATCTCCCTTCAAGAGAACAAGTTGACCACCAATCAGTGGAGTCGATTCGGGGCTGGCGGTTGATGGGAGCATTCTGAGTGACAGCGTCATGTCACTACATTAACACAGCAATGAAAGACATAAAAAGGAATTTTTTGAAGGGTCCGGCCAGTTATTCAATTTCTGGATGTGATTTGGGGGTTGGGACTATACTTTTCTGCCTTAACAAATGAACAAACTGACAGGTTAATGCATAACATATCACTCTATAATTCATGGCTCTGAATTTGGGAGACACCTATCATCCACTAGGTGCTTCAAAATACAACCAATTAAACTTTACTTAATTATTAAAGGTAGAAAGTGAGGGAGAAACATGCCTTAAAAACTCTTGCTTGCAGTCAATTACGATAAAACTTTAATGAGCCTGGATAGAGAGCCATAAAAACTGATAGCCCCTCCGTCATGAATTATATATCCATATCGATTTTGTTTCTTTGCTATAAGAATTGCAGGTAATCGTATGTTACCACATGTAAAGTGCACTTCCCTAGCGAGGATAAATATTAACTATCAAATATATATGAGGTGTGTGTGCATTTATGACCAGGCTCATGTAGAAAATGAAGAGCAGAGATGTCGAGGCAAGGGCCATTGGGAATGGATGAAGGGTGCCATATCTGACAGTAAGAGAGACCCTTAGCGGTGCTGGCTTGATATGTTACCTAGTTAGCGTCACAGAGAGAGGAATAAATAGTTCTTTATTATTTGTGGTTGCCATCATGTCTCTCCTAATAGACAGGCTATACTGAGTTTAAACCACATTATCCTCTGCAAGACCATCGTAATTACTCTTGAGAGCTAGGTCTGATGTGTGGATAAGGCAGGTCGCCCATGTCTTAATGAACACAAACAATGTGAAATGGAGGAAGGAGCAGTGGGGGGAAAGATAATGGCAGGGGAGGGCTTGTTTTAATAGAGACAGCACTAAGTTGTTGGCTATGATCTATGCGAAATCCGAGAATGCTGAAAACCCCCAATGTTAGTTTGTAGAGATCTTTTTTCATGATCCCATTACCCAATCAATCCACACCCTTTTCTCTGCATTTTGCCAGTGAACAGCAGGCACAAATCCTGTTTAGAGGATCTCCATTTGTGGATTTGTGTGTCTTGCTGTCATTGTCACACAGTCCTGCCTTGTTGGACACTCGCAGAGGTTAAAGGGCATCAAACTGGATCACTGTGACACCCAGAGAGAGCGTTATCCCCAGCACAAATGGCTCAGTGCTGGGTTAATTGATAAACTGCCGCTCCACTTCATTAGTCAGACAGACCAGGCTTAACGAACGAACACAGAGAGAGTGTCACTCTGAATATGTTAATCATGACTGGCCATTATTGGGCTCTCCTCTCTACCTTCTTGTCTCAGTGTCTGGTAAACTACAAAGACGAGGGATGTGGACTCACTTCAAACTCTGGGTACGCTTGTATCGAGCAAAGCTATTTACCGGTGACAATAGAAAAAAAACAGGAGACAGACAGACGCAAGAGTGGTCCTTGGTGTTATTGAATATAAATATATAATAACCATGTAAAAAATGCATCATTTGGCCTTTTCACAAAGGCAGTTGTAATATAGCGCTAGGTGAGCACTGTACTTGACGTAGCCTACACAGTGGAGGTGAGGGTGTCAGGGGAGAGCTCGCTGGAGTGAGAGGAGGTTTTATTGTTGCCCAGCCCTTCCGCTTAAGTGCACATGGCTGGGAGGAAGCCGGGACCTCCAGCTCTGACCTCTGCGCATGTATATTTAATAGGCCATCAGTTGGCCGGGGCAGCGCTCTGATCAGGATTCAGAGAGGGGCTTTGAACACCCCTGTGTATTCCTGAGCGTGCAGCCTCAAGCTGCTCTCCCCAGCTGTGTCAATCCGACAGCACTGTTACAGGCACCCAGACAAGGCGCTGGGCACTCCACTGCTACCGCCTAATGACTACAGAAAAAAAAAGAAAAAAAGCAAAACAAACACCAAAACAATAACATTTGGCGTATGGAGCTCTGCTACCATCTAATGAGTAGTTTTAAAAACTGAAATATTACACCATCTGATATTCTGGAGGGTGTGTGGGATGTGTTTGGATTACATCAGCTATACTTTACAATGCTACGTTCCCCTTAATAATGACAAAAAGGCAATCTCACAGTGACTGCACTACACACGCCGGTAACGATTGCAAAAACAAGACAGCAAACAGAGAAGTGCCACTAGTGTGTCTTTTCTTCTAACAAGGTATCACTACTCTTTGAATCAAATCGGCTCTGTGCGTGTACGCGCCTTAGCGTATGAATGCCACAGTGCATGCATGTGTGTGTATATGTGTGTGTGTGTGTGTGTGTGTGCGAGGGCAGCTTAACGAGGGTGGTTCATTTGACAGGCAATTAGTTTGCGGAGCTGCTATTGACAGCCCCTGTGCTTGTGTTTGTTCAACAGCTCTGGGTGAGTTCCACGCTCCCTGGGCTACGTGACAAAGCACCTCCGACAGGGAGCTCCTGATCTCCACCGAGGCTCGGAGGCTCGCACTGTGAGGGGGGTGGATATGTGACAGCCTTGCAGAGAGAAGAGAAGAGCGAGAAGGGGGAGAGATACAAAACCCACAAGGGTCTATTAGGGGGTTGTTGCAAGTTAATGTAGCTACAACACACTTTTTTGTGTCGTATTTTGAAAGGCCTGAGCAATGATGTTGTCATTTGTTGTTTGATTGCGGGGATAGCGGAGGGTAATCTTAGGAGACGCGGGCTCTCACACTACATGCACACACATAAAAATGCAGAAAGAGAGGAGGCAAGGAGGTGGGGGAAAGCTAGAGGGAGATGGAGGAGAGGAAAAATATAACAAGATCCAAACACTCTTTTATCCTCGAAAATCCCATATTCTAATGCAAGGGCCCATCCCTCTTTTAGTTGCAACCGTTTCGTTTGTAGAGCCAAGCTCCAATCAATATCATTATTTTCACAGAGGATCGAAGCGCCTTCACCGAGTTAATGGGGGATTGAGGTGGTAAACGTTTACCCTCTCACTGTCAGCAGAGCAGTGGTCCATAGTGGGCCCAGATGACAGCACTGGCCCCACTGTGGACACACTATGTGGAGATGTCCTGTGGGTAGACAGGCTGCATGGACTGTCAACCGCCTGCCATGCCCTAGATGGCCTAACATATCAGCCACTTGAGTTAGAGCAGCAGCATGGGCTTTGACTTCTGCTAGAGCTAACAGAAACAAACCGGCCAGTGCTGGCAGCAGCATTACTGCACTGCTTGACATTGTTATTGTTGATACAAGTGAAAAAAGGGAAATAGATTTTATTCAGCCTGTATTATTGAAACAAAAATAATTCAGTGTAATGCAGAAGTAATTAAGAAAAATATTAAATAACATGTGGCATTAATGTAAAACATTATTTCAGTCATTGCTAACCATCTTCCACTATGGATCAGCTGCTCTGTTGGATTTTCGAGAAATGAAGACTAATCTGCAGCTGGCAACAGCAAAGCAAATTCTCTCGTATAGCAGCATATGCTAAATAGCTCTTCAAGCACACAGATGCATTGCTGTAAAATACTTCTCCTGTCTGCGTATCTGCATCTCCCAGATGGGTCCCAAGCTGTGCCAAACTGCATCTCATCAACTGCTATGAACTATGGCATCACATGACCGCAGGAGATATGTGGAGTCCTATTCTGTCTTGCCTTGGCACAACATGGTCAAGCGATGCATCATCAGGAAAGCCCACACTTTGTCAAAATGGAGGTAACTAACAGAGAGAGAGAGGCAAGAGACGAGCGCCTTTGCTGCTCAAAGTGTTGAAAGTTCTGTTCAATAAACACGAGAACAGAACAAGACTTTTGTCCAATTTCTTTTTTTTTCACTTTGGAAAAAAGATTCATCAGCAGAGTTCGAGTTGATTTGGGTTTGCATGAGGGTGTAACAGAGCAACGAGAGATTTCATGGGACGTTGCCCCATGATTCATTGAGTTATTGGTTTCCGCCCTGTTTTAATCGCTGGCGGGCCCGAGCCAAAAAATCTCGAAGGATTCCGGAGAGCTCTTTTCTCCACCATTCAGCAGAATGGAATTTGGTCTGCAAGTGCCTCACGTCATTCGAGGCGTCCTTCACAGTTTCAGGGGCCCTAATTCAAACCACATGGAGGCCAGCGTCCGGTTACGGACCTCTGCAAAAAAAGGACACATTCCCATTGGCTGCTTCGGGGTGGGAAATGGGGTGTCTTGATGGAAAAAAGATAACAAACACATTTAAGTAGGAGTCACAACATAGCCAAAGTACACACACATTCACATGCATAAATATACATACACATGTACATACACGGAGACATTTACAAATATACATGCATATACACAAATACACACACAGACTGTCTATACACTTATGGGCCTGCAAACGCCGTTTGCTTGACATGATGGAAGAATGAGCAGCAGGCTCTGTAATATTGCTCCTATTCTTCATTGACAAGCATATATATTTTTTGCTGTTCCCAACTGACTTTGCAGTGCTGAACTCCATTTATGAATTATCTGACATATTTCCTGCTATTTTTTTGACAGGAGTACTCAGAGGAAATTTCAAGGCACCTTTCTCCTGACAAGTAGAAATATCAATATTTGAATAAATTGCAGATTTGGATCTCCTCACATGGATGCTCTCCAGCAAGAGTGTGTTGCATGTATGTGTGTGTGTGTGTTTGTGTGTGTGAGTGAAGGGAATGGGAAGGGGTTTGTTTCATTCTGTTACCACGGTCTTATCCCCCTGAGCCCGCAGGCAGAAATCTGTATGCAGCATTTCATTAGGAGAGAGCTCGACTGAGTGACATGTGAAGCACACCTCGCCGTCGACCTGATGAAGTTTACTTCTCTCAAACGACAAAAAGCCACTTTGTAGACTAGCCCTTTTTTCCACAGAGGAAAAGAGGGGGTGATGGCTGAGCACCAATAAAAGAATCATGAATGTTGTTTCACAGAATGACAGGCCTATCTGTACACAAATATTTCTCTTCGAGAAAAATGTAAGCTTCAGAGCTTTTTTCCTCTTTTCTTTCTAAAGTGGATGTGGCTTGATAGAACTGACAGTGTTCAGAATATGATCACCTAAATTCTAAGCCTTGTAGAAAACAGCTGACAAGAGGCATAAAAAGGAGAATAGAAACAGATAGTTCTTATCTTACAAAAGTGGCAACTGTTATTTGAGGAAAGTAGCATTTCACCCAGTGAACTAAATAATTTACAAACAAATACGCTATTGTCCTACAACCTTGATAAATACACCATCTCTGTATAAGAGGTCAATGTCAAGCATCCATAACACTCAGCGCTGTCTTCTTAAAGCTCCTGGTGTTACGTATGAGAGACTTCTGCCTATCTGTCTCACTCTGTTTAGCTGCAGTAGCTGCCATGCTGTCTGCATGTCTGCTGCTGCCGCTGATAGATCACTCTCCTGCCCACCCCTTCAACCTACCCCCTCCCCTCTACACCCCACCATCATTTCAGGGAGCCTGAGAAATGGCTTAGCCATGTGAGGTTACTCAGGTACCAAAGAGGCTGCGACCCTGTGACCCCCAGAGCCGACCTCCCTGACCTGAACGTCATACTTTCTCCCTCTCCAACACAAAACAAAAACAAATCTTATCATGCGCCTCCGCGGCTCAAGGACGAAAAAAAAAGCCCTTATATCAATGTGGTGCTTTGACAATCATCTATCCACATGACCTGTGATTTCTCCGACAGGGTCTGCTTGACACTTACAACAGAGAGGTGACGGCACGCAGGTTGTCCATCTCTCGCCTCGCCTGCCCTTATCTCCTCTGCTCTCCATCTCTCTCCTCACTCCTCCTTGTGTGCACAACTTAATAAGCAAGCAAGGGGTAGATTCCCATTATGGAAACCCTGGAAAATGGCCCGGACATTTCCCCCCATATCTGGGATCTCCATCTGGAGAAGGCACTCTTGCTCTCACTGCCCCCCTCGTCCAATCTCTGTGTGTGTTCTAGTGAGCCTATGCTGCAGAGATGGCTTTCACTCTCCACTGGCTACAATGAGATTGGCCCACCAGGTTGACTCTATTCGAATCGACAACCCATTTCAATAACATAACAAAACAGAACAGAACAGAGTAGTGATGTTGAATTAAACATGTTTTTGAGGAGTGCTCAGGGGGCAAGATGGGGGTCTTAAATTATCGAAATCTGTGAGATTTTGGAACGCTTTAGCAGAAACATAGACATAACAAAATAATCAGCTGCATTATGATTTAATAAAAGCATGCAATTCTGTAAGTATCCCCCTTTGTGTTGTCATGAACTGCATGTCTGTATCACTGCTCTAACAGTTAAGGCTACTTCATAACTAGAGTATATGGTTAACAGACTAATAAAGATTACACTGAGGTCAGCAAGTCACTAATCCCCGGCGTTATTAGTAAAAACAAAGCCTTCAGCTTGAAGCCATGCACATCATCACATATGAGTGCCTATGCACGTGCATAAGGTCTGAACATAATATGGTGTGACTTAAACCATACAATGAGAAGAGAAAATAAATATGCTAAGAGCAGCAGGGGTGGACTGGGCCAGGCCTCTACGGACCTATGTCATCACTCCCTCTGGTCTCGGCTGTGCTCCCCACCCGAGCGAAAGGTTCAATGATTACGGAGGCTCAGCTTCCCTCTAAGAAAGCAAACCGGAGCTGCAGTCCAAACAAGGCCGAGCCAGCAGCGAGGGAGCACTGCTACACCAGGCAGCTCGGGTTTACCGTCGCCTCCGACCTGGCCGGCCCCCGGGCTTGCATTAGTCCCCTAGCCCAGCCTCTCTAGGACAAACAAACAACCACCACTTACACAGTCAGGGACGAGCAGTGAGGCAGGGAGAGCTGGTGCCACCAGCACTGTGTAGAGGGGAACCTGACCCAATTGGATTTGCTTTATCACCCCATATAATGACTCCCAGACTGGCCTGTTCCAGTGGTAGAAAATAAAAGATTACAAAAAAAAAATCTGCCTGCCTGCCATTCTGAGTTTGGCCCAAAATGGGCAGCTCCCCCAAAACAGATGGGGAGGCATCTCAAAAATGTTCTCTGCCTCTGGGGACATGTGGTTTTCCCCATCATTATATAACTGTAAACTCCTGGATGTCAGAGATTGGGGATAATAACTTTCAGATGTTGGCAGCCCAGGCCAATGCTGGGACCTGCTGGATGGGAATGGTTATTTGGCAGGGAGGAGGAAGTCCGAGAGATTAGGACTAAGATGTGACAGGGAGAAAAGTGGATCTGGACTAGAGCTGAATGGGTTGCTTTAGTCTGTTCCAGTGTGTTCAGAATTGTATCGGGCGCTAATTATGACCGTGTGGGAGGCAGAGACCCGGCAAATATGTGTGTGTGTGTGAGTGTGTGTGCGTGTGTGTGCAGGCGGGAGAGAAAATGAGACACAAATTAATATCAAAACCACAGGAAATCATGTCATCGTGTTAACACGCCAAAATCAAGCTAAAGTGCTCGGGCTTGATCCACCACTTTTAGCATTCCATTTCAATTTTCTGATAGATTTGATATGACAGTTTTAGCACTCCCCATTGCAGTGCAGATGTGCCACTAATTCAGAAACAGACACACCTCCTTCAATAAATGAGTCCTTATAGAAGTGTCATCCTGTTAAACCATTTTTATTGGTTTGTCTCACATGGCGGGAGAGGATCATTGTTCAGTGCAGTTGTTGTTGCTGGTTGCCAGTGTGGTCAAGGTTTGGTCACTTTAACTTATACTCCTTTAATGAAATGAAACATCTCCTCACATTTTTATATTTTCCTGCTGGTCACTGCATGGTAAAAAAGCACAATCCTGTTTTTCTTCTTTTAATTTTTTTTCCCTCCTTTTGCTTTAAAGTATCGATCGCACTGCTGAACAAGCAGAGGAGTGTTTTTTATTGTAAATCAATACTGATCGATCGGCAGCCTGGGTGTTGAATATGGATCAATATCACACCAGGCTGTGGAGGAGATCTGATTTCAATTGGCAAGAGAAGCCCGCAGCAGGTTTCCATCAAGCGGTAATTCAAGACATGGGAACATAAGTCAGATGGATTGATATAGACTAGCCAGGACCTTTCTTGCCACTGAACCAGCACAAGGAAATTTCTGTCATATATCATTAACGCAGTTGGGGCAGGCAATAAAAAAAAGAGGGGGAGCAAAGTACCTCGCTGACCCTCAATGAAGCGCATTGGTCAAACATTAAATAAATACTCCATTATTAGCATGAATTTTATGTTATTTTATATAGAAACTCCAGATTGAAAAGAAAGTCCAAACAACTCAAACACTAAAATAGAAGCTGATCTCTGCTCTCTGTGCACACATCCACCGTAGTGTGGTCATGTTCTGTGGAACTTCTGGTACTGATTATGTGAAGGTCAGCCTGAGATTCATACTGTAAGCTGTTATTCATTTACTGAACAAATGTTCTGGGGAAAACTGGTGAATGGTGAAATATTTTTATTGCACTTATCACACGGTTGATCTTTATTAAACTAGCACATTTGTTTAATGTAAGTGCCACAACAAAATACATAATATAATTTAACAGTACACATATGTCGCCAAAGTGCATCGAACATGTGCATATGTTAAAAAAGCGGGTCACCACGTTCATTCATCACATGTTTGTGATTCCTGAACAGAGGGGCACTGTTCCAAATGACAGCATTGTAAAACAATAAAAACAGAGCTATAGTTAGAAATAACTTGTCACTTTTAATAAATGACACTGGTTCAGGGCTCTTTCTCTGGGGCTTCTCCTCCGATACATCCCAGGCACCCCTGGGGCCAACAGAGCAGCCAGCAGACCAGCTCGTTTCCCCGAGGTAACTGATGACCCTATCCCTGAATTCCCCCATTTTTGTCCTGTGACCTCACACCAGCGGGAGCAGGACCATGTCCGATGAAATCTTCAGACTGCTTCCCATCCTAATCTTGCCTGTGTCACACTACAAATTGCTACATTCAGAAAATGGAAATAGATTGAGGTGGAGATGGAGAGAGGGACTGACAGAGGCAGGGAAAAGGGGAAGGATAGGAGGGGAGGGGGTGGGGGTGGGGGTGTGGGGGAGTGTGCATCGACAACCAGTCCCCTAAGAAAAATACTTGAGGAAAGAACGACTCGGGAGATCCCGACAAGGAATCACATCTCAGCGAACATATTGATCTGATTTACAAAACCTCCACTCTAATGCGAAACAAATGGCGTGGGCGTGAACTGGTACTTAACCATAAAACCCCAGCATTACTCCGTCTCCGATGAAATACCACATATATCCCTCACCAGGGCCTAATGTGCTGTTTTACGGCCAGATACGACTGAGGTTGACCCAACAGTTTGTTTGACAATTAGGGGAAACCTAATAAGGATTGAATGGGAGTGAGAACATGCCAAAAGAAAGAAAGGAGACTCTTTTTCAAAAGAAAAAATGGCTAAAAAAAACACTGGTCTGAGTGACCTATATGTGATTCACAGAATCAGGAGCTGTTTGACAAAGCTCTTGCGTCATTAATGCTTTAAGAAACCAAACAACATCTTCAAAACAGCTACAAAGTTTAATTATAAAGGAGAGCTGCTAAATATTTGAAAAAGAGTGGCATGTTTTATTTACTTCAGATTTAATTTCAATAATGTAAGATTTTCACCATGGCGGCTTATTGCAGCTGTGTGTCAGGGAAAAGTGAATAAATCTTAATACATTGTTTTCTTTCATAATATCAAAATAAATCACTTACATTGCTCCACAGCTGAGTTTAAATCACATTAACGGAGTGCTATACCAAGTCAGTGAATTCAACTGAAGGCTGTAAACTTAAGCAGCGTATAACAAAAATCTTTGATAACCTTTTCTTATTTCTCTTCAACATGTGTGTGTGTGTATCTTTGTGTATATACAAGGTCCAGTGTTGCTCTTGGCCCAGCATTCATCCCATCACCCCAGCTCTGGCCTTGTTTCTGTCAGCAGTGAACCAGGGGAGTAAAGAGTGGGGGGAGAGGAGAGGGAGAGCAAGAGAAGGAGAGGAGGAGAAGGAAAGAGGGAAAGAGTAGGGGGTGGTGAAGGGGGGAGGGGTTGTCTCCATGGACAGATGGACTGCTCTTTCTCAACACATGTGGAACCATGTTTCGTCTTTCACTGCCGTCAAGCTGGAGCCGAATCCGTCGCTCTGTTGGCCCGCGCCACTCTTTCGTACTGCACACCTCGCTCTTTAGCAAAGCGCGCACACACACACACACACTCACACACACACACACACACACTTACACACACACACAAGTTCACAAACACACACGTACATACAAATGTGTGCGCACACAGAAACACACACACACACACACACACACACACACACAAGACACACGCACACATACCACACAAACATCTCCGTCTTTCTCTGCACACATGTTAAAGTCATCACCCCTGCTCAGCGCTAGTAAAACACAACACCCCCAGCTTCTCTGCTGTTGTCAAGTCTTGCCATTAGCTGATGCCACTGGGGAATCCTACCCTAGTGAGGTGGGTCTCCCTTGGGAACGTCAGGCACCACGTTACGTTCAGCCGCCACTCATGTGAACCCAAACATGTGAGCATAATTTGGAAAATATCATTTATACTGTGCGTCTTTGTACGTGTCTTGACATTTACAAACTGCGATAAAACTGACATGAGGGAGGAGGGAATAGAAAACAGGGCGAGAATAATTTGAGGTAATGTTTTGCTTAGTGAACAGTATTACCCAATCCTGGATGTTGGAGCACTGGGAAGGAGGTTCTGGCTCTGGGGCTGCAGTGAGGGTCTGGGTTTCATTTTTCGGCAAGTGCAAGCCAAAAGAAAGCTGCCAAGTACAGCTTTCGCTCTCAACACTTCCTGCTCTTCCTACTCTGGCTCGGGAGGAGACAGGCTTCACTCAAACATCACGTCGACTTAGGCAGTGCTGGCCAGTTTATTCTTCCATTTCTCAACGGGCGTCAAAAAACCCACATCTGCCACATGAATTACACCGAACACTGCCATAAATAAAGCACTGAGATGGATATATTGTTAAGCCACATATAAAAGGTGTGTGCAGGTGTTTGTGTGCATGTGTGTAAATATAGAAAGCGAGCATTTCCCATACAAGTTAACAGCTTTAATGACTCACAAAAAAAACATTGCAGTGCAGGTCCCACAGCTCACTGGTATAAAGCAAAATATCCAGAAGGAACACCTGCAGCAATCAACTCTCAATCACAACAACAGTGACCCTTTCACGGCGTGATTTTCATTATGGATGGTGAGAGCACAATACTAGATTAACACTACCTACTGAGTGCCATCTTAATTGCCCCTCTGCAGATGCAGTGAAAAAATGTCATTTAGGTACTTCATAAACAGACTTCTCTTTGCAGGTTATCAAGACAGCCGCTCAGTGAAAACACACCCTCTTTTCCAATGCTGATGTGCAATTAAAATGGTTTTAGAAATCCTCTTTGACAGTCCAGGGCTTAGCCAAAAATGTAAATGACATTAAAGGAGACAATGAATTTAATTTTGTTTAATGTCCCCTTTCGCTGATTCTCATTTACATCACATTTCCACATAAAGGGCTGACCTTATAAATACTGGCATTTGTTCAGCTTTTGGAGGTAATCACAGTTTTGCAAAAACCAGATGGGAGCACGCAAATTTTCCGATTTGTTTCTTAGAAGGCCGAGGGAACCACATGTGAGACGTTCTAAGGCTGTGGTCTTTTGTTTCTGGTAAACAACTTGACAACAAGTCAAGTGCACTCTGGGAAATGACCTCGTAGGTGTTCCACAAATGAACGATAACGCAAAGTCATTTAGAAAATACAGGCTCACTAATGAGGGACATAACAGAAAGCTAAGCAAAATTTACATTAGGCCAAAATTTAATTGCATTAACACACAAACAGGTGCGGTGAGGCCTTTATAAATGAGCTAAATGAATAAAAGCCTCCCACAGCACAACCATGTGTGCTGACCAAAAAAAGAGACAAGGGGAAAAATAAGGGGAAAAACAAGTCAATGTCATGAATTATTCAGTGGCTGGGCTGCACTCCAAAGGTCATTGCTCTTTGACCTTTGTGACAGGAAGTGAAAGGGAGTGCCATAGCTGCTGGAATAAATGAAGCTGACATGTTTAGATCTGGTCCGGAATCCGTTTCTGAATGGCAGCGTAAATTGACACAGGATGTTAAGTTGTATGAACATGCATCAAATTGAAAATTCATACACGGCTAGAATCCACATTGATAGCACACTCTTCTCTCTGTCTAGTCCACTTGCATAAATTTCTGCAGCTTCTTCTCAGAGTAAAATGCGACCTTTGAACCCTGACACGCAGAATGAGTCATTTTCTCTCCTCTTTCAACAACATGTGCCATCTTATTACAAAATCCATGTGTAAGCCTGAACAATGTATCTAATCTTTCACACAAGAGAAGACAAAGTCAATATACAAGAGAGTGAAGACAGATACCAGACCAGGAGAGTCATCGCAAATTGAGTTATGTTTGGCTATACACTACATGCACTGTAAATGGGTAAACCATCTAATCAGATATTGGGTAGCTCATCACTATAATTCTAAAGACTCAAATTACTGACTGAATAAACCTACACCCCCACTTACTTTAAGGCACCATTAACTTATAAATGTGACATCTGTAGCACTGCTGGATTTATAAGAGGGAGAGATAATTATACCAAACTGCAAAGTGCTGCGGTCATAGCAACAGTACCACAGTTTGTCACTACATAAAATTACTGTTTCTTTTATTTTATGTAAGCGCAGACTGTGTTTGAGATTTTTATCTTCTAGATCTGATGTGGAAAGCAAAACAGAAAAGTGCGCTCTCGCAATTGAAAACAATACACTTTTTATTCTGCGGAGCATAATATGTACTGACTTTCCTGAAAGATATTGAAATTTGAGTCACAACACATATAAACACACCCAAATTCAACAAAAATAGGACCTTTCTTCATCCAAAAATTACTATGAATAATGTAAGGGCATCAAATGTAAGTGTTGAAATATTTAAAGACCAAGCAGTGCTGAAACTATGTGGCAGCTGTTGGGCCTATATCTAACCAACTTTCTTTTTTTTTTTTAAAGAGAATCCTTCCTCTTCAAAAATCTGAGTGAAAATCTGTATCAAAACTCTGAGAGAAAATAGGGTAAACAGATGTCTGGCTTGACCGCAGGAAAATAGGACACATTTGGAATGATAAGTTTCCCAAACTCCACTGGATATGCCAGATCCATGGGAACGCCAGTTAATGTCTTGCTAGATGCCAGCTAGCTGTGTGCGCTTTCCCCTCTTACCATCTGGGAAAATGTTACAGCGAATGAACGCCATCAATGATTCATTCCGAATCTGTTTCTTAAGGTTCGGCCATGCTACTGTTTCTCTAGGAAATGTGGCAGTGCTAGCCCGTTTTCATACTGTAATTGTAGACAGATGAGACATGCCTGATACAACAATCAAACCTCTCCTCTAGGTTTATGTCACTCAACTATGTTCTACTCAATTGGAAATAATCAGTTTCTGCCAGGAGCAACCGCAGCACAGGTGCCTGTAATGATGTGCATGAGAAAATGACAGATGTAACAGAAATGGCTGTAAAACATGGGTTAGGCTTTAACTAAAACCTCAACCATATGCACCGCAGGACTTGTCAAGTAATTGCAGTAAATAATGTTATGTAGCGAGCCTACACTCTGCTCTGGTCATGTCCGTAACTCTTGCTAAACCCTGCAACCTTTCACAAGCACCCCTCTCTGCAAGCCTCCTTCAGTCACTGGGAACCTGTGTGGGTCTGTTAGGGTGAGCTGACGGGCTCATAGTTACGACATGGAGACAATGGGAGGGTCTAATGAGGAACATATGCTTTTGTGTTTCAACAGAGCCGCTCATTGTGCAAGGAAAGGGATACTCTACTCCTATTCAGACTCGTCACAATGAAAATCCGAGCCCTCCCTGAGCCAGTTGAGCTTACAATATCCATCCGCTTCTTTTTTCCCTGTTCTTTTTTCCCACCCCTCTTCTTGACTTTAATTCTCCATGCATTCATTTTGCTTATTGTACTTATGTTACATGTTTTGTCCCGCAGATTGAAGAACAATGGTGTGCGAAACTCTAAGCAGTAAAAGGCAGCGAAGCGACACAAAGCAAACATGAAAGCAGCGGAAATTAGGCAAAGTAGATGTCTCAAGTTATATGTTAATGTTTGCACTATAGTCCCTATGCTAACAAATGCACCTGACGAATAAATTAAGCAATCCACTTGGTACCAGATACGGGGGGAGCTCAATCCTTACATTGTCCTAAACACATCAGTACTTTTCTTGTGTATGGTGCACTGTAACTGTCAAAAAGAACATAAAACATTCATCCAAACATGAGCAACAGCATAAACAACATACAGGCAGCATGTGTGCGCATGAAGATGTGCATGCATGTGTGTAGGTGTCTGTCCGTCTGCGTGTTTTTGTCCTCGTCTGTGTGTGCATCTGCGTTTATCTACGTGTGTGTCTGTGTGAGTTTGAGTTCAGACAGCAGTAGCTCTGGTAATCCATCCAGGCTCCCAGGGCAGCCAGCTCCTACTTCCTGATGCATGAGAAGCCGCTGGAGTGGAGTGGCAGCAACAACTGCTCAGCCCTATTTGATTACTAATAAGAGAGTTGTCCCCTCTGTCAGATACCAGGCATTCTCCACTAAGCAAACAGTGATTCCGGCTAGTCAAACATTAGCATTGCTGTCTCTCCCTACTACGTGGTGAGAGTTACATTGAGATTGACGCTCAAACTACACCCCCTACCTCACCCTTATATCCACCACACACACACACGCACGCACGCACACACACACACACACACACACACGCGCGCGCGCACGCGCAGCTACCTAAACATATTCAGATTGACCACGACATATACTTTCACAGTGTGAAAAAATGTCAATGCCTGAAAGAAGACCATTTATTCTACCTCTTTAGAAAGTGAAGAAGGTAATATAAATGTGGCAGATGTAACTTCGCTGAAGGTGTAGAACAAAACAGCCGACATAAAATGTTTATCCCTTCTAAAACAAAACTTTAATGGCATCTAGCTCACAGCTAACTTGAGAGAAGGAAACAGTCAATGAAAAACAACTATTGACAGTGTAAGCATCACTGTCGTAAACAAAGAGGGGAAGCCAGCCAAATAAATATGAAGTTGCCTAAGCTAATTAGGTGTATTCCCAGCATGATCCTCTAGTGATTGAACCACCTGTGATTGAACAAACCCTATCCAGGTGGTGACCGCCCCTCAGTGCACAGGTACCTGGGAAAGACGCCCCTCAGACACTCACACAGAATCACCCACAGTTCCCACACTGTGAGCTATAAGATGCAAGTCAGCCCAACTGGGCTGTCTGGCACACCGGGAGGGAACTCATTTGTTCACTATCTCATCCATGCTCTTGCTCATCCACTCAGTCACTCATCCATTTAGTCACTCAGACACACACTCATTCACTTAGTCATTCCCCGTTCACAAAACACAGAAAAGCTGCAAGCAGAGCAAGCCTACCTGTCAATGATCACTGGGTCTGATGGAGTCTCGTTCCTGTTTCCACAGCTTTTCTTGTCACAGCATCGGCTGTAGGAACATAGACGATATGTTTCAGAGCAGGCAATACTTTGCTGAATAAATAAAAATAAGTAAATAATGCACACAAAACCACATACATTTATTGAGTGGGTTGGAATGGTTCTGATATTGTGAAAAAAAATGCCATGACATTTCCTTCACTCAATCTATCCATTCAATTGATGCTGATGGCTGATAAAAAATGGTGAAAACAACATGTTGTGTTGTTTGGCTTAGTGTTGGAGGGGAGGGGAGTGGGGATTGGGCCAGGAGGCAGGGGAGTCACTTTTCACAGCTTCAGCTTTTGTTTACCTCTAATTGCCAAGCTGCTATTTCTGAGGGAGATGCAAGGTGCCACCCTCAACCAATATTTCTGCGGGGCATTTATCAATTATGGCCTCAAAAGCACTAATCTATCTTCCACCACATGTTTCAGCCATCTTCTCCCTAAGCCTATATAGCTAGCTGCCTTTCAGTTCTTTGATTGGGACTTGAATCAAAACTGCAAAAATAAACAAATACATCATCCCAGCTTGCATTTGAAATGAAAACATATAAACATATGTGAATTAGATTGATTTATGCCATATGGTGCTGAAGGAAAAACAAAGATTTTGTGCAAAGCTACTGTCAGTCAACCACACACTATTTAAATATGTCTGATTTACATGACTTTACAGCAGCAATAATAATGATGTGTTTTATAGCTAAGGCGCTGCAAGGTATAAGCAAAAATATAATTCAAAAAGTAGTGTATTACAGGACTAAAAAAAGATATAATAAGACAAGATATTAAAGGATTATTCTGATTAAAACAGTTCCTATACTATATATCTTCTTATCTGATAATAGGCAGCAGTTAGAGCTGTTCTTTATTCAGCAGCAAAACACACTTCCTCATAACAAAAAAAATATTACCTCTAGAGCAGGAGCATATTCAGTGTGTCACAAATAAGTGATGGATGCATGTATAAATTGAGCGTGAGTGATGAGTTTATGCATGGAAAAAGACAAATCATTCTCAGCTCTCATGCTGCACTTGCTCTCAACCAGTAACTTGAACAATGCCCCGATGTAACAAAGGAGAGGTTAACCGACAGTATCCAAATTCAATGTTCACAAAGCTCATGCTGAGCTCAACAATAACAACAAAAGGCGTTTTTCCTTTTAGTATCAATGACACCGCTGAATAGCAGCGGAATATGAGAAGTGGAGATTTATGTGGTTAAATGACGCTAAAAGGCTCGCTGATCATTGTTGACAGGTGGGATCAACCGAGAACTGACTCAAAAGAGAGAGAGAAAAAAAACTGATGCATGGCATGCAGTGTGTATGCATAACTTAACAGAAAACACATTGTCTCTGGCAGGCTTATATAGGATTCTTAGAACAGAAAAATAAATACATTAAATATTTAAAAAATAAAAAATAAAAAAAACATATCCACTGTGTCAATGACTGTTTATTATACATTCACTCTCCCTTCACTAAAAAAGACTGTCAGTAAATTTTCACTGTCATATTCATATCAAAGTTGAATCACATCATATCAAAGTTAGAAATGACAGCAGCTCTCTGTGGTTGCTGAACGACCACAGGACAGTCTGGATTGCTGCATCACATCATGAGTGTCAAAACTTATTGAGAGGAGGGAATTACTTTTTGCCTATATCTGCAAAATGGACAGAGCAAAAAAACAACAACAAACAAAAATACAACAACAACATAATAATAATAATAATAGTTTTAGCTTACCTGCACATAATTTCATGAGTAAGAAGAACTCTGCACATTTCTGGATTCTTGTCTTGGCCCTCATAAATTATGGCCTTTGAAAGGAAATGAGATGGAAATAAGTCATCCCTAAAGCACACATCATTCTCACAAATTCACAAATAATTACACTGATGTGTCTGCCACTTTTGCACTTAATAAAATAAATCAGGGCATGAATACACATGATGTTAGGACAACAGAATATATTAGAGGAGTGCAAAGGTTAGGTAAGAAACATGGTTAAAATAATCAAAGCAATCCCCCAGTATAAATTATATGAATTAATATCAATATCAAAGACATCTACACAAATAAACATTTACAAAAAGAACTATTGCTAATAATAATTGCAACAATATTTTTTTGTGGCAGCTAATGAAAAAATATAATGAAAAAATTACTGGTAATGATAATATAATAACAATAATGAATTGTATTTTATGTATTAATCTAGATAATATCCTGGGGCTCAGACAGATAGACACAGAAAGAGATTTTCATAAGGAGAGATCCAATAGAAGTGTCATCAATATGCTTATAATCTGGGGATATTTGGGGGAAAGTGTTAATGGGCAATCTGTTGTTTATTTTGAGCCGCTAACAATGATCTTTCTGTGGATAAAAAGCGGTGTCTGGCGGTACGGTTGGGTAATTTTTGAGCATTGGCTGAAACAGATGGCGTGGAGCTATCAGTTCTGCCGCTCTTCTCTCCCTCCCTCGATCCCTCCCTCCTTCTTCCATTTCTAAGGATAGACACTTTACTCCCTCATACTGAACCGGCACCAAGTGCAAACGCAAGCAAAGCACAACATTATTGACTCATTTTTTTAAGAACAAAAACAACAACAATAACAATAAAATACAATAAAAAAATTAGAATTATATGTATTTTCTGCCATCAATAATTCCAATCTTGTTTTTTTTTCCTGGCACGCTTCAGGCCATGACAGTGTGACTTTGAAAAAGTGACATATCTGAACCAGGTCACATCACTCTCTCGCTTTTTGAAAGCTGTCCTACTTGACCTGATGTTTTTTTTTCTTCTTTTTCTTTTTTTTCTGGGAAGCCGGCGATTATCTATATTGGTTTGATTTATGTCGCTATTTGCAGCTGTAGAAACAGAAATCCATAAATTGCTTGTTCTGCGTCATTGACTCGGATCATTCGCACAGGAATGTTGTCTGTGACCAGTGGCCCAGGCTTCACGGCTCTATTCAGAAGGCTCCACCTAAATCCTCCGTTTAATAACAAAACATGAGGTGGAGAGCTGAAATAACGGTGCCTGGTTTTATTTCCCTAATTATAATTAAGTTTATAAACCTGTGCGTTTGGGTAAAATGTTCTTGAAGATTTAATCATTTTGCGCCCTGGGCTCCATAGGTTAAAAGTCACTCAAAATATATGTGAGGAAGATGAATGAACCGCACCTCTGCAAAAATATTAATATTGATGTTTATTAATATAATACTTAATGCAAATTTTTAAAAATGTGTTTCACCTCTGACTCTTTGCAGGAGAGTCAAATCAGATCATATGGAGCAGATGGCGTGTTTAAATTTTAATGCTGGACAAACTGAGCCTGCAAAAAAGCTCAACTCTGGCTGAGTAAAATTGACTTTAGAGTCTTGCAATATGATATGGCCAAACGTAAACAGTCAAGATGGAAGCTGTCTCTTCTTGTTATACTGGTAATATGATTTTATTTTGTGCCACAACTGCATTTTGTGAGCAGATTTTTTTTTCTTTTTGGTGCATATCTCATGGGTGACAATTTGCACGGCGTGTTAAGGTTTTTTCTTTTCTTTTTTCTTTTCTTTTCTTTTTTTTTTTGTTATGAGATATGAGCAGAGTTAGACTGTGCGTAAAAACAAGTGTAACAGCAGCTTACCTGCTTCGTCATGGAATCGATTAACCGTATGTAAAGATCCTGTTCTGTTCTGACACCTGGGGAGAGAGAAAGAGGAGCACTTGTGAAATTTAAGGAACTGTTGGCTTTAAATTTTTTTTAAAGAAATCCAGCAAAATAAAATATATAGAAAAAAAGTTAAGTGACATGCCATGAAAATATAAAGAGTTCAGACTCTGATTGCATTTATAAAATTACAATATTGGATATTTATTAATATTGTTATCATTAGTTTTATGCATGCAGATCAACTTGTGTTTGATATATTTGCACGTGTCTGCAGAATAAAAATGAATAGTTGAACTCACCATTGCTGTACAATAACTGTAGTTTGTAATGTATCCCATTGTTAGTTTTTTCACTGGTTGGTTCCTGCAGGAGACAACAGTTATAGTATAAAAAAAAATCAGCATTAACAAAACACACACCTATCATTGCCACATGTCTCTGTGTTGGAAATATATATATATGTGCATTTATATAGTTTATGTGCAAAAGAAGAGAAACAGCTTTAGTTCTTAAAAACGACTGTCTGTCATCAACGAATTGAGTTTTTCCAAAAATCAATATTACACGTGGCTTCCCCTTAGTAACCCATTGCCATTTAACAGAACATAATTTCGATGCTGATTATGTACAGGGGTGCGTGTATTTCTAAAATACGCTGCTTACTTTTTCTTTCTCCACAAAGTCCACAAAAGCTGTCCTTTCGATCTCCACGGGCTGACCCTGTCTGTCATACAGCGCCAGGACGAAATGGAAAAAATTGGATTTTCTGAGGTTGGAAGGGGGCTGCTTTTCATAATGTGCCCGTGCCAAGCCGACACCGCTGCGGGGAGAAAACAAGAGACCATCTCGGTTAAGCACCGGACACCGGGGATACTAGATGATGGAGAAGCTGATGGAAAACATTGGAGATGCAGAAGCACGCCTGAGTACGGGGGAGATTTCTTGATTTGTCACAATAATGGGTAATCTGATGTAATGAAAGAAGGGAAAGCCGAAGGGGGGGCATTTATTGGGAGACCGTAATTGATACAGAGTATTCAGGGGATTGAGGGGTCGATATGATGAGGAGGGAATGCGTGAGAAAAATCAGATGCTTTTGGCATGCGTACCTTTGGGCGGCTGTGTTTGCATCCACCACCCCAGCTGTGTGCATCCAGGAGCGGACCGAGTTCAGTCCACCCAGCGGTTCCTCCTTCATCGTCGTCCCACCCCGCGGTATAGTTTCCTGAATCCCAAACATTTAGAACAATTTGCGTGAAAAAGAGCCTCCTGTGAAATTAGGGAAATAAACGTCCAAGCGTGTTATCCTTCAGGGTTGTTTTTTTTTTTTCACGGGATAAGTAGCGACAGCCGATTCAGGCTTGTGAGGGAAAACCCGGTCCACAGGTCTTGCCTCCCTCTTCAGTCCGTCCGATGTGAACAATTCTCAAAGTGCTGTACTTAGTTAGAGCGGTATCCACAGACTGGAAAAGTGAATTGTTCAATAGACAAGATTTTTTTGTGTTGCTATTGTTCCTCTTTGTTTTTTCTTTTTTTCTCTCTCTTTTTTTGTGTGCTATTCACAGAAAAATCGATGGCAGTTGTTTGTGTTTGTGGGTGATGCTGCTCTCAAAGTGCCCACATCCCTGAAGCACCGCATCCAAAACCTTCAGGACTTCTTGTTGAATAAAAAACCCACTCCTGTAAAAAGGTGCTGCTGCTTCTCCACAAGACAAACACCGGCAAAGGCTGATCACCAGTGGAGGTGTTCCTAGTACACAGGAGAGGTGGATAAGGGGCCCTTTCGCGTCGTGCAGGATGGATGGGAACATGCAAAACTAAGCCCTCTTTCCCCGAGGACTGAAATCTTTCCCGGGAGCCAAAACTCTAAACCCACGGGAGAGGCGCTGTCAGAATATGACGCTGAATGGGCGTGGTTATGACCATATATGGAGCTCTGACGGTTCCTGTCGAGCAGTGGCGCTCCACTGTACGGCTGCAGCCCTGTAGTGCATCAGCCTGAGAACACTCACTCGCTCCACTTTTCCTCTTGCTTAGGCCCCTATATGTGGTGAGTTTGATTTTTTTAATGATATGGAAAATTCATCTGGGTGTAACCATCACACATAATGAGGAGAAAAAAATAAATAAATAATAATAATACATACTTATAATAATAACTCAGAGTTCAGCTTTTTCTCGGAGCTTATTAATTTTAGCCGGCCTAATGATGCAATTTCCGTGAAAGGTTTAATTATATAAGTTTAGAATGAATAGTATTTGATATTGTTATTCGTTTAAATTTCATTATGATTATTACAAATTGACTTGATGAGATGGTTAGTTCAGTAATGCAGCGATCGAAAGCATCTCTATATGAATACAGGCCATAAATCATATTTCACTAATGGCAGATCATGTGTCTTCATATAACTGGCATATAGTTAGATTGTGATTTTTTCTTTTAACTCTACGGCTGCGGGTTATTTTTATTGTAATTACAATGTAATTAATATAACAGATTTCAGAGAATCAGACACGATTATGAATGTATTCATTTAAATGAAGTTTTATTGAATTTTTTTTGGAAAATGTTTTTTTCTGCTTGGCTGTGTGTCGTAAAGCAGATCATTTATTTTCTTTATCACGGTAAACATAAAGTATGAGCAAAGTTTAAAAATCAGACATAGTTGTTCAGCTTCCATATCATTTATGTCATAAAAAATCACATCGTTGTGCCATTTGCGGAAGATAAAGTCAGATCTTGTGACCTCTTTCAATGGGCTAAAATAATCAGAGCCACACTGTCTCATGACATTAAAACAAACTTCAGGAAATCCATGGTCCTGTGTCTTCTTTATTTCACGCACATCCCGTAAAAATCAGTAATAATCAGAAACATCTTAATCATTTTTTAAAGAGACAACTGCCTACATGTCCGACTCTGTCCGAGAGGGGCAAGCATGCAATTCGGTTCATTAGTGGTGAAAAGGAGGAGAGGATGGAGGGAGAGAGGGGAGGGTGCGAGGAAGAGAGATGTGTGCTATATCCTGAGCAATCTATCTAGCTGGTGCTGAGGGTTAATAGCTGCTGCCAAAGATAAGTGAATTATAAGCTGTTGCTTTCACCTCTACACAATCTATTGCCAAATTGCCCAGTCACAAAATGAGGGTGTGGATTTTTTACCTTTTATATTATTTAAGAGGAATCAAAGTTTCAATTTGTGGGGAAAAATATCAAGGAGAACTCAAAGGAGAACTCTTTGTTAAAATGTTATCTTTTTTTCTCTTACATGAAACAAACCGAGACGCATTGTGTATAAATGTTTTGTCTGTTCTACTGAGATTGCAAATATCTTTTTTGCACAGAACTCACTGTGCTTTTTTTGCACAGTTTCAAGTCGCTTATTAGAACTTAACCCCTGATTACACGCACCAAGGCGATTTAAATCTGATTATCAAATTAGGAGACTTTGAGACAAATCCTCTTAGATCTGATACTGTTGACTGGAGAGGGAAAATGGATCTCCACACCCGTCACGTAGGTAACGATGCTGTCCTGAAAGGGAGTTTTAAACCGTATTTGACAACAAATGCAGCTGCCCCGCTATTTCAGAAGATATTAGAGGAAAATGAATGCAAATCTGTGTGCAGGAGCCATCTGGACGTGGAGAGAGGGAGTCAGCTGCTCCACACACTGAGGCGCGGAGCCTGAATCCGTCTCAGCTCATTCTGTGGGATCATCTGCGTGGTGGGCTTACACCGTGGAAAATGCGCTCTCCATCATTAGGTGAAAATGTTAGTAATGATCAAAAATGAATATCATATACAGCACACATCAAAATAAAAGTGACTGCATGTGTGCAAACTTTGCACCAGCGCAGAATTAGAGGATCTTAGTCACATTTTCTTATATCTCAACCCCCCCCCCCCCCCCCCCAAAAAAAAAAAAAAGCCTGTTTCTCAACAGCACACATGAGGTAAGTGATGGGTGACAAGTAGAGAAACAAGTGCAGCATCTTGGCCGCATTGAGCCAGGCTGAATGCTCGTCTAAATGACCAGTTGATGACACGGGGGCCTGATATCTCATTCTTCCATTCAGTGATCTCAATGAATGAACCCCCAAAGATTTGGATCCTGACCATTGATATAAAACCAAACTCCTCGGGACGCGTGGCCCCCAATAAAATTGTACACGGTGACTTCGAAGACCTCCCGTCTCGACGGGACGAGCCTCCTCCGTATTGAGGGTGACGTCTTCTTTTTTGTGTGTGAATTTACGGGGCGAGGCCCTCATGATCTCCTTAAATTTGCATGTAAATGGCGACATCAGCCTATACGCGTGCCAGGGGCCAGCGGGCCTCCCAGATGTCAAGGCAAAGTCAATCAGCCGGCCGCTGCCCAGCTGTCCATCGATGCACTTTATTGGGACAACACTTTTCACTGTGCTCACCTGCATTGTTTCCTAATGGATTGATTGGCAAAAGGAGAAAAAAATAAATCGTATTAGCACCCACCAGGCAAGTTTGCTCACGGCTTTAACACAGGGGTCGTTTTGAAGTGGTCTTTTTTCGATTAAATATTAATCACGCCTACAGTTACGCACTAGTCCAAATTCTATATGAGCCACAAATAAGCAATCAGCCCACATGATGTTTGTTTACAGCAACGCATCTCACATTGTTTATTCATTCTTTCTATTGTTTAGACCCATACTATTTTGTGTAACATAGTGGAACTTTAAAATATGTTGGAATATGCATGATTTATTCATGTTCTTGGGACATGTGCAAGCTTTTGCGCAAAACAAATGTAGTTTGGAGATGTAGGCCTGTAGCCCTTATTTCAACATTTCTGTCACTTGTAGATTTATTTTTTTTAACAGCTTAAATCTAAATTTATGTACAGACATTTTCTTCTCATTAGTGATAAAATGAAACATGAATAGATTTTTTTTTTATTTGGAGAATTAAATTATAAAAATTCATGAATCGACATTATCTTTTAATTTACAATGAACGCTTCCGTGCAAACTTTGTTTCCAGAAGATATTTAATGTTTGTCATAATAAACGCACGTCGGAAATTTGATGTGACATATCCAAACATCATATTAAAATGCAGTTTACGCGTTATTTTTAATTATAGGGGTAAAAACAAATTGTCAAGAGTGGCGAGATCAATCATGTAGGCTGTTCGTGTCAAGTAGTTATGGCTGATAGACGGACAGCGCCCCTCGTTGGTTACACTTGAGATCATTGTGTCGATATGAGGCAGCTGTGTTCTTCTGTGACAAGATAGCTAAATCTCAACATAGGTTTATCTAACACCCCCCTCCCCTCCCTCGTAAACCCCCGGGGGTACAAAAATTGTTGTTTTTGTGCAGGCCAAATTATTTCCCAATCATTCTCAAAATAACATTTGGTGAGAAAACTCTAAAATATTTGCTACCCATTGTCCAGAATAAGATCAAATAAAATAAAACAAAATGCATAATTGTGGAGCTGAGGGGTAATGGAGAGCAGAGCGCGTCATTGTTTTCCATTTGAATTTGATTTAATTTACCGCACAAGATGGAATTTTATTATTGTTATTATTATTCATTATTGGACAGTCCACTATCTTTTTGATGCGTTTCATGTAGGATTGTCTGACAATCAACACAACCATATTAGTGTCAGACACACAGCTGGTGTGACCTCACATTTCGTCACTAACTTCTGTCAGCGCGCTCATGTTAATTGTGTGCAGTGGTGAGTTCTGTCAAGGGCATTGCCCGTGCGCACAATTTGCATTTCCATTCTGCTGTGGAAATGATGAGAGAGTTTCTGCGCGGTTTAGAGCCTCGCGGCGCAGTCTGTGGGCGAATTACATTTAAAGAAGGCGAGAGAAATTAAATAAGAAACCGAGACCACTTCAGGGCTATTAACATCTAAAATATCCCCTGGAAATTTAGACCAAAATACACATGACCAAATACCCAGGATACCATCGCTCTCATGCAGCAACGGCTTCATTGTGTCCATCACTGTTTTGTGGACCTATCTGAAATTCTTTATTAAAAAAAAAAAAAAAAAGTTATCACGCCGACACACATTTCTTAGTGGCGTTGATGGCAGTGAGGAAAATTTGATTATTCAGCTCTAAATCGGAACATATTAACTTTTAATTTAATGCCAAACGGACTGTGCCACTCAGGGAAAAAAAGTAAAAATCTGACTTTAAAAGGCCATTTAAAAATCTCATCAGTAACTATGATAAGGGCACATGTTGCATCGGGCAATGTGGCCTCCAAAACGGGAGGCATCAGCTTTAACCTTGTGTGTGTCTCTGTGTGTGTTTTTTAGAGCGCAAGTGCTGTGTGCATGACCAAACAAGCTGCAGCCTTTGCCTCAGCACTCATGAGAACTTTAATTTGCCCGCTGACCTCTGGAATGAAGCTATTGCCAGCCTTTAGTGATACTGGCCCACACCTGCAGGAGCCAAATAATTCTACAGTCACTCACATCCAAATATATATTTTCTACATGTTGCAGCAATACCTCCAATTTGACTTCTACATGAAGGATACCATCATTACAGAGATGCTGATTAGCAATATGTTTCACACTGTATATCAGCAATGCTGAACAATTCATTACCACTCCACTACTGAATTGTGATTTTAGTCAGAGATCCTTATTAATATTGAACTATGTTACTATTAACAGAAATGTTAATTATGATGTCAAGACAGAGAGAGTCAAGGTGAAAGCTGCACAGCAATAGCTAAAAATAATCCATGCCAGCCAGAGTACAGTATGATCCTGCAGAGGAGTGTTACTGGCAGGGGACCTTTTTGCTGCAACAAAGAGGTGGAAAAGAGAGGAAGTAAATGAATTAGAGTACAAGCCAGATTTTGTCTTTGTTTCATCCGCACTTGTCCTGTCCCTATTTTCCAACCTCTCCCCTCTTCCTTGCTATTGGAAGTGCTGCAAATTGTATAATGCTGGTCTTTGTTCTACAGAGTCAAGCCACATGAATAGCCGTCCTGAGCACACACAAAAACACACTGACAAACTGATCATCTTAAAAAAGCAACGCCCTGGTGCTCACTTGGCCTACTTTCCACGGCAGCGCTGGGACGTGGGAAGAGGAATAGAATTCAGGGGAGGATGTTCTTGCACTCTGGGAAACATTCAGTATAGCAAGTGTGATGCACATAAACATAGCCTTTGCATTGTCAACCTTAGACCGCATTTGCTCCAGATAACTAGTCCCCATGTGCTAGACTATTCTCTTTGACTTTGCAATTGAAATCCTGAGAAGATTATGCCAAAGCTAAAAGAGGCAAACTCCAGGGTGGGATTTCAATTGTCAATTCCTGTTGGATTTTAGAGCATTATGACATATAGTACACCATCTGTTACGCTTCCTGTGACTAGGTCTGCGTCTGCACAAGTGGGGCCTATTGATGTGAACATCATTACAACTACAGGACCTATGGTTTTTGAAAGGACAGCAATATTCAATCACCAATAATTTAATTTTACTCACTCTTTAACACAGATGTATGACTAAGAGCTGGGGTCCCCAGGTTACAAAACACAAGGGCACATTAGGAAGGTGCAGGAAAGTAACCACTCCTAACTTTAGCTAAACAGACTTCCTGAAGCGCTAGATAATCTGGGGCTTCTATGTACACCGCCTAACCAAATGTCGACATCTGTGAGGGTGTGCATAAAGAAAAGCTCCACAGAGAAATGGGGGATAATAATCTTAGTTCCCCTCACCTTCAGCTTGCCCATAGGGGTTTAAAAAGGAGATGAAGAAATCCTATGTAAACATGCCAAGTCAAATTTTCACTTGAAATGTGACATGGAGGCAAAGGGCAACCTTGGTGCATCACTAATGTGGTTCCACACTTGAGTTTTCAGTGCCCCTGGATGTAAACAATTGATGTATTCAGTCCATGGTTTGAGGACTGACTCACTATGCACACACTGTATGTTTGAACATCTTTTTATCCACGACTGTACGTTTAGTGCATAGGTGAGGAGCCTAAAGAAGTCAACATGAGGCTTATACACAATAAGAATCTCTGTACCCAATAGCTTCCATTAAAGTGAGTTTTGCTCTCCCGAGAAACATACAAAGTTTGAGCATCTGTTCCATCATGTAGTCTTTGTTGAGAAATTAAAAATTGAACTGATCTAGTGTACCATGAATGTTTCACTCACATAGTGATTAGACAGACTGGAGAGGCAAGACATTGCACCACTCTACACTCTACTTTAATATACTGTATTTGTTGTTCTTGCCTGTAAGTGTTTTACACACCAAATTATATTGTTGTTGTAGAAAACAGTTTTTTTAATGTTACTTCAATTAGATTTAACATGCAGGCAAATTAACATGCAAATAAGCACTTCATGCACAAACACAATCATCCACTGTACACAATGAGTGTTACAAGTGTAGTCCAGTTGATTGTGCACATCTATATAATTGGAGAAAAAAAACAGAAATTATAATTCTGTTTTTTTGATTCAATTATCAACCTGGTAACATATGTTCTTACACTTTTATCTTATTATGCACCATATAGGAAAAGTCACAAGTCTGTATGAGAACTGATTTAAATTAGTTTTTGTGTTTGCAGTTAAACTGCAGTTCAAGATAAAATATGTCTCATCATCTTTTGCTCCAAATCAACAATTGTCTCAAGAGAGAACCTTTAATTATGTTTTTTTGACGGTAACATTTTGGACAAGATGAGCAGACCGAGGTAACATGCCAGCAGGAGAAGGAAACGGTATCATCACAAAGATCATAAAATGGTGTCGTGAGTAGTCTTTTGTCCGGGACCATAGGAGAGTTCTGTTGCTAAAGGGAAGGACAAAAGCAGAAGGCGCCACGGGTATAAGGTTCCCCTGAGCAACAATGCTGAAAGTTTCAACTTGCAGCACATGGGTGTAACTTTAACTGGAATACTGTGGATCAAAGACTCACAAACAAAGTGGGTGGAAATGCTGGAGGAGTGTCCATGCTCAAGTGAAGGACAGGTTCACTAGAGAGAAAGCGGGAGAGACCATTTATGAAACACAGACCAAGCAATCAAGGCTAATTACTGAGACTGTGTTTTGTGAACTCAAAGGGCAGCATGATTCAATTAACAACACTGAAGTATATCATAAATTCAGCTCATTTTGAAAAATAAAATTACTGTTGCAAAGTATGTGGCAAAACAAGCTTATCAGATATAAAACAAAATCAAAATCAAATTAAATTTGAGGGAGAGATTTACATTTTCTCACTGTTTTATGCACACTCAATAGAAAAGAGGATACACAGTAGTTTTTTTTATATTGCATCTAAAACATTCATTCCACACTCTTGTCTTTGCCTGTCATCTTTTGGAGAGTTGAAGAATTATTCAGTTCTGCTTCTTTAAATAAGAAACACAGCCTTGAAATTTGTGGGGCTTAAGGCAACTCATAGTACAATGTGGATGTGTAACCTTTACACTGCAGTTGAACCTGCACATACAAGTGTTATGAAAGGTCCCTGTGGCACTCTGCTCTTCTGACATGGATTTGAAGACTTGCCACTTTATTAGCTGCTAAGCCCCCAATACTTGTTCTATATAGTGGAGGCCTATGTTATGAGCTGGGATCTCATTGTCTAGCGTTATTAGAGGAAGAGTCTGCAGCACTCTCTTGTCCCCCCGAGAGAATAGCCTGACTGTTTGAAGGGAAGCTACAAGTGCAATTTAACCCATCTTATTTACAATATGATCTGTTACAAGGACATCATTGCTGCAAGGATTCACGTATAATATTTCTCCTCCATGTGATTCTTTTCTGCTTTCATTGATTTGAGAGAGTATATTTTGTTTGATGTTCACTTGAGCCTTTAAAAAATCTCCAGTCAAAGTATACTTGGAGAAAACGTAAGTGATCTGCACTATTCCAATTCAGTATTTTCATATAGACTTCACTTGTGGCAGTCCAAGTCAGAAAAGTGCTTTTTGATTAAAAGTCAAAACAGTCATTTAATTCATGAATATAACTGAATATTGAATTCTTGATACTTATAACATGGTTTCAGCATGGGGAAAACAAGCATTTTGTGATAATCACTTGTGTCAGCAGCTCACACTTATTCTCCAAACTGGAAATCATCTATTGGCCTTGAATAATAAGTGCCATAGTGCCATCTAGTGCACAAATTTGCACACTGAAGAATGATGGTCCCTGTATGTAAAATATACACTACATGCTATGTATGTGTTGGTGTGGAGCCTTGACAAAGAGGTACAACTGAAAAATAAATAGTAAATAAGTAAATGCAAGTGTACTATTACACATCTTGCGTGTGTCTCAGTGTGAGGTTTAACTCTGAATGACCACACTGAAAATTTCCACTCATGGGGGAAATAATGGAAGAGACAAAGGCATGTCTTTGCAAGCCAGGTCTGTGACGACCCTCAGTTGTGAAGAGCCGCAAGGATAATCTTTTTCAGACAATGAGACAATGTTGAAGGCTGTGCATGCAAATTATACGGTGCCATCTAAATTACAAAGACATACACTGTGAGACCTGAAGTCATCAGGCCTCATATCTCACTCATCGGGCCTCCAAGCTGTTAGCTTGCCAGAGGACGCTATAGAAACAACAGAACAGAAATAATAAGAAAAAAAAAAACACATGAGCCAAAACAAGAGTCTTGAATAATTGATTGTGTTTGTCTTTGCTGTTTGTGTGTGAGGGTCTGTGAGGGTCTGTGAGGGTGAGGGTCTGTGTGTGTGTGTGTGTGTGTGTGTGTGTGTGTGTGTGTGTGTGTGTGTGTGTGTGTGTGTGTGTGTGTGTGTGTGTGTGTGTGTGTGTGAGAGAGAGAGAGGGAGAGAGAGGGAGAGAGAGAGAGAGAGAGAGAGAGAGTGAGAGAGAGAGTAAAGACTGAGGGTCTGGACAGAGCTTATGCCCCTGAGCAGAACAGACACATCCACTGGCCAATGGTTTGTGTTAAAAACTGTCTGATGGACCAAATATGGGGGAAGGGTATGTTTGTGTGTGCGGTGCGCAAATGCATGTGTATGGGTATTTACGTGCATGCCTCTGTGTATAAACTGAAATAGATGAAGACAATAGGAGTGTTTGTTTTTGTCAGAAGAAACTTGAACATTATGAGCTCATGTTAAAATCAGATGTGTTTTTGTATTCAGTTACATGACAATACAATGAAGTAAAGATTTCCAGGATAGCGCAAACACATGTTGTTAAATGGCTCAGGAATAGGTATGTTGTAAGATGTTAAAAAGTCAATATACCTTCATTTTGTCTGTGCTGGTAATGAGCCATATTTTCTGGGGAAAATGGCTGCTTCTCCGGAGGCACCATGTCTACTGAATGTGGCCCTGATCCTGGATAAAACAGAAGGCTCACCAATCAATCTCTCCACGTTGCCCACAGCCAGAGAAAGCAGCTGCACCACATGTTTGCCTTGCGCGATAGCGACAAGTTAACATACGGGCAGCACAGTAACCATCCACAAGCAGCCTCTAGCTGTCTTATAATGAATTCCCACAGGGATGGGGAACTATCAGAGTCAGTGGTGTTACTGGAGGCTCGGAATAAAGTCAACACCTCTCCTTATACCTGATGAAGCTACGGCACGGCAGCACACACACACACACGCACGCACGCGCACACACACACACACACACACACACACACACACACACACACACACACACACACACAAACAGTCACTGCCACAACACTGAACTTGTAAAAATGTGAAACATACAATGTACATAGCAATTAAGCTGTGCTGTTTATTAAATCACAAATTAGGCTTGAGTCAAATGTTTCTCCTTCACACTGTGGTGAATACAAAGAGTTTCTTTTGTTTTTAATATGTGCACTATTAGTCAAGGCAGCAAATTTCTTCACTCTAATTTATAAGTATAATGTTCAGTATAAGACAGCTTTAATTAGGCTTTTACAAAAGATGCATTTCAGAATGCATGTTAAATTCAAAACCAGAAGTTTTAATGGTGTATTTCATATTTTTTACTCTGATTAGCCCATTACTATAGTATACACTACACATGCCTGCACAACAAGTCGTATTTAATACGCTGAAATCAAGTGTTTGTACTTGCTGTATCCTGCAAATAATACAAATACTGCCTCATTAGACTCCGACACAAGCTATCAAAGTAAACATTGCAAACCCATTTGGTGCTGTGTGTAACTACGCAGGGCTCCTCATATACAGGTCATGGATGTTTAGAGGTTCAAGTGGTTCCTAAAATAATAATGGCTTTACAACAACACTGGTGCACCATATACTTTTTATTAATATGGTATATATATATGTATGTATATGTATGTGTGTGTATATATATATATATATGTTTTTGTGTGTGTGTGTGTGTGTGTGTGTGTGTGTGTGTGTGTGTATATATATATATATGTATGTACACACACACACACACACACACACACACACACACACATACACACACACACACACACACACACACATACACACACACACACACACAATACTAACCTCGAGGCCTTTGCTCAACTTCTTCCCAAGGGATGCTGTGTGAGTGATGAGAGGGATGTGCAGGTTGGGAATACTGTGGAGAAGGTTTTGGTGAGATTTGGTCCAGGTCTTTCAGGTGCGTCCCTGTTAATTCACTTGCCACCTTCAGGACAGTCTGCAGATACAGAAAACAAATAAAGCTCAAAAGCACTGTGGGCACAATATTATCACCACTCCTTACTACTAGGTACAGTAGTAGGTACAGTATATGTTCACAGTTCATCGGAGTCAGTGCAGGTGATTAACTGTCATCAAAACACTTACGACCAATAACATTTGGTTAAGAAACAAACATTTTGATGATTTTTTGTCCATTCTAAGATAAAGAGTAAAATATGAATTGACGGCATCTCTCTTGGTATCTTATTTTTTCCACTGAAATGTGGCCCAGATATCACATATTCCCACACTTCATCAGCATTTGCCATTTTTTTCTTATTTTTTGGAATGTGACTTTTTTATTGCACAATCAGCCCCTATGGGCTATCTTTCTCCTCCCAATTTTTGACAACTCCTCCCCATCAGAGAGTGCTGTTTACAGAAAAATAAGCCTAAAATAAAAAGAACCACCACAGCGCTGACATAAAATTGTATATATATATTTAGTCCTGTGATTTTGAGCATATGCTCACGAAAACAGAGATATATCATACTTTTTGACTGATTCTGAGAAGAACATATGAGAAGTTTGTTCCCTAATGAAATATCTATTTGAAGAAAACAATATCGCCTTGGGCAAAAATTACTGATAGTCTAGCATGATATTGACTGGTTGACGGTCTGAATTTTCCATAGATTCCTTTCAGACGTGTTTTAAGACATATAAAAATACTTTGCCTGAATAATCATTTGTGTCTGACTCAATTTTTCGAGAAAAACATTCAATTACCTAGCAAGACATTTTTCATATGACATCTACGCTTTTAAAATCACAGAATCTTATATTTTATTTTAACTTCTGTGGACTCAAGTTTCCAAATCACAGATATTAAACCATGATTGGCTTCTAAATGAGTTTCACAAATCCTTCCTTTAACTCAGATTTAAGGAGAGCACAGAGAAACTCCCTCTTCAGCAGATTAATGTGAATGTGAGGCTTCTCGCATCCAACTCATGCACAAATCCTTCTGTGCAGTGAAGATCCAACATCCAACTGAAGGAATGAGAATAAAAACAGTTTAAGTAATAATGAAAGGTGAACCACAATGAATATATAGTTTGCATTCTGAAAATTAAAATAAAATCTAATCAAAGAACTGCTTTAGTACTGAAATTAATTTGGGGCTCTTAAACCAAGTAAAAGATGCTCGAAAGTGCTATTTAGACATGTAATGTAATGTAACCAACATCTGCATTGGGAGCAACAGTGTGCTGACTTTTTTTTCTCTTTTACGACATTGTGCGATGCAGAAATTGATTATTTGTTCCTACGACACATATACACAGGTCAGTCGGGAAGCTGATACAGGCAGGTGGGGAGAGCTTTTTAAACAGCACTTGGGCAACTAAGACACATTAAGGAATCAAAACTATGGCCACCATGATACCTTCAAAATGTGTTGTTGATAAACACCCATGGGGTTTAGGGCTCACCAAAACTACATTTTACAAAATCACACAAATCTTATCATAGTTATTAAATTGTTATTCATATGCAAGACATCTGTGTGTCAGCTATAGGCTGTAGGACTACAGGAATTAAGTGCTGAAGAGATCAGGGTTACAAATACCATGACCTGTTCAGCAATTGATTTCTGATTGTTACAGCTCAAAAATATATAAAAAACTCTGATGCTGTAATGTTGCATTTTAATTGTACTCTTGTGTTTGTTTGAATGGATTAATTAGTCAGGCAGCTACAAACCAAGAAGTTATGAAGGTCTGAAAAATAAAAAGGCCTTGTTTTGTGGTTTGTGAAATAGGGCTGAAAATTACTAAAGTATTTCAATTAATATTTTTTATTATTATTACTGGAGGTGCAACAAACTGTACAGTGTGGTACCCAACACAAATCAATTGAATTTACATCATTTCTCCACTAGATGTCACCCACTGACCATGCTATACAAGCAAGAGAACTTGTAAAGTGTCAATTTTGAGTTAGGAATATCTAACATCGACTAAACAAACAAGAAAAACGTTTTTATCATAAATAGTATGATTTGTAAATAACCCTCTATTTGTCTTACTTGTATCTCTGCAAGAACGTTGGCAATTACTTATTAAAATTACAATTGTAACATAAACCCAAGAAAAGGAAAGAATGTTGATGCTGCACGGCTGTTTTTTGTTTAGTCTATTTGAATCATTTTGCTACAATTTAAATCAACATTGCATATCCTGGTGTGAAAATGTAATTTGTCCCAGCTGAATTCAAAGTCCCCCTCCACTCAATGATGTGCTTTTCCTCATATTCCTACAGTTGGATGTTTGAGCTTCACTATGTAGAATGATGAATGATATATGTGCAGAGTTTAACACTAGAAAGATGCTTCCCACATTCATCTGCTGAAAGTGGAAAGTTTCTCTGTGCTCATTGAAAACCCAATTTTAGGGGTGGGCTACCGAGCATAATTTGTGACATCACAAATTATGTTCATAAACCAATCCTGGTCTAATATTTAGCTTGCACAATTGATATGAGGAAATATGAAGCCTCCAATGCACAAACAATAAGAATGGATTGGGAGACATATTGTGTCCAGCAGTTAAACTTTTAAAATAAAAATAGGCTTTAGCAAATTCATAGATTCTGCATTTTTCAAAGAGGGAAAGGGATTGGATGCCATTTGAGGAATTTCTTACTAGGTAATTGAACATTTTGTGGAAAAAGCATATCAGCCAAAATTATTATTAAGATCAATGTATTTTTATATATGTTAAAAACAGTGTTGGGGAGTAACTAGTTACATGTAACAGCGTCAAGTAATTTAATTATAAAATCAATGTAACTGTAATCCGTTACAGTTACTGAGAAACAATGTGTAAATAAATTACAGTTACTTATGAAAATGTTGATAATTACAAAGGGGGTTACATCTGAAGTCAGACCTTAAAGATGTTGCTCAGGAGGGTTTTTTCCTCATTTGTTTATATTTAACATGTTACCGGATACATGTATTGCTGTTTTTAATTCTTTAAAAAAATATTTTATATTTTGTAAATAAATCATGACGTGGGCTTAAATGGTGTCACAGTACAAATTAAGCCCATGCCATACTTTTGACTTTATTCATAGAATATCTTTATTTTATATTCCACAGTCTACATGAACAAATGAATACATTTTCAAATGAGAGATAAATCTTGCTTTATAAGAAATGATTTCCCTTACAAATCATGTCAGTATCTATGAAATACACCTGAACTTAGATTTTGGTGGGCTTAGTGGGTACACTTACCCTAACAGTGGAAATTATTTGTTAGAACATTAGAAAAGTAATCAAACAGTAATCAATTGTAATAAGTTATATTACTTTGATTAAGTAATTGAAATAGTTGCATAACTTATTACATTTTAAATAGGGTAACTTGTAATCTGTTTTCAAAGTAACCTTCCCAACCCTGCTTAAAACATGTCTGAAGGGTAACTTCAGTATTTGCACATTTATTGTGTGTGTAATCTTTAATTAGGAAGAAGAACCAGAAGTAATTGTAAGGATTTTAACAAGATAATGTAACTTTTTTATGTGGAATAAAGACACAAATGTATTATCCAATGCAGAACATTTTGTATGCATTTTAAAGCATGGCAGGAAGTGGATCTTAAATCTTCTTTTATAATGTCATGAAATACAGTTGAGTGCATGGAAAATACATTTAAAAAACACATACTAATTGCACATTTACCTACATGATGCTCGGGGAGGATGGATGGATGGAGCCAGGATGTGGCATGTGTGCATGACGTCATTTCTCCATGTACTGTGCGCCATTTTGCAAGAAAAAAAAAATCACGGATAATTTCCGTTTGTCTTGACAGATCTGGAGCCCGAGTCTTCACACTGATTGTGGATGCTATCTCTTTCTCTGAGCGAGCCGCGTTTGGGTTGATTAGGCATTGGAAGCTGTGTACAGCAAAGAGCTGCTAAATGAAGCAATGGCGGGTAAGCTGCTTGTGAAGGGAGGAGAAGGATCCACCTCACTTGCTGTGTATGATGGCCTGAATCTGCGAGCTAAGATGCTAGTTGTCAAACTGTCGGGTCATTTATTATCGCCACGAGATAAGCCTATGAGTCACAAACTAACGCTGTGTTGTGTTTTTTCTATTTGACAGGAGTTGCAGGAGGAAATGATTTTCAGTGGTGTTTCTCTCAAGTGAAAGGAGCGATAGATGAAGATGTTGCGGAAGGTATGTGGCTAACATTAGCTGCTAGGCGGCTAGGCTAAAACGGTGTAATGATGCTGCTCTGTGGGCTTCGTATAAGATGCACGGTAGCTAGGTGCTCGCACTGGTCTCAATGTGTAGGGCAGCTATCGTGATTTATGCAAGCCTGTTTGTGGAACCGCACCTCAAACGTCCTTTCCCCACCAATTAATGACTGCATGTTGCTAGCTAGCTACATGCTAGGTGGTGGCTAAGCTATTAAAGGGGAGCGACCGTGTCCATGACGTCAATGTGCTGCGTCCATAAATTGTCGGGTGACATCATGCTTGTTTTCATTCATTCATATATAAATGGGTTGTACGTGCTTGGCTGTTACCGTGTCTGATGCCTCAGCCTCAGATTGAGTCTGCAGTGTAACACAGCCGGCACTGCTTCTAGCTGTCATCTAAACTATCAATGTGAGAGCTGAGCTATTGGGACTGATTCACTGATGGTTGTCTATTTTCAGCTGACATAATCTCAACAGTTGAATTCAACTATTCTGGAGAACTGCTTGCAACTGGAGATAAAGGAGGCAGAGTAGTGATATTTCAACATGAACAGGAGGTAAGGTTCATATGGAGCGATGGACAAGCATCTTCGTCAACAGTGCACCAACAGATGTTTTATTTGTTTTGTCTTAACATTTTCACACTTCTTTTTTTTCAGTCTAAGAATCGTCCACACCTGCGCGGGGAGTACAACGTCTATAGCACTTTTCAGAGTCACGAGCCAGAATTTGACTATTTGAAAAGTTTAGAAATCGAGGAAAAAATAAATAAAATAAGATGGCTACCCCAACAAAATGCTGCTCACTTTCTACTTTCGACAAATGGTAAGACCTTACTCCTTTTTTTTAATGTCTTTTTTTAATTTATTTTTTTATACATTTACAACATTACATTAGAACCTTTTTATTTGTCTTTGGTCAGATAAAACTATCAAATTGTGGAAGATAAGTGAAAGAGATAAACGAGCAGAAGGTTACAACCTGAAAGATGAAGATGGACGACTCAGAGACCCCTTTAGAATCACCTCTTTACGGGTATGTTTAATTTTATGTAGGACCGCTCTCATTTTTGATCGTGGCTTTTGAAGATGTCTTTTAAAATCGTATCTAAAAAGATGCATGTTGTGGGTTTCAGGTACCAGTACTGATGCCAATGGATCTCATGGTAGAAGCAAGCCCACGGAGGATCTTTGCAAATGCACACACCTATCACATTAATTCCATTTCTGTAAATAGTGATCACGAAACGTACCTCTCCGCAGATGACCTAAGAATAAATCTATGGCACTTGGAAATCACAGACAGAAGTTTTAGTATCCTTTTTCTTCAACAGCAAGCAGATATTAGAAATGTGGCTTAAAGGCTAATTGTCTCTGTATTGTATCATCATGAAACATTAGACTGCTAGTTCCTTAACAGTGTGTTCCCAGATATTGTAGACATCAAGCCCGCCAACATGGAGGAACTGACAGAAGTAATCACAGCTGCTGAGTGCCATCCACACCAATGCAATGTATTTGTGTACAGCAGTAGCAAAGGCACCATCCGCCTGTGTGACATGCGAGCAGCGGCACTCTGCGATAGGCACTCAAAGTGTAAGTACCTCTAGTGTGGCGCCGCAATGTTAATTCAATTAATTAGTCTATTAGTGGAGAATTAATCGGTCATTATTTTGGTAGACTGTAATTTATAGGGGAAAAAATAAACGTTTACATTTCCTGATTTTTCTCTTTCATATTGCCACAAATTAAATACTTTAAGGGTTTTTGGCATTTGTGACACTTTTTGACCTGATACATTTTGCACAGTATTGTTCTTGTTAAAGATTCAATACATACAAAGATTTTGTTATTCTAAATTATTATAGTTCAACAAACTCCTGATTTGAGAATTAACAATTGTGAGAATTTTTTCTTTTGTCAGTCTTTGAGGAGCCTGAGGATCCAAGCAGCCGATCCTTTTTCTCTGAGATCATCTCCTCCATCTCGGACGTGAAGTTCAGTCACAGCGGACGCTATATGATGACACGTGACTACCTCTCCGTCAAAGTTTGGGACCTCAACATGGAGAACAGGCCAGTGGAGACGTATCAGGTGCATAAACACACTTCTGTTATGTAATTACTTCAATTATTAACCATGTGTTTGTCTTTGGGATCTTTACAGTGCACAATTTCCACCAATTCAGGATTTTCCATAAAGAATAGTCATAATGAGAACTTACGCTGATCTATATCTTGTGCAGAGGTCTACGCCTCACCTGCAGATGTATATTTGTCTTCCTATTTTCCAATTTAGTTTCAATTCATAATATTCACATCAGTCTTATATGAACATTTCCTTGAAGCTAGTGGTGAATTAGTAATGAAATACAAAATACACAGATTAGATCCTTGTAATTAATGTTTAAACAAACTCCCTGTGACCCACACATAGCAGTCTCATTGGTCGTGACGGGCCCGCAATTCACTGTAATAAAAATACTGCATACAAGTGAAATATTCAGGCCAAGTGTTGTTAGCTTTTACAGTTTTTTGCCTTTTTATGATACAAATAGAGATGAAAAAATTAGGCTCACGTGAATATTTGTGTAACATAATACTTTTTTGTTTCAGGTCCATGAATACCTGCGCAGCAAACTGTGCTCCCTGTATGAAAATGACTGCATCTTTGACAAGTTCGAGTGCTGCTGGAATGGCAGTGACAGGTAAGGATCTTTGCTCCAGCATAGGATTGCATTTCACATGCTACGGGCTACATCAATCACTGGTGACATTGTGGGTTTTATGGCAAGTACGTGTTGACAGTCTATTTCATTTTCCTTTCTCCGTTAGTGCCATCATGACCGGCTCCTACAACAACTTCTTCCGAATGTTTGACCGCAACACCAGGCGGGACATCACACTGGAGGCATCCCGGGAGAGCAGCAAACCACGGGCTACCCTCAAACCCCGCAAAGTGTCCACCGGTGGCAAAAGGAAGAAAGATGAAATCAGTGTGGACAGCCTAGACTTCAACAAGAAGATCCTCCACACTGCCTGGCACCCCAAAGATAACGTGATAGCTGTGGCAGCCACCAACAACTTGTACATTTTCCAGGACAAAATCAACTAGAAGATTTGGGGCTCCAGAGGATAGGGCTTTTACCGTACCTGTGTAGTTAAGCCTACTACTTGTCTATCTGTATAAGAAGAAACAGCCTCGTTGTCCTCCTGGTGAAGAATTCGAAAGCACGTGTCTACTTTTTTTGCCACAGGAGGTTGATCCATAGGCCTGTTTTATTTTGAGTCTGAGCTTAGGTTGTTTTTGCCTTTGGCATCAGGGCAATCAACATGCCCCCCTGACCCAGAAAGCCCAATTTGGGTCTATTTGACGGTATGGCACTCCCTAGAGGTCAAACTCTTGAACGTTGGTGTTTGTGTTGACATTTTAAGCCTTCATTTCATGATTTAACGACAGAACTCTTGGAAGCCCTAAAAATGACGTCTTGTCAAAGTTGTTAACACCATTTGAAAGATTTTGGGCCCTCTGAAGCACGGATTAATGGCCAATAAGCCTAACTGTAACATTCCCCCATTGGCCATGTATTCAGGCCAAACTACTGGTGGGTGAGGCCATGAATTTGGAAAGTGGACTTGTTTCTTTTCTTCCCCTCCCTCCTATTACTTTATCCCAGTCAATACGGTGACATAATTTCACTGACTGTATCTACTCAAGTACACCTTGTCATCCACATAATAAAAGAAACTAAAACTACAGATGTGTTTTTAAATTTAGAAGTATGTATTAAAACATGTTTATTGCTTTGCATGTTTTTATGTTGTAGAGAGGTGGAAAATGTCCAGTCACACCACTGTCTTTTGAGCAGATCTCAAGCAAACTTGTTTATGGAAATACTATTTGGGGCTACCAGTTCCTGAACCACTGTTGGAGACAACCGATAATGTGTTTGTGTCAAGACATTAACTTCTAGTTTTTGACCATGTTTTAGAATGCAGACTGGAAACCACATGGCACAAGATGGGGCCCATGACAAAGGGAATCTGCAGCCTTAATACCTACTTCTATCAGTGACAGCTACAAGTTATGTCCCCAAACGTTTTACAAACCTCATGTGCATTATTTGTAAATCCTATTTTATAGAGTTATGTCCTCATATACTGCTGCTATATGTGGCTGTCTATGAAAACACATTAAGGAGGAAAAATTGCACACATACAGTTTATGTGATAGAGTGCCTCCAAATCATGTAGTAAGTAGGAAATTCAGACAGGCCTCATACATGTGCCCTTACTCATTTATTAGGGATGTCACCCAAATTTGAACCGCGTATTGCAAATGTGGACCTTATCTCCGTAGTTGTGAATGCAGAAATGAAGGTTGACTACACAAAACGTATACTGATGACATTAAAACACATAATAATGCATTGTCTTTGTCCATTGATTCCTAACATGGTGGCAATGTATTCACTTGTTTATTATTTTGACCAAAGTTCAATAAAATTTGAATTGTGTTCATCTGCATGTTGTCTTTTCCTTTGATAAATTGTCAGTTCTATATTTTTGCATGCTCTTTACTGGTTTGTGAATCCATCAAGGCCACACACGTGCTTCAAACTTTATTTTGTTCAGGATGAATAAAATGGACCACAACTGTGAAAGCTAACATTTGATTTTCACATAATCACAATTTACAATGGTACACACTGAGCAATTGGTAACAGAGCAGTCACTAAGATAATGATCCCTTGAGCATAAAATTAAAAAGACAAGTCAAAAGAATTACCTGATCTAAAAAAAGGAAAAACATCAACTGAAAATATCTCATTTAAAATCAAAAGTGATTTCTCATTGCAAAAAGAAAAAGGCAACAAAAATACCAGTTCCCAAACGTGCAGATTTAAGGAGCCAGGAAGCAGCGAACAGTCATCTCCAAACTAGGGTGGGGACGACAGCATGGAGCAGAGGACAGGTCACTGTTGTGTTCAAGAGTAGGCGCTATGAACCAACAGTGACTGATAATGCTCTGTGCTGATGTGGGTGAGTCCAGTCAAACTGGACTGTGTGGCATCGCAACATCTCCCTTGATATACAGAATGTCACATTTTAAGGCATGCCAAGATGGTGAATGTAAGATGGTGTCACAGCACATCACCATCCTACTAGTAGGTGTTGTGGGAGGTTAGGCGCTTCCCGATATATATCCTAAAGGGAGAGACAAACGTGTACAGTAAAATGTTGCAGGAATCAAGATAAACAACAAAAGCTGTAAATTAGAGAATTCTTCAATACTAATATTTAATAATGAAGCTGGGCTTTGATACCTCTAAGTCACATTCATAGGTTATTTAGTGGAAATAACAATCACAGATAAAAATACATGGTGTTGGAGTAGTGCTCTGGAGATATTTCTGGTATTAAATATGGTTACATGCTTTGGCCACAAATCACTAAGAATAATTCTGAGTATATACTAGTAATTAACTGTCCTAATCCTGTCCAATTCCATATCCCACCAATCCATTGAGTAATCATCATTTTCATGGTTTGTTTTGGGGTTTTTTTTAACTAGAATTTTTAAAATAAACTTTATCAGTTTGCTGTTTGGTGGATGTACTATCAAAGATTATTAACAGAACAATGATCTTGTTAGAAATAAAAGCTTCACCCCACCACCACAAATACAAACACAAGATTGGAATTTGCATCCCTCTCAAATTGACTGATAGATCTTTTAATACAGGAACTAACACTCGATAACCACTAAATTATTCATATTGTGTTGCTGCAATTAAAGGTCTGTTTATATCAGTGATGTTTCTAAGCAGGTCTACGTTTTCAAGCAAGATTTTTTGCTTTGTAAGTCAAATTACTATATTTATGAACGTGAATATACATACATTTTATATGGTCAAAATGTATGGGTTTCCGCAGCTGCGTCAAGAGGTTCCTGTAAGTGTTTTAAGTTTTTGATACACTGTCAAATACAATGTCAAAAGTTAGAGATTAAATCATGTTGCTTACCCTAGGCCAACAGCAAGTATGTGTGAAATGATTAATGAGGGAAGGAAAAGCTTCAGAAAGTCAGCAGAGAGAACACCTCCCTTCTTCATGACGCTGGTGTTCCTAATGCTCAGGGAGGTCGAGCGCTTAGGGTACTTCAGCAGGAACTCCCTACAGAGGAACACATTTATTTTTCATTGTTCTGAATACATTAAACTCAATGAGTGCCAGCAGTTTAATGTCATACTGGCACCTCTGCTCACACAGACTTCATACTCTAATTTCTATAAATAATTATAATCACTGCATAAAATAAATATATTTAGGCTAATATTTGTAAAAGATTTAGGCAGTAGGGTTTACGATTTACGCTATAATTGTTGTCACATGGTACATAGTCATCTACTGTTTGTTATATCATTGAACTTAAATATTAGCCCAATGATATTGATTAATATAACCCTACTGAAATTATAAAAACAATTACTACCAAATACTAAGAGTTACCATATTATTAGTTGCTACATACTTTGGTGGATTGTTCTCAGGTCGACTAGACCAGTCCCAGATCCAGTCAGCATTTTTCTTCATCATCATCTCCACTTCCCGTCTTCTTTCTTGGAAGTCTTCATCTGACTAAAAGCACCAATTGTGGATAATCAACTGCAGATTCAAAACAACCTTACACTACACAACAGCTACACATTTAGTTAATTCCACTTTGATAAATAGAGTTTGTTAAAGGTTTTTGACACCAAATGTACCTGTGAGCTGTTTCCCTCTGAGCCTCTCCACACAAGAAGGGGGGTCTGTGCTCTGAGTGGGCTGTTGTGAAGAACAAGGCATGGCAACATAAGGCAAACTTTGGCTACTCAATATTTAGATGATTTGATAACACAACTTCTTGACAGTTTGTATTACACAACGCACAAAAAAGGCACAAACTGTGCTTCCTTCCCTTTTTCCCCCCCACAAACCTGTTGCACTGAGAGCTTCCTCTGGAACTGGATCTTCCTGACTCGTGCTGTGCATCCAGCAGCATTTTCTCCAGGTCTCCCTCCTGGCTGGACGTGGGGATCTGCTCCTGGCTGCCATGGTGACTACTACTTTGAGAACCAGTGCTACTGAAGTGCAGCTCAACCCAGGAACCTTAAATCAAACACATAGTCTTTACACAGGAAACTTGATGTGTATGAGGTACGACATCGCTGGCCTAATTAGGCTAGGACAACAACAGACACAGACTGTGCCAGTCTTGAAGGCATTTACATGGTGTAACGTTGCATAAGCCTCGTTAACTAACTAGGACAATGGGCTGTCCTCTTATTCTCCTCACGTCTTGTAGGTCGATAAACTAATGTAATAACGCTAAGCTTTAATGTAGCTAGTAAGACTCACAAGCTCAAGCTTTCCACAGGGTTAGCATGCTTTAACATTAGTTTAAGTGCGTGACGTGTCCTGTTCACTGTCGACTAGCCTCTAGCATCAACACTGGTGAGCTACAAGCTCTTGTGTTGTTTATACTTCACCTTGCAAACTCTCGTCAGACGAAAAGTCCTTCTGAAGCGACATCTCACCGGTGTAATCTTGCTGGTCCGCTCGTTTTTGCATATTTAGAGGCCTGAATGTAATCGAAATGGTGGCGAAATCTGTGTCAGCAGCTGGAGCTACCACAATAACAATGACGCAATATTTTGTTTATCTTGAAGCTGATTGGCTGCGAGAGCACGCGCATCGTGCACCTTGAGCAATAACCATACACATGTTTTGCCAAGTCTCATACTAGTTTTGTTAAAACATTATAATTATCATCCAGTTTTGGGGAGTGAGTTACGTGTAACGGCGTTACGTAATTTAATTATAAAATCAATGTAACTGTAATCTGATACAGTTACTGAGAAAAAAAAATGTGTAGTTAAGTTACAGATACTTATGAAGATGTTGATTACAAATGGGGTTACATCTGAAGTCAGACCTTTAAGATTTTGCTCAGGAGGGTTTTTTTCCTCAAAATATTTAACATGTTAATATATTTCTGTTTTTAATTTTTTGAAAGCAATATTTTTTTATACTTATAAATCATGACGTGGGCTTATTTAGAGCACACATGGGCTTCAATGGTGTAACAGTACCAATTAAGCCCATGTCAGACGTTAAAATATCTTTATACTTCAAAATCTACATTTTCAAATGAGAGATACATCTTGCTTTATAAGAAATGATTTCCCTTATAAATCATGTCAGTATCCATGAAAATCACCTGAACTTAGATTTTGGTGGGCTTAATGGGTACACTTACCCTAACAGTTGAAAACATTTGTTATTTAGAAAAGAAAAGTAATCAAAAAGTAATCAAATGTAATAAGTTACCTTACTTTGATTAATTGAAATAGTTACATTATTTATTACATTTTAAATAGAGTAACTAGTCATCTGTAACCTATTACATTTCCAAATTAACTTTCCCAACCCTTTTATCACTGGAAAGGCATCCTCAATGTATGTCATCTCATTTTACCTGTTGGTCTAACTCATGGATGTTAAAACAGTTTATAGAAGCAGTTTTACACACTTGTCTGCAGATGGCAGTCATTGCACACTCCCCCTTCTCTCAATTGCTATTGATCAGAGCATAGATAATGAATATACACTCACTCACACAGCCACTATATAAGGAACACCTGTGCAATATAATGCAATCTAATACATCAGCTTTGCCATATTCTAGTTTTTGTTGACACTGTCAGAAAGGTGACAAGGTGTACTGGAGGGCATTATGTTGAAAAGTGTTATAATATATAGGCTAATGTTGTAATATCTTGCCCCCTTCAAGTAATGGAGTGAACAAAATACTATGACCAACAGTCAATATAATGCACCTCAGTACACCACCACCACCCCAATAATACACATAAAGTAGAATTATCACCTTTCTGACAATGTAAACAAAAAATTGAAAATATATAATATCATTGAACTTAAATATTAGCCCAATGATATTGATTAATATAACCCTACTGAAATTATAAAAACAATTACTACCAAATACTAAGAGTTACCATATTATTAGTTGCTACATACTTTGGTGGATTGTTCTCAGGTCGGCTAGACCAGTCCCAGATCCAGTCAGCATTTTTCTTCATCATCATCTCCACTTCCCGTCTTCTTTCTTGGAAGTCTTCATCTGACTAAAAGCACCAATTGTGGATAATCAACTGCAGATTCAAAACAACCTTACACTACACAACAGCTACACATTTAGTTAATTCCACTTTGATAAATAGAGCTTGTTAAAGGTTTTTGACACCAAATGTACCTGTGAGCTGTTTCCCTCTGAGCCTCTCCACACAAGAAGGGGGGTCTGTGCTCTGAGTGGGCTGTTGTGAAGAACAAGGCATGGCAACATAAGGCATAAGCTTCATAGATGTAGAATTGATGGCAGAGCTGTTGTATTGGATTAAATTAGATGGCACAGTTGTACCTAATAAAGTGGCCGGTGAGTACTTACAAAATACTATGGTATTAAGGACACTCACACATTAATAAATAATTTTACCTAAAAGAATGAAAGAAATATCATTCAATATTAAATGTACCGTGGTTAAATGTGGTTTATAAGTATTTTTTCAATGCACTTTCTTGAAATTTCTTTAGGTCTCTTACCTGTATTGATCAGTGCCCAACACTGTCTTGCTATTTACAAATAAATGAATGTTTTATTTATTTACTTATTTTAGAGTTTATTTGCATTCTGACCGGAGGAGCATAGTCAGATATTAACCAAGCAAAACCTTGTTTCTGTTGACTTCTTTTAATGCGCTACATATTACACAAATGACTAACAATGTGCCCTGTTTTGACAAGATAAAACATGTATTCATTGTTCATGCTCTCTTGAGGAGGTGACTCCAAATGTGAGACCGAAAAATCTAATTATGTTTACAACCATGGAGATTCGTATGACTGATTATTCTTGCAAAATTAAATTATTTCTAAAATTGAGGGGGGTTATTATTCTGGGAAGTGTTCTCCTTCCTGGCAGACCATGGTTTACTTGAAGCTTACTTGATTATTTCGAAAACTGAAATAAACAACTTTGGTAAAAAAGTTATTTTTTTCAGTTATCCTTATTAATAAACAAGCTGGTACAAATAAGAAAAATGAACGAAATTCCCTTTTGTGCTTCATCAGGGTTCTGTTTTGCAATTAGTCCTTTTTTTCTGTACACTGTTTGTTTTGAACAGTTGGTGAGTATTGACATTGTGCTTACTCTAAACAGTGAGTCTTTATTTTATCACAAAGTTGATTGAGAGAAGAGTCAATTAAGAATCATCCGTAGTCTGAAGGAGATACACATTGATTAAGTTGGAAAACAAAAGCAGTACACTCCAGCAGTGGTGAAAATATATCCATGGTATAACACCTGGGAACACAACTGAAGCCAGACAGATAGATCATTTAGAGTAGACATATTACCAGATAATGGCAATGTGAGGGCAAATTCTCCAATATTTTAATCAGTGCCATAACATTGTGTCAATAAGTGGAACTATTAAAAGTCAAAAACAAAAATGTATCGCCTTAGAAATCAAGTGGTTTTATATATTCTACAAACATATATGCTTATTATCAAGCCTTCTGAAGGTATTATGTTCAACACCGTTCAATGTAGTATGATAAAATGATAAACAACATCTAAAAGTATATATATACATCCAAAATTGATAACATATTTGTCACCAGTAATATCAAATATTATTACATTCTGTTGGTGTAAATTGTTTAGACTTCCACGTAGTGCTGTCAGAATTTATGATGGGGACAATATTACCAGTAATTCTGTTACGTGTTATGAATGTTTTGTTCTGTTCCACATCTCAACCCTAATTACAAAATTGCTTTCAACAGGTGGCATATGTGTTACAATAAATGCATTGTGCAGTGTTATAATACCCCTACATTGTTACATCATGCTATTTGCCATTTCATGTCTGCCACATGTATGCTTTAACCCAAAGCTTTATAACACAGAATCTGAAGACAATGATCAAATCAGAGATTAAACCTTTGAAAAAAAATACTTTGACCCATGTATGTTATGCACCTCACAAGTAAAATTAGCAACAGGGTTAGAGAATACCTCAGAATGCACACTTAAGGCATAAACTACAACAGCAAAGCTTATGATATTATCAAGCTGCATGGATGAGCAATAGTTTTACAAGAAAAACTCAGAGCAACTCAAATAAAAAGAAAGTGTATCTGTCCAAATAAAAAACAAATACCGCTAGATTACAATTAGTTTAAGGTAAATAGGATTCGGAGAAACTGGTAGGATGGTGACAGAGAACATTTACATTTTAATAATTTATAATGGACCAAAGCCCAAAGGGAGGAAGTCACCCCCCTCCAGGCCATTAAATTACACCAGAAATGAACATCTGGAAGTCTATCCCTGATTATCATAGATAATTTACCCCGATCAGAGGTATCCCTTCAAGCCAAAAAAAAAGAAAAGAAAAAAGACATCCTGTGTTTCTGGCCAATGCCAAACAGGCTACTAATTAATTATGTAAAAAATTAAAATAATAATAAGAAGAAAATCTATTATCAACGAGTGAACAGTGTTAACACAAAAACAGGGAAGATTGACATCCACTCAAGATTCAAGCTGTAAACTCACTATACACTTGTAATCAGCCACATGATGGAACAACCAATGAATGAAATGATGCCTATGCCAGTTCAGTGGTAGATGTTTCACAAGAGCAAAGTAAAACACTCTAAATCTTTCAAAAAATGTCTTTCGACTCTGGAATAATATGTTTATTGTTACTGTACAGGATGTACAGTCCACATGTCCACATGCCAGCTACCAGCCATATGTCCTTCCCTGGAAAAACTTCCTCCAATACCTCACAGAGGCTCCAAAAGTACTCTATTTCAACCACAAGCTGTAAAAGATATATCCACTTAAAACAGAGCAGTACAACAGTATTTGTCCTCGCTCACTTAAAATATTGAACTCCTTTGTCAAAAGGAGCTGATGTCATTTTATCAAGTTCAACACTGCCACTAAAATAGCACATCCTGTTATGATTGCTTCAGTCAAAACAGTCAAATGTTAAAGTAAACCATGTCAGTGTTTCTTTATGTTGTTTCTCATTATACACCGTAATTCAATTATGTAAGTCAATTATCCATCACAGCAAATTGCTTAAACTCATATCATCAAAACACCATTTGCAGTCTGTTCATATGTTGTCCATCTATCTCAAGGTAGTGTTAAACAAAAAATAAAAATACAAAAAGTATATTAGTAATAAAATTCTCATTACAACAAATTGAAATGAAGACAAAACATGCTGATTGACTAATACTATGTTGTCTGTTTGGTCAACGTGGTTTGAATGTGTTCAAGAAACCAACAGAAAGGTTGCCCTTGTGAACTATATTTGATCATGAGTTCAATTAGAATTTGAGGACATGTTACTAATTAAATTTAACCAGTCATCTGTTATCAGTTCTTTTTAATCAATCAGATTAATGACACCTATAAAACATTTATGTTTGAAAGGTTGTGGCAGGTGAATCAAATATTTTGCCTGTGAGATGAATGAATAATTACATCTCTGAGTTTTACAAATCATTATAGAGATAAAGTTTGATCTCAGAGGTTAACACTGTAACACTGGATCATTTGAAGATTTGTACTTTAACATCTGCATGAAATCACTGAGGAATGCATGAATCAAGAACTGCACGCAAGAAAAGGAACTTGAAAAGCTGTAAATGGCATTACTAAAGTATGTAGTAGTCATACTACTATCAATACTACTATTACTTACTTCAATTTACGAGTAATCTTTAACCTTTTTGAAAAACCACAACCACTACTCTTCATCTTTGGAAGTGATGTGCCCAAGCAGGACAATTCGACCAACTGCTTGAGAAACTTGGAAATATCTATTAAATAAAAAATTAAGTCACTTAAATGCCCTTAAAGTTTAAACTATTCCCATAAAATTCAAATTCAAGTGTTATTTTAGTGTAGTATTTAATACAATGTCAAAAATAAATACAAAGTCATAGAGTGTGCTTTACTCTAGCTCAGATTGCTTTTAATTCATCTTTTTGAAATTTTGTGCGTTGGAAATGTAACACAATAAAATGACATTTGGTTCATCCTTTATGTACAAATAAACAGGCTATTATATCGCCTGGAAAATTAGATTTTATTTGTAAATATACAGAAGATCATTTGCAACCTGCTGACACCCTTAGAAATTTTAAATTCAAAATAGTTTAACTGATGTGCATGATGTAATCAGGTCGTCTCACTTCGTATAATCAAATGTTGTGTCTATGTCGGTATATTTCCCTTATTGCCTGAGACCCTGTCAAAAAGAGATAAAAAAGAAGACAATGTTGACACTCTCACAATAGATGGCAGGGATGAAAAGGCAGGAAAAGGAGAAGTGGCGAGCCCATAGACATAGCAGTTGTGTTACAGCTTGCTCTATGTGTGTTAACTGACAGCTTATTGAGGGATGTATTGTAGTCCAGAACAGCTGGCTGGTGAGGAAAGATAAAGTACAATGATGGTTAGCTTGATGGAGAGTTGATGTGTGTTTACTTTGTGTGGGCATGTGTGTGTACCTGATGTCATCCAGGAGCTTGTTGCTGTGTAAGGGTCGACTGTGGGGGAGCTTGTGAATGAGGAAAAGAAAAGGCCAGACTGGAGTTGTATACGTTTGATAGCACAGACAGGACAAGAGGGCTGAGGAGGAATTATGCTGTCCGGAGCACGAGATTTGCCCAAGCTCAATTTAGTATCAATAAGGACTCACTGCAGAGCATAGAAAGCATTGCTGCAGTTGGTGCATGAAGTTTCACAGAGGGCAGAGAATCCGTACTTTAGATGAGAAGAATCAGTGTTTTTAGCCTCATTAGCGCTATAATGTATACTAGCACCAACTTCTTATTAAACGTTAGTATATTTTGACTGATTTCTAAAAAGACACACTTACAGTCAGGATCACTTAGACTCATTTTGACTTGTTGGTAGTAAAATTTAAAGATTTACCTTTAAAATGAGACATGGGTTATAATTATAATCAAAAGGGTTGAAGAACCTTGTGCACAAAAATGGGGGGCCTGGTAAGAGATTAGTATCCCCAAAATGATTTGACAAAAACAGACAGAGGGCATCCACAAAAAACAGCCTTGACACCTTTTGTAGTTACTTAATTACACCCACTTAAATACCACAGGGACATTAGATTAAATATTTGAAGACAGAAAGTTACACATTTACTGTATTTTTTGGCATTGATTCATGGATACAAGACTCATTTCATTTACTGAGCAGATATATTTTTTGCAATCGGAAACAAAACAGCAGGGCCTGAGCTAAATTCATATTAATTAGGTACATTTGGTAGCCATTGTGAAATACATTCATGTTAGCTTAATCTGATGATTGTTTTTTTAAATAAGCTTTCTCCTAACACAACTAATTAGCTTGAAGAAAGGAATCTGTAATGAATAATTTAACAATCTTTTTCTGTGGTATATAGAAACAGAGCAAAGTTAAAGATATAATTAAAAGAAAGCATGAATGAGTAGAGATTATCCCCAGAGAATGAACTTCCATTTGTTGATACGTTTGTTATCTTTGGTAAATTCCACTTCATCAATGTGCTCTGGCTTCCTTAACTCCCAGTGAGGCCCTCGTTCCCTTGGGTTGTTGAGCTTTTTTCAGAAGAGCATGTTCTGTTTTTGCGATGAGCTAAAACAATATAAGAACCTACTAGCAGAAGTGTAAATCACAATAGTCCTTCTCTCAAGGGCTGGAAATCAAAATATCTTCTAATTGGTCAGTAATAATAGGCCTGAAATGGCCTTATTTCCAAATAACAATTAATCTTAGAAGTAGAGCGTTTCCACAAATGTTCTTACATTTCTTATCCTATTTACATTTGCATTACCACTAGGGAAGTGGCACTTCAGCTATGAAGAAATTAATATATTATGCAAGAAGAGGGACAAGATGATGATGATACAAACTGGCAGATTAATTGTTAAATTAATTAATTTAAACACCAACATGTTTCATTCTACATCATACATCACATAACAAAGAACATCAGTGTTTGTGATAAAAGTATTAACTTAAAAATGCACAAAAACAATGAAAACTTTCTTTCTGCTAGTTGCAGAGCTTGTTAAGATGGCCTTAGCTTCCTATTGATCTACGATCATTTCTAAGAATTTCTTCAGTTCTGATGCTTTTGGTAAATACCTCTTAAGCTTATGAAGGTCATTTTAGCCTTAAGATGCTTTTGGGAAACGAGGACCTGGTCGGTCATTTCAAGATTACTATTTCTTGCAATAATGCAGACAGAGAGTGTGATTGCATGAGGCACATTAAACTGGATCTTCCTGCTGCTTACATCAATCCGAATATAATTTGATTATCTAGCATCCTTATCAATTAAAGAGGGAGGAAATATTCTATACCCCAGTGTTTATGATGCATTGTATTTAATCCATAATAAATGACCCAACATTCAATTAAAGTCACTCTATTCATCACTAGCTATGATTTAAACTTATTAGTATGGTCTACATGCCTCTGTCTGACTCTGTGCAATCCTGCCTTGACAACTGCAGTATGTCTGGGACGCAGACTGCTTTCTTTGGTCTTTAATTGGCTTTAGGTCACCAGCCTTTTTGAGATACATGACCAGCAGCTTTAAAAAGCACTTATTGAGTTGCAGGTGGGTGAAATGAGAAGGAAATGGAGAAGACCGACTGGAGGTGTGTGAAAGTTGAGGGAACTCCAGCTTATAAAGCTATGGTTTTATAAGATGTGGTGTCACAGGTATAAATCGTGTTGCTCTAAAATGGCCCTTACAGGAAGAGATAAATCATTGTGTGAGCAGACAACGAAAGTGTGTGTGTGTGTGTGTGTGTGTGTGTGTGTGTGTGTGTGTGTGTGTGTGTGTGTGTGTGTGTGTGTGTTTGTGTGAGAATAGCAATAGTAACCAACTGTTTACATTTCGCAACCAACATAATTTACAACCATGTGGAGTGACGCACTAAAGATTAAAGACTATATTCACAGAAACATTATACATTCAATAAGATGTGATTAATTCCATATGTCGCCAGTGTTTTTGCTGTTTACATTTAACAAACTAAACATGAGATACTGCCTGTCAACACTGCTGATCTTTACTGCTTCATTATTCTCTGAGGATAAGTAATGCAATGGGTACTCTGACATTTAATCTTTACATCTTTGCATTTGCTTTAACATAGTAATGTTTGCACCCTGCTGCTCAAGCATAACTACAGTTGTCATTGTAGTTAAAGAATGCATTCAGATGGCAATCAATGAACTTAAATCTTTCAAGACACATTGATGTGCTGTGGATCAAGGCCAAGTCAAAATATTTGAAGGAAATCCAATTATTCTAAATGTTATATAATGTTGATTGCTCAGCATTAAAACACCTACTGTACTTCTGCTAAAATGGTCCAACCACTGCAGTAATCTGCTGGAGTCTGTTTTTTTTAATTACAGCAATCACTCATTTCAAGTGCTATTATAACAGACTTTTCCTGTACGGTTTATATGTCAGTATCCGTGTTCTAACACAGCCATGAAATGATTTAACAGCCTTGAGGAAACAGATTTATCTTGAGCAAATTCTCAGTGCCGCAAAGCCTCAAATACCAATGTTTTCTAATATTTCTCGTGTCAGATTGTTCGTGGGAACTCTATCAGCAATATACTAGGTCTATAATTTACCATTTGTGGTAAGTAATAGATGTATTTTAAGACTCAGAGACATGACGGAACCCAAACATGTGTACCACAGGAATCTTAAAACATGAGAGTCCCAGAGACCAAGTCATGGGAATCACTCTGTTATTTACTGAATATATGAACAGTGGTTAGTGGAAATGTTTGCTAGGTTAAATCAATTATGTATGGTACTTTTACTGTATTCCAGGGTCACAGACTGATATATGTGTATCTTAATCTCTATTTGTTAAAGAAAAGCTGATAGAACAAGAGGTTATCGTACTGTGAAAACTGTGCTAAAAAGGAGAAGAGAAAGGGAACTGTGATAACAGACCCGGAACACAACACATTGATAAGCTTGTGTGGATATTAAAGTCACTGTGTAATTTGCAGCAGCCACTCATATTTCTAGTGCTGCACAATTTCTGTTTGACTCCAGGGGAGGATTTAATGATATCCTGATATGAAGGGCTATAATTCATGATAAACTGCTTTCAATATTGTTGTACTGCCCGTTCCTCCTAGGCATAATTTTCATATAATTGCCTTGTTCTTGTGCTTGTTAGTAGAGAAGGGGATAGTTGGTGGTATGGGGATAACACATTTTTGGATACAGTTAGTTTTTGTGCTCCTGTTTTTGTTTGTATTGTTGTACAAAGATAAATATCTTTTTAAATCTGCGATGCAATAGCATTTACAATTACCTGCTTGTCTAAATCTGTAATTAATTTTATTCTCAGGGAAGTTACAGAGAGCACATTGTGTAGTTTTCAGTCAAAATCTAAATTATTATCCATGTTTGTTTACACACTATTAACGTTTCAGTGGATTTACAGTATTTATAACATATTGAACAATATTAGGGACCCTTTTCTTGCATTACAACAGATAATCAACTGTCAATTTGAAAAGCTGATAAATGCTGTGATGTGAGCCTTTAACATTTGCCTTTACATTACCAACATTATTATTTTCACTGTCACAGTTTTCTATTTAAAGGATGTGAGCTTTCTCTTTTCTGTGTTTAAATCATACCATCAATCATGCCTTAAACTTAATATCAGTGTGAAAAAGACTTGACAAATTATACCTGGCAGTTGACTCGTCTGTTGTCACAATTGTACAATGTCAAAGTCTAAACTTGTAGGTTGTTATAGTTTAATACTAGCTATAAAACAATTAGATTACTCATTAAATAACATTTGGTTAACATTAGAAATTTCTGCATGATTAAATATTTAAAAATAGCCATTTACTGACATGGAGGTACACAAAACACAAATATTCAATAGATATCTTCAAATATGTTTTTCATTTATTAGTTACACAGATATGAGGATTGATGTAGATGGCCAAAAATGGATTTTTCTTTCAAATGAACACATAAAAATCTTATTTTATAAACCTCTTTTGTCTGATTTACAAAGAATCATTTTAAAAGACCTCCTGAAATCATTATTAAAAATAGTGTATATAACAGGGTTTAGTGAGCTATTGCAGTAACTGAGCCAGAAAAACATTTTGAACAACGTCTCTGGGACACAACAGGTGTCACACACAGCAGTGAGAGTGTATGTGAAGAAAAAAGGGAACCAGCAAAGAACAAACACTCCCATGACCACAGCCAGAACAAATGTGAAGCGTCTCTCTCTGTACTGCCTTCCTTTCCACCTGCTCGTTCTCACACAGGGCTGTGCTTCTGGCTTTGAAGAGATTTCTCCAGGCTTCACCTGAGTCACTTTGGCCGTTTGCATAACTCCCTTCTTCTTCAGGGAACATAAGGTGATTTCATTCTCATCAGATGAGGAGGGCTCTTCATCCACATCAGCGCCGTTGACTTCTCTACCTTCCGCGGCTTCCACACTCCTCCCTTCTCCATTTTTTCTCTCTACAGGGTCCAAATTACACTTTGTGTTTTTTGTGTTCTCGTTTTCTCTTTGCCTTTCACCTGGAAGGGCTCTTGTCATTTTCTTGGCAACCTGGTAGATTCTGACATACACCATGATCATGATGACACAGGGTGCAAAGAAGGAGGCGGTGCTCGAGAATATGATGTACCATTTTTCCTCATTTATTTTACATTCAGGGCTGTCCTCTTTACCCTCGTCCTTCGTCATAGTGATCAGAGGAGGGAATGAAATGATGGCTGCGAGAACCCAAACTATGAAGATTGTGCATTTAATCCTGCGCGGTGTCCTTCTCTGGTTGTACTCAATTGCTTGAGTGACAGACCAATATCTGTCCAGGCTTATGGCACACAGGTGAACGATGGATGAGGTGCAGAAGAGCACATCCAAAGCCAGGTGGATTTCACACCACACTTTCCCAAAGTGCCAGTAACCCATCAGTTCATTAGCTAAAGAGAAAGGCATCACTGAAGTGGCAACCAGGATATCTGCACATGCCAAAGAGACTAAAAACAAGTTCTGAGGTGGTCTCAAGGCTCGTCTTGTAAACACAGCAATTACTACCATTACATTGCCAAACACAGTTAGCAGAATGAGGATACCCACCAGGATCGTGAGGGGCACAGAGGTCTGTGCAGTATAAGGGTGCCTGCCAGGCAAAGTCTCATTTATGCTCGTGAAGTTAATACAACCCATCAGGATGAGCTGTGGTGTCCAAGATATTGTCTGAACAGTGCTCTGTTAGTTGGTCTGGAAGCTGTGCTTGCCAGCAGTCTATTAATCACATCCATTCAAGAAAACTGCATCAGTCTTTTCATTTTGTTCCCTGTAAGATATTGTTGGAAGAAATCTGTACTTCTTTCTTCTTTGTCAATGAGAAAAATAGACATCAGCTGGAAAATTGAGAAGAAATGTTTCTGTACATAAAAAATAGTGAAAGGAATCAAGGGAAATATATTCCCCGTTTCACGTCAAATAATTTACAATATCGATATATTCTTTAAAAATAATTCTTCATTCACCAACCTTTAAGAAAAAAACTTGCAGTTAAGTCCTTGGTAGACATATCACAAAACAGGCTTACATTACAAACAGTGCTGGCTCAGGCAGATCTTTTCATCTGTTGTGGCTGAAGTGGAGAGTACGTCTTTTTATATGGGCTTGACGTATCTGTGATGCTGGCTCCACTTCAGTGAGAATGGGAATGGGCGGGGTTCATCTGCTGCTGGAGATTAAAAAGCTATTTCTCAGACCCTAAAACCACTGGCTGATTATGACATTGACAATATTTTTGATTTATAGTAATATCTGTAGTCTATTAGATTACAATGGATTAAAAGAGCACACTACTGTATATGTTTTTTTTTGTTTTATTTAATAGACAAAATGTTGAGATCTATCCTAAAAGAGAAATAGCTTTAAATAATATCTGAATCTACAGTAAGAACAGGACCAAAGAGAAGTAGCCTACAAAAAACTGAAGTTTGTCTTAAGTATAATGATTCACTTTTTGTGTTTTTTTCCTTTCTGGAACAGTCCAATTAGTGTTTTCCATTTTAATATACTATTTTAACCTTCCTCTAGTGTTAGGGTCGGCACCGACCCGTTTTTAGGTTTTAAATGCATAAAAGTACTACATAAATTTGTTAATTGCATCAAGATTTTTTGACTTTGTCAGGAACTTCTATTTAAACAAAATTAAATAAAAAAAATCAGTTTTACTAAATTATAAAATGCTCTGGTGAAAATTATGACCTTTGTGTTGTTAGGGTCAGTTTCGACCCAGTTATAATATAAGCTTGTAAAACAATAATAAGTGCTAAAACTGAAATCATAAACACACTATCAGCCAACAGCCCACAGCCAGCTCTTCCTCCAACCACTTGAGCTTCAGTTAGTGGCTTCTCTCTTTGCCTGTTTGACCAAACAAACAAAGACAGACATGTCCAGGTATGTAAGGCCAATTCAGTTTAGAGTCAGTGACTTGCAGAGTACACATCTCCAGTTCACAGCATGCAACAATGAGAAGAAGATTTACTGTAAGCCAAATTTTGGATTATATCTGTGCTGACAATGAGGCAGAGGACACACAGCAACATAGCGATACAGATGAGCAGGTTTCTGAGGTGGAAGATGATGTGGAGTATCAACCCAAAGACACAGACAAATCTGATCAGTTTGATGAGGAGGTCACCAGTGCTGAAGCTGCTCCCGCTTCTGCTGAAACATTCAAATCCAAAAGTGGCAACATCTGTTGGAGCTCAGTACCTCCTGACGTACATGGCAGGGCAGCTGCTGCAAATGTCATCAAAATGACCCCTGGGATCACAAGGTTTGCTGTGATGAAGTGACATCAAGACAGTGGACAACCTGGACAAGCTGAATGCCACCTAGAACTTGCCAGCGAATGACCAGGAGATGGCCAATGGTTGTGTTTTACAACATCCTCGATTTGTCTGCATACAATACATTTGTGTTGTGGACCCACATTCACCATGGGTGGAATTAAACCAAAAAAAAACCAAGCGGAGAATGTTTCTTGAGGAGCTAGGAAGTTCCCTTGGCAAGGCACACAGGGAGCAAAGGGAACGGGTGCTATGAGACCCAGCCGCTGCAGCCTTGGTCAGACAGCTGCAGAGCTCACCAAGCACTCCATCCACGGCCACAGCAACACGAAGAGCATCAGCGCCAGCATCCTCCTCAGCCAGCCCTGCCTCAACATCAACCACAACAGCCACAACCCCAGTGAGACCACCTGATTCTAAAATAAAGAGGTGTCAGATCTGCCCTAGCAATAAGGACAGAAAGATAAACATATTGTGCTTCACCTGCAAAAAATACTCTGCTTTTTGCCACACATGCATCCAAAAATACACAAATACACATGCATGTTCTTGCAAACAGTTTCTATGGTACTAGTACTTGATTTCTGTTGGTTTGATTTGCTTGATTGGTTGTTGTTTGCTTGCAAATCTACATGTTGTATAATTACTAGTTCTGCTTTTCATTTGCTATCTGTATTAGTTCTATTTTTGAAAAAAAAAAAAGACTTGTTTTTTGCCTTTTTCTTGAAGTAAATATATATGGGTCGAAATTGACCCGTAACACCATAGATGTTACTATAGTTAATAATATAAAAATTAAAAACTATATTTTTTTGAACATTTAAGAGATGTGTTCTAATACCCCTCTGTAATAGTCAGGTAACATAACAACCTTTTATTTATTTATATAATTCTTTTGAGGTTAATTTAAAAAAAATTTTATATTGAAAATGAGGGGTATGCTGTCAAGAGAAAGGCCAAGGGGCCCACTAAAAAAATATTAAAACCAATCTTTTCATGGATAAGGAAGCCTAACAAGGTAAACAAGAGATAAGAAACACATTGGATGATAAATAATTGTTTTTAGGGTATTTTATGGCTGATTTAAGACATGGGTCAAAACCGACCCGTTAACATAAGAGATGGTAGCTGAAAGCTAACACAAGAGGAAGGGTAATACCATCTAACAATGTGTTGATTTGTATAAAGTAGTTACAAGCATCCCGAGCTCCATGCATGGCTTGTTATGTTTAGCACTCAGAACACATATAATGACTTAATGACATTTATTCATCACACTATTATTTATCACATAAGGAGGTAAAACTAAATAGTATTATTTCACAAAAAGAAAAAAATAGAGAAAAGTGTACAAATATTTATACCTGAATAACGCATGTTTGTCATGGCACGCAGGACAGTGGGTTGTTGTTGTTCCTATTTCCCAACCTCGGCCCAGTCTGGTTGTGTTTATTTATTTGAAAATACTAAAACTAAGCTTTAAGTTACAGATTTTAATTCTTTTTTAAAGGGGTAACCATTGCAAACATTGTGCTCTCTGAGCGACGAAAAGAGATTAATGCACACTTTAATATTCAGCAGGCTGGACTATTATAATGCAACCACCTGAGTAATAAACATAAAGTAGAAGTGTTGTCAATATCAACAAAAACTGAAAATATCTAAACTTTTTTTTTTAAAGTAAAATGTATGGAAGAGCTTTCATATTGTATTGAATTACATTGTACAGGTGCACCTAATGAAGTGGCTGGTGACTGTATCAAGAGCTCATACCTCTATGGCAGGGCCGCTGGGTATGCGGATAGCCACGATATCGCGAGAAAAGTCGTGTACGGGACTTCCGCTTAGCAATTTGTGTACGGAGGGGAAGGAGAGAGCACTGTTGTTCTCCTCAGCAAACGCTTTGGCGAATTATCGAGTTCAATTTTGAATGATCACAGTATTGATCGACCAGACACATTCATACCGAGGTAAGATAAAACACTAACACTGGTGTGTTGAAATTGTAGCTTGTTTCTTTGTGTTTATGGTTGCCCCCGGCCCGCTAGTAGCTAGCATTAGCCACCGTTGGTAACTTACGTTGAAAATTACGTCGACGAAAGGGGGCCGAGGGATCTTTCTGAGCGATTTAAGTCAGCTATACGGTTGTATTAACACATAACAGCTGTGTTTTTATGTGTGTGAATAGACACGGGTTTCGTGGGTTTTTGCTGTTCATTTTAACTATACGATCAATGTGTGTATCTAGGCTAATGCTAATCCAAGCTAACCACTGTTTATCAGCTGAAGATGTTTATTTATTGATCGTACACGTGTTGAGTCAACGAGCAGATTGTTAAATAAAACTTTCTCCCATGTCTTTACTCAGATGTCGGACGACTTGATGAAACAGCTTAATAGCTACAAAGCACAACTGCAGCAAGTAGAAGTCGCTTTATCCACCGACCAAGAGAATGAAGACCTCCTTAAACTCCAAAAAGACTTACAGGTTTGTGTGAATGATACCTCACAAGCACTGTTATTTGTTTATTGTTTGTATTGGAAGGGATGGGATTGTTCTGGTCTGTATGAACAACTAACTAACCATTTGATTGTTATTCCCCCTGCAGGAAGTCATAGATTTGACAAAAGACCTCCTGACCTCACAGCCCACTGAGGGTGCTTCCAGTGCCAATGGCGCAGATACTGTCCCCCAGAAGCACGTCTGGAAACTGGGGGACAGGTGTTTGGCTGTGTGGAGTCAGGACGGACAGTGAGTGTCACCATCCTCTTCTCATGAAATTATTACATGGAGCAACATCCATATATAATGCTCTGTGTTTGAGATATCTACTACTGTGTCGGTAGTAAACATATGACTGAACCACCCCGCTTAATTTATTTTAACAAAAGTATAACAACTTTGCATTCAAATTAAATCGCTGAATGCTTCTTGTACCCCTTTATAAATATTGATACACTAAAATGTTATCAGCCGTTAAGGTAGTAGGTTGTTGTTATTCAAAGTGTAAATAGAAAGACCTGTTTCTTGCCTGGGCCCTTAAAAAGGACAAAATCTGACAAAACAGAAGCAAACCCCCGAACCTGGTGGAGATTAACTATAAGGACTGGATTCAGTCCTAAAGTATAAATAATACATAGTAGCTCTAGTCAACTGAGCTGCCAAGATGCTCTGGTATGATTTATTTGGTCACTTTAGAAGGGGATATTTAACACCGTTCTCGACTATTTCAAGACCTTATGGTATGGACAAATGAACCAACTTACATGCCTAGCTGCTTCTGTTCTTTTTTCCATTATACAGTTGTAGCACTACTCGGTTCGACTCGACTCGATTTTTTTGCTTTTCCATTAGGGATAGTACCTGGTACTTTTTTACTACCTGCTCTGGCGAGGTTCCAAGCAAGCCTAGCCGATACTAAAATTTGACTCAGACAGCCTGCCGGCCACTGACGTCCCACACAGGAATCAAAACCCGCCATTTTTAAATACCGGCAACAATAGTCACTGCAAGTTTCACACAAGTTAGTTACAGAGAGTTTCACGTGAGTTAACAATGCTCCTATGTGCAAAATTACACTGGTTCCTGTGTGTGGTGGCAGACGAGAGGATCCAGCGAAAGTTGGACGACCTCGCCCATGTTGAGGCGGTACTATGAAGTAATGGAAACGACGTACCTGGTACCAAACCGAGTAGAGCTGAGCCGAGTAGTGTTAGAACTGTATAATGGAAAAGCGCCATTATATGCCTATTACACTGAATTACTTCATATTAATCACTGAATATTAATGTTAAGCTTTGCTTATGAATTAGAGCTTGAGTCTTTGACTCATACTCACCTGCTTACAGACGTGATTCTTTGACAGGGTGTATGAGGCTGAGATTGAGGAGATAGACAGAGAAAACGACACTGCCGCTGTTACCTTCACTGGCTACGGGAATGCTGAAGTGATCCCTCTGCAGAATCTCAAAGTACTAGAGGAGGGGAAACGCCCTGATGACGATGGGAAGCCCAAATCAAAGTATGTACAAGAAACTATTTTCTCACTCATTTAATGTGCATATACACACATTTCTGCCTGAATTGTAATAACATTTTAAGGATAATTCTGTATGTTCTTCTGGAATTACTTTCACTGTGCAATCAGACTTTAAAACCCACAAATTGTTAGGCAAATTAGAATAATATATATCCACAAGTCTTAAAAGTTAGCATCAGTGAGAACACAATTGGAAGTAGTATTATATGTAAAATAAAACATGCATAGATTTGATGGTGTTCATTTTCGTTTGACAATAGTCACTTTTCCCCTTCATCAAAATGAACCCTTTCTAGTCCAGAGTGCTTGATTAAATCACTTGCTGGATTTTGGTAGGTGTCTGTATTCAATATTTGAACAGGATATTTGGTTAATCAGTTTGACTTAATTATCACAATGAAAATAAAATGTAATAACATTTGATCAAATATTCCATAGAAAGTACGAATCTGTGTTGTATTGTTACAAATCGAAGACTCTTTTGGCTGAGCCTATTAACAGTGAACTAAGATCTTTTGGTTTACGGCCAAAGTTTTACTCAGATCCCAGAAGTCTACAGCTTGTACTGATGGAAGCACAAAATAGCTGCTATTTTGTATCGAATCATTTCTAGCATGTGTGACTACGACTGTACATCATGGGCAGGATTAAATGTTTTTGTCTTCCTTGTTTGTCTTTCTAGGAAAGAGCAGATAGCAGAGCAGAGAGAGTACAAGAAGAAAAAAGCCCAGAAAAAGGTACAGAGGATGAAGGAATTGGAGCAAGAGAGGGAAGAACAAAAGTCCAAGTGGCAACAGTTCAACAACAAAGCCTACTCAAAGAACAAGAAAGGACAGGTGAGTTGTTCTTTTTCTTTTGGGAGGGCAAAAACATGGTTAAAAAGCCAAATCCATTAAAACAAAGTCTGTCTGATAAGCCATTTTTGTAAAAACTCAACTTCATGATACAAGTCAATGCAATTTTATTGCATATGATACTTATATTTTGATTAAGGCCAGAGATATGCTCACTACTGCAAAGACACTGCAGTTTGGGTTTTTAATCGGTTTTATGGCATGTCATGGCTTTAATGCATTTACAAAGCCACTGACAATGCGATTCGGGACCCTTGTGGTATGGTAACCAGTTTCCTGATGTGGATAACACATGTTTCATTTCAACCAGTATGTTGTAGTGAGACCCAGCTGATCTAGTATCAGTTTGGCTTTCTAGCATTAAAATTTAGTTCACTGGATAAAACAGAGTCAAACGAAAGTGTGAATTCACACTGTTGCACACATTTGATTGTGAATGTTGACAGACATCAGAGCAGGAGCAGGTGTTTAACCCACCAGCTCATTCACTCCATGTCCTTCCTGCTGCACGTTATTACATACAGACGTGTTCTACAAGACTGCAGGACTGAAACTGGTGCCATACTGTCTGTAAATTGCTGCTGGAAGAATATGTATGTGTATGCGTGTAATATACGCATACAAAAGCAGTCCAATAGTCACTTGTTTGATATTTGTCACCAGTATTAATGACTTTTTTTTGCTTTTTTTGTGGTTTTTTGCCTTTTTTGTAGGTGAAGAGGAGCATATTTGCATCTCCAGAGAGCGTAAATGGAAAGGTGGGAGTGGGCACATGTGGTATTGCAGACAAGCCAATGACCCAGTACCATGACACGTCAAAATACAACGTCAGACATCTAATGCCACAGTGACCTAATATATGCTGTATATAAGAACCCCACTGTACACTAGCTGTATCAGTGCTTTCCATTGTGTTTATACATGATTTAAGTTTGTCAAGTAAAGAAAGCTTTGAAAGGAATTGCTTGCACACTATCGTTTGAAATGTTGATGTATTTTTCCTATAATATTATTGTAGGTAGAACAAAAATATCCAATAGGCAGGATTTTTTTCCTGCTTTGGAACCAGGTCACCTGTTATGTACGAAGAACAGGAATTGGTCTTTAGAAAAGCCGTAGAGTTTGCTGTTTGTGTCCAGACTCCACGGAGGCCAAATACCTGCTAAAATGTGTATAACTATACAGTTAGAGATTTGGTGTGTAAATGTGAGGCTGGATTTTAAACGCTGACCAGTTCTTGGGGAGTATGAACATTAATAATGGTGTTAATTTGAAATGGCTGAATTTACATTTTAATTTCTGTATATATATATAACAGTAAAATAAACATTGTTTTGTTTTCAGTTTTATAAATAATTGCTTCAACCTCATTTTGACTGTTTTTACATGATATTTACACAGTGGCTTTGTCAGTTCCTGTAGGTGGCAGTGAAGACTTGTAGCATAATCAATGAGTCCATGTCATGAGCATTCACTTTGCAGCTGTTCCACCATGAAGTTTTCTTGTTGGAAATGTTCAGCTTTGTTAGTTGAGGATACTTTAATGAATGGTCTTACTACATTAATGATGGACAACAACCACATTATGTCAGTTTACTACCAGAAACCTGATGAAAACCTGAACAATATTGACAAGCTCACCAAATAAAAACAGTACTGGTTTATGTCTTGGTGGTAGAGGTTTATTAAGATTCCAGGGACAGTTATCAGGAACTTTAACAAAGTATTAGCAGGGGACCAGCAGCATATGTTTTGCAAAAAAGTCACCTTGGATGGCTGATTAAGCACAGGAGGAAACATTCTGGGGTGTGCTTTGACATACTTCCTTAACAAAAGTCTTTTTCATAGTGCATTTTATCATTTCCCAAGCACGTTGGGGGGGAAAAAGACCTGTAACAAGGAACTTGTGCAAGAGTCATATACCCATGTTAAGACACAATTTGGTGGTGATCTAGTCAGGACTTGTACCAGAAGAATGCAGATAAATGGTCATATTGAAATGTCTAATTTGGTTTCATGGATTAGAACAGGTCAGCAGTGCAACCCTGTGTCAAACGGACATTATAGTTAATAATGGGAAGTATCCAAATTTCAAGGATTCAAACTTGGACTTTTTCTGCTACAATACAAAAAATATACAGTATTAAACATTGAAGTATAAACCAAACTTAGTACTCTATAGTGCTAATCTTGTTCATGCTACAGACATTTTTAAGACTTGTCAATCCAAAGCACATTACAACATGATTAGAAAAGCTACATTCAATACACATGCACCATAGGTTTTTTTTTATTTTTTAAATCAATTACATGTTTACTGCTGATTATTAACTCATACCACTACTGTAGCAAGTGTAAAACTAGCAAACTGCAATTTGGTGTTTGGACGGACAGACCGGTGTGCTAAACACATTAACGATATGATAAAACTAGACGCGTTATTGCTTTAGCCTTGTGCTTGGACAAGTGTGAGATAGCTTATTACTGTCTAAATAAAACTGTCATTGAATTTGCGCACAGTGAAAGAGATGTCGTTCTTTCAACAAAACGCCATTGAGTAATGCATTAAACACGTAGCACTGCATATGCGTCAGTGGTGAGTACGTTTATGTCAAGTAATTTTGGTAAACACATTGTAAAAGGGGGGGGGGGGGGTATTATTTATGGGTAATTTATTTCATTCAAGCATGACCAAGAACTAGCTACAGTACAATTAAATATACCAAAAATAAATACTATAATTATATGCAAAATAAATTAGAATAACAAGGGTGGACTACACCACCTGTTTGGATACAACTGTATTTCAGTCAAGAAAAGGGACGCCACGTAGATCGATGACGGCGGTGCGTCCTAAAGCAGAAGTCATAGAAGTGTAATAAACATTTTGGAATGCAGACATTGTAGCCCTTGCCACTGGCTTGTACACAGACAAGAAGTGCCATCTGGATATATAAATGTTATCCAAAGAAAAAGGGCAATGTTTGTACAAGGCAAATGGAGCAAACCTTACCATGGTGAGCTTGTAGCTGGTATTGGGGGTTTTTCTGTAGTTTTTTTTGTTTTTTTTTGTTTGTTTTTTGCTGGTTTCAGAGGATCAACGTGTTTAAAGGTAGAGTTGCCCTTTCAGTGTTGGACACTGGTGTGATCATAGGTCCTCTACAGGTTCTGAACAGGATCAGTATTGTGTGCAGGTATGGTTTATTCAAGCTGGTAACAGGAAAAGGGACATTCAGGTGACTGTTTTAAGTTGAAACTGTATTGCCAGAGAAGTTCAATTTGACGCTTCGGTGTAAAATGTTTCTGATGTAGAGACGCCCCTTGGCTTTTAGAAGCAGGTAATTTTAAACTTTTAGACTGAGTTGAACTTAAGGCTGGTTCTTGGGTGGAGCAGACGTTTCGTTTTTCAGGTAAAGGTGGGATTGAGGCTGGTTGTTCTTCAGAGGACAGTTAACCTAAACTGCGAGGGTAAATGGAGCTGTAGGCTGGTACTTTGAAAGTTGAAAGCCATAAAAGACTGCAGCTGAAGTAAAAGTATAGGCTGGTGCTTTAAGCGGAGAATGCCAGTTTTAGACTGCAAGTGGAATAGCCCTCATCACTGGCTGAGCTCAGCCGGCTGCTGTGGTCATCCAGGTCACTTGCACCACTGGTGCTTACACTGTCCATTTCTCCATGGGAGAACTCAGTGCTTTCCACATCAACGTCAATCTCCTCTGTTCAAACACAAAGACAAAACAGTAATTAATCAGATCCTTTCAAAAGCCTCTTTGAATCATGCCAGCCTAAATATTCAAAATAATTTCTCTTTCTCAAAGTGTAGATGTTGAAAATAGATTTAATTTTTTTAAATTTATTTTTTTAGCAAATGCATTTGGTTTTGATAAAAGATAACGGCTCTGAGCTTACCTCTGTCAGACTCTGAGCGGTCGGAGTCCATCCTGGAACCCAGGCTGTCTGTACGGACTCTTTCCCTCTCTCCAAGAGTCTGCAGCTGAGCTAGCTGCCTCTGCAGGTGCCTCTGCTCCCTCTCCAGGTTGTCCAGCTGGTGCTGACTCCTCCGATCCATCTCTTCAAGTTTCTGAAAAGAGGGAAATGCATAAGAGTTTGTTGTGTTGGTATGTAGAAAGAAAATCAAGACAATAAGCTTGTGTGGATCCAATGTTTTGGTGTTCCTGTCTGTTCCAGCTTGTATAACTCATACATACACAAGCATTAAAAGTATGTGTCGTGGACTATGAACCTCCATAATCATAAGAGGATCTAATCACTTGAAACCACTCATCACATCTGATTGTGCCATAAATAGCTGATTAATTGAACTGTAGCACAGCAATAAGTCCTAGCAATTTGCTTGCAAGCCAAATGCTGAACAAGATTTGTGTCATTGGGGGGATAATTGAATGAAAGCACAGACGCCTTGAACTATAACTAAAGATGTTTTTGTCTGATTAGGAGCACCTGCAGGTGTTTAGGATTGTTTGAGGAGGTTTGTATGATCAAGAATAACATTAAAGTGGTTGTTTTCTGAATGGGCTTTGGTCAGTGTTTCCTCTATCCAAATACAGTAGCGCCTATCTGAGCTTTTCCTGTAGCCTGAAACAGGGTGTGTTTTTTTCCTTCCTGCGGTCATGAGTTTCATTGTGACTGCACCTCTCCACCCTTTTACTCATACTAAACAACCTCTAGTTCCAAAACTACAACAGAGCAGCATTCACAGATCACATTTCCTGGACTTCAAACAGCCAAGTCCAAAGTCAACAGTTGACATCATAGGTACTTTATCCATTATCCCCCAGAGTGATAAACTCCCACAGACTGTTGCCAGGATTGCTTTCATATTGCAGCCCTCAATCATCCCCCAACTTTTTAAATGCTGGAACCCGCACAGACTAGACTCTACAAAAACCTGTATTTAAAAAAACGAAACAAAACACTTTTCTGGCTTAGATTGCAGCCATCAGGGGAACCAATGTGTTGAATCCTGGATGCTTTGACAAAACTGGATCATTTGCCCCTATCATCAGTCTCTTGTAGTTCTGACACATTCAGGCAGGCTGCTATAACAATCAGGACGAATCTGGTGCACTTAAGACTAGTGGTGAGTGTACTATTCTCACATGATTCTCAACTGTGAAGGACCCAATCAAAGACTTGCATATAAATCTTGCTGAGGGCAATACTGGTAAGAGCCAACAATAGATTTGTTCAAAATTGTGCAAAATTGAAATTGCCATGCAGCCACCATAATATCACAATGCTAAGGCCAAAGTGCCATAAGATGTATTTCATGTAATGGTTCCAAGAAAACCTTAATTATATAAAATGAGCTATAAATGAGCTTCCCTGTTGCTGTACATAGACAGTAACCCATTCAACCACCTCTCAAACTAACATCAAATTAGTTGTAGTTTTCCATGAATTATGTGTGCTGTCTTTTCTCTTTACATTATACATGGAATTGAAGGAAAAAGTTCAGAGTTAAAAAAAAAAAGAAAGAAAGAAAATCCAGACTTCTCTCTGCTCGTTATACCGTGTCAGCAATGGTTATGGAATAAGTAGGACCTATGTAATGATTTTAATCAAAGTGCCTTTTCATCCTAACACGCCTAAGAATGTATAGACTTCTGAAGTTCAAATGAATTGAGGCTGAAGTTAATATATTATTAAAGCTTTTTATGTGGAATGTGCAGCTGCAGTGATGAAAAGTAAAGTATCAGTGCAGCACAGCAGTTTGTACCTTGAGGAGGAACCGGAGACTGTGGGGCCACCTAGAATGAGAGCTTTGATACTAAAATACAATTTTGTTCTAAAATTATAACAGTCTACTGACTGGCAAGCCTTATAAGTCCTCACTATGGATTTGCATTGGGTCTCACATAGGATTCAGATGGAGACTAGGACCTTCCCTTATGTATCAAAGTCATCCTGTGTAGTCCTGCAGATCTATGTGTGCTGTCAATATGTATTTTACTCAAGAGAGCAGCTGTATTTCTTCTATCTTAATTTTAGGTATCTCTGAGAGATGCAGTGACACACATTTTCTTTTGCTTTTTGACTGTTTTCATTTCAAATAAAATTATGAGACATCAAAAGTAATAGGCCCCTTTCACTGATGCCATTTTGACATGTAATAATAGGTTGTAAATAACTAAAGTAAAGATGGCTTAATGGCTTACATCATTACTTTTGAGCACAAACATGATGCCATAATATATCCCTTAATTCCATGATGGTACCATACTACAGGGGCTGTCTTAAAGACTACCACACCTTGATATGTGCTTTGGCCTTGTTGAGTAGTCCCAGTGTGGTGTGCCGACTGCAGTCTGGTCCCAGAGGGATGAGGGACTTCAACCTCTCCAAACACAGGCGGAGATGTGCTCGTCTGTAGGAGGAGACGCAATCAAGAAGAGTCATTTCTCCAACATGGAGTAATGTGCACTATGCAAGATTCTTCAAGTGGCACAGCTTTATTGACTGCACTTGTACACAAAAGAAAACTGAAAGATACATTTCCAGACTAATGTATTCTTGTCTGCTGCGCTGATCCTGATTTAGTCAGATTATATTTCCTACTTATCCAATTTGATTAGCACTGTAATAGACCAGGCAAACAAGTATTTGATTGGCCAAGATCAATTCTTATCATGATACCTTTAATCCATCTGTGATGAGCAATGTAACAGTCAAGGTATTCGGGAACCTGATTTATCTGTTTATCAATTTTGCTGGTTAGTAACACCATTTGACTCCTTTGCAATTACATATGGATCTGTCTGGGCCCAGATTTAAAAGCTGCTGACGTCAGCCCGATACTCTGTCTCTGATTCAACAAGGCCTCTGGGCCTGTGGTCTGAATGAATGCAGAAACTGGCAAAGGACACTCACTATCCTTTCAAATAATGGAGTGAAATGTAGGTCAAGTTGTGATGTCATCGCTTATCTCTGCATTGGCCACCATTTTGTAATAAAGAAAAAACTGTCTAATATGAAATAAGCCATCTTCCTGAAGATTCAATTTCCAAATCACTCCCTACACCTCTTAAACCAAAATTCTCCCAACCATGGTTAGATTTTTTTTAATTACCTGATCATTTAATGTTTGGATAAATATATCCTGACATTTTTGTTTCCTGCCCAGAGCAAAAGGCTACCTCATCCTGCGGCAGTAGACGCAAGCTGCTTTTAGATTTGCAGCTGAGAATCTTTCAGGAAGGAGCCCTGTTGTCTGGAAACAGACGGTTCCCATTTGCTGACTGGGGAAATGTCTGCATCTCCTCCTGGAACAGTGCTGCAACTGAGGCTGCATTACACCTCCCTTTGAATTTGCCTTGCAAAATGCACACTGCTATCCTACACAGCAGATGAATTTCCAAGTTGTTGATAAAAAAATTCCTTTTTTCAGAGGTCCTGTGACGACAATAAGCTGATTCACAGGCCCACGGTGCATCTCGTTTTGAAATAGTATGGTCAACATATTTAGCATAGCACCAAGATATGCAAACACAGCATAATGGATAAAGTTTTGGGTTTATCAGCTTGAAGCTCCATTTTGAGACAGCTGGCTCTTGAGATAAACTCCTTGTGTACCTCATTTGCCACAGCAGGTTAAAGACTGGAGGAAATCTCTCTTTCTTCTATTAAGAATGACTTTACCTTTTGAACAAAATATGTTACATGAAAACTTGCACTGAAGTAGAAATCTAAGATGACTTAGTTCATATTTGTCAGAAACATACATGAATCTTGTTTTACTCACCTATTTTTTTCCAGTTCATTGTGTGCAGACCTGTTGAGATCATACATATATAAACAAAACTGTAATGCAAATCGTAATAATGGAGAATACAACATATAATACAATCTACAAATACAACAGTTATATAAAATAATGCCGCAGTATTGATAATATGATATTAATAATCAAACGGATACATAAATCACACGCTAGAATGTTCATCAAACATGTTGCAAGAATGGTTTTACTACATACATAAATGAAGACAAATATGATCATTATTCACCTCTACTACACTATCATGTTAACATTTTGGTTAAGGATCTTAATGCTGTACATTTAACCTACCTGTTATGAATATTGTCCAGTTTCCTGTTCTTGAATTTTCGCTGTTTCTGGTGATGTGTAGTCTGATTGGCAGGATATGTTGAAGCATACCCATGCTCACATTCTGGTGATGAAAAAGATAAAGAGGATTACATACATTGTTAAGTTTTTAAACATATGCTACAAGTGAACAGCTTCACCCAGGCTTGGATTTGCATGATAGATGTGACCTCATTTGGCCTAAATTCTAAATTACATCTTAATCAGTAGCAACACATCCGAGGAATTAAATCTTAAGAACTTAAACTCAGTGTAACAGACAGATTACCCATCTCAGAAAATGATAATACAAATACATTAATGCATTTTTGCCCCCTATGATCAACATTTAGGATGTAGCCTAAATATGTAGTATCCTGTGTTCATTTGTCAATGTGTTCTTATTCACAACAGCCCGTATTAAATATAAAAAGCCTCTAAGTGGGTCTTTAGTTGGTATTTTTTAATCAAAACACATTTTAAGTCCTCTGAAGTCAACTAGTCTTCTCCAAAGTATTGTTCCTGTTTCTTAAAAAAAGCCTACAAATCCCATGAACCCTCCCTCCCAGTAACATACGACGTCAGATATGAACTTGCGTCTGATTGGTTATCTGCAGTGACTCTAACACTGGGAACATGTGTCTGGACCAATGAGAACTTTACAATTTGTTCCATGTGGAAACCATGTGAACAACACACACAAGGAAGCGCAGCTGCCTCTGAAAGCGATAGTAGGGCTTTGAATTAGAAATGTTGATCTTGAAAAAATAAAAATAAAACCTCTTAATCATGATTTATATATTACGCAGCAGGGTCCGTGAGTGCGATATTTTGAGCGAATGTGTTATTTTAAAGGAACAACTGCGATTGGAAATTTGGCTAAATGGGAAATTTGGAGTTTAAATTATCCATAAATGTATACACATGTTGTCCTATATGTGCACATATGGAGGCCCAATAAAAATAATCAATGCACTGCAAGTCTCTGGGCTGCACAGACCAGTTTAAATGGGAGCAGATCATTTAGCTGCAGGCTATTGTTGCAAAAAAAAAGAAAAAAAGAAAATCTGTCTCAGGCGATGCAATTGCTTCCTGATTTCCAAATGTAGCAAATATCCCCTCTTCTCTTCAAATGTTGGTGTTTTTTGTGTATGTGTTTGCTCCATCAGCCTGCAGTTAGTTTCAGCTGCTGTCGGGCCAGTTCATCTGTCCGCTGCGCGTCTTTTGTCGTCTTCGCCTCTATTGTTGTCTGCTCGGCGCATTACGTGTTAATATTCCCAACAGCCCGTGTTTACTTACTTCCGTTGTTCTTCTCGACATTTTCTATGTAATTGGCTGCATCGAGCAGCACTTGCACGTTCTTCATAAAAGTGCCGATTTGGTCCATTGCGGAACATTTGGAGTATAAAACGTCGCTGAAAGAATAGTCGGACATCTCTCCGAAATCCTGCTGGTCCGTGGACGCATCAGACTCCGACAGGACCTCTTCGGGTTTCAGCTGTCGCATGTACTTTACCATTTTCACTTTAAGCTGTTTTTGTTATGTGTTGGGGGGGGGTTAGACAAATAAGCAGCGCTGAAATTGTTCTCCCTGTCCCGTCTGTGCACTGAGCGGATGACTGAAATGAACTAGGCTGGATGGAATTGCAGTCCTTAGCCTCAGCCACTTGCCCTACTTGGTGGATAATCCCTCCCACTAACGCATGCACATTGCATTCATTGTCAACCGTGCCATAATAAATCCTCATTATCAATACTGCACTAGAGCAACAAATAACACACTTATGTCACGGTGACATTATAAGAATCACGTCTGCTTTCATTTGTAGCAATGCTGCTTTATTTCAGTTGAGATTTAAACTGAATCATTGGGACAAATATGAGCTAATGTGCATCTGTGCACAGTGAGGCCATGTCTCAATGTGTGTGAAGAGACTTTAAAAGTGGTAAGTAATATAGACCACATGGTAGTAGACAGTATCAGGTCTGATCAATAGTACAACCTGCATAATCAGGGACAGCTGCCAGGGTTTGTCTCAGTTATAAATATGTAATCACCTGAGGCTTCTGTGTTGCTGAGGAGCCTCAGTGTTTTAATTTAGGAAGCACAATGATTTTACTCTCATGTATTTTGATATGTAAGTAACATTTTGTCCATTTCTGTTATTTGGATGAGTTTAGAGTGATTAGATTCTTCTTGATGTCACAATTTCCCACAGTCATTGTCACAGTGGGAAAAAACACCACTGTGAGATTTAAAAACTGATTCAATGCTCAATATGCTGCATTCAGGTCTGAAGTGGTACTTTAAGTTGATTTGCTTACTGTGTGCTGCATCCCAAACATACAGTAGGAGTGTTTCAGATAGATAGATAGATAGATGGATAGATGGATAGATGGATAGATTTACTGATCCCGAGTGAAATTTAGACATCCAGCAGCTCGTATGGCACAAACAAAACACCCATACACACAACAATAAAGGAATATAACACACAGTAGTGAAATGATCGTCTAGCCACCAGAACTACTATACAGTGCTGTCACTATGATAGATTATTTGCCAATGGATGCAAATGCAATATACAGTGCAAGGATGATAATTACTGTAAATAATGTAAATCACAGATTAAATTGTGCATAATGTTGTTTCCTGTTTAGGAGATTTCACATGGACGTGAGTCTAATACATACAGGTGATTGTAGAGACAGTTTGAGCTCTTTTTGGCCCCCAGTAAGCCCAGTGTCACTCTTCAAGTCTTTTGATTTAACTTAAGCCTCGCTGGGCGTGTTGTGCATTTTTTATTTTTCCACGTAAACTATAAGATAACAAGAAAGTAAGAAACTAGTAGAATTATGTTGCCAGAATGGAAAGGGCCCATTAATAGTGAAAGTGACCACACTTTATATACCCATACATTGCTATAAACCTTTAAGTTATCTGTTCGTTAGAAAAACTAACCTTGAAATTGATTTTACTTCTATCTTGATGCTCCACCTCTGCTGTCTCTTTGACTGATTAAGAAGTCAAAGAGACAGCAGAGACCCCACTGAGGGGTGGAGGAGGACAGAGGGGAAAGGGCCTGCCTTTACGAGGCCAGCCATGCGTGCAGGGCTGTGTTGTGCCTCTGAGACAATGGGTGCAGATGGCTGGCCCACTGCAGATGTGGCCAGGCCTGTAACGGACGCTTGTGAGAGAGTACACCCTCCCATGGAGTCTATTTCAGCCGCCTGGCAAGGCCTGACACACACAGACGGTCCTGATCTGGACACTGGAACAGAGACACTAATTTTAGTGCAAATGCAAATGGGGCTTTATAAAGCTTTAAAAAAGGAAGTCTATTTTTTAATTTATTAATTTTCTTATTACTGGAGCATCCCCAATATATAAAACCACAATTTTCGAGTACAGTCAGACATCATCTTCTGCCAATGCAAACCATGCACTCAATAGGGCAGATAGATAGTCAGACATGGACAAAGAGTTCAGCGGAGGGATGGAAACTGACAGTATTACACCAGGAAAAGGCTCATCTGTGCTGTGAGGCTTGTGTGCAGACTGAGTGGCTGTGCGTGCGGCACACTGATAGTGACAGCGTTGAAAGCTGACCCGCTGTAGGTTGGTGTAGAATGTGACCCCAACTGGAGTAATCTGAAAAGCCTGAGGATTACACCAGTGGCTCGGCTGTCACAGAAGAGGCAAAGTCACACGGTGCTGGTATGTGTGTGTGTTTACGAAAGAATGTGCCAAACATCCCACGTTGGGTCTCACACAGCAGGGAGTATATGGCATTATCGGTTTTAATGAAAGGGAGAGTAGGAAGACTTTTTCTCTCTGTGTCTCTGTGTCACTCTCTCTCTCTCCCCCATCTATCTATCTATCTATCTATCTATCTATCTATCTATCTATCTATCTATCTATCTATCTATCTATCTATCTATCTATCTATCTATCTATCTATCTATCTATCTATCTATCTATCCATCTATCTATCTATTTATCTGTCATGATATAGTCCTGATGCTATCGTCTCCCATGCTGGTGGTCTGTAAGATGAGGGTGTCAGATTAAGCATTGTGCAGTCCCCTGTTGTTTTAGAACAATGGCTGCCCTTTGCCCCGAGGTCACAGCAGAAGGACACTCCAGCAGGCCAGACGTGTGTCACCTGCTCCGTCCTCTCCTTAGCACTGACCGTGCTAAGGAGAGGACGGAGGACGTAGCTCAGCACTAAGCTTTGTCATCCACACATTGTAAGGGATTGTTAGAGGTAACAAGTTTGGAGCCTGGTGCTGGCATTGCTTTTGAGATAATTTCCTTCGAAAATAAACCAAACAGCTCATCAAAAGCTAATTTCCATGCAGAATTTAATCTTAATATATATTTTCCTACTTTACATTCATAAAAACAAATCCTAATATATTATTAAAAAACATGTTATTATATATTTTTTAACATATAATCAAATGCACAACTTTTGACCCAATCTGCTTTTTTTGTCATCTTAGGTCAGAGGTGTGTAGGATGGGGGTGGTGTAGGTGTTGATCCTGCCCCCCCCCCCCCCAACATGAACACCTGTTGGAGACACCAAATCCCCTCTTTGTCTCCACTGCCCCCTCTCAATGGATTACCATGACAACACCCATTCATATCATGGCTGAAGACTGATTATACAGCTTCACACGCTCAATTATCACTGAACGGAGTGCATTGTTTTAGGGGGACGCTGCTGTTTTTTAAAAAGAGGGAAGCTGTGTCGATAGTTTGGCAGAAAGCTTTATTTCATACCGGAGGTGTCGGTTTGCCTCCTGGAGCTGGATATGATTGGCTCGACTTTCGCACAATGAAATGTTGCGTGTTGTGGAATAAATGCATAAATAACCAACAACTTGTTCATGTTTAAAGATCAAATATCGTTCAGTCAATAAGCAAGAGGGCAATAAAACTCTTATGGAAACATATCCCAGCTTTTATTACATCAGGCAGACTGGAAGGCAATTTTAAAAGGACTGACTTTGAGGCCAGGTGACTGTAATGTAAAGCACCGTGGATAAACCCAGGCAATACAAATAGCAATGTAAACACAGAGGAAATACGAGCACTAGGTACACAACGTACATCATTTGTAAACACATTGTGTGGTGCATGTTTAGTAAAGAAGGAGCTTCATTACGGTGGATAAAAAAAAGATAAAAGTAGTGTTAAAATGTTATTAGATTGTACTGTCACATTTTTGTTTCATTGTCTAACATTTGGTTTAACGTAACAAAAGAACTTCACACATACAAACTATGTACAAAGGCAAAGAATTCACTCCCTTTGGGTCAAAACAAATCATTCACATTATTGACTGGGATGTAAATATATGATCCTCTAATATATTTTTATATCAATCTACAACAGTGGCTACACAGAAAAGCTTTCCACAGCATATTGCCATCAACCGAATATTTGGACAAAATTAGTCAAAAACATCCATCATGTTCAACTAAACTTCCTGTGATTCAGGCTTGCCAGCTCCCATCCCAACAGAAATTTAAATATTCTGTAAAAGTCGAAACTTCTCATTCAAAACCATCAATAAGCAAGAATCATCACTTTGCTGAGCTCATTCTGTCAGTCACAGTCAATTCCTTCTCACAATTACAATAAAGCAGCAACCATGGGAACAATGCCAATGACATAAATGTAAAAACATGAATTATTATTGTATCATCAATCACAGCATGTTTAGTATAAAGGTTAGTATGTAAAGTAAATATGTAGACTATCAAATCATCAAACACTATAATGTAATATCTATAATATAAACCAACATATATTATTACAAGATAGTATAACTATGAACATGTTCAGATACAAATCGTACTTCTTGGAAGGCTAAATGTTGTATATTAGTGGTTTTGTTCAGCCACTGTTACACTACTGGTGTTAAATCTTTCAGTATACATTCAAAAATGAATTTGTGCAAAAAGAAAAGAAAATCACAAACACTAAACAGGCCCAAATCTAATGAATTCATGAATTTGAACCCAATTAAAAAATATGGGTAAAAACAACCACAAATACACCCCCCCCCCCATTTACCTTTCATTTCATTTCACTGAGCCCTCAGGAGCGGTCAATCACAAATTCTCACAGGGGAAAAAGAAAACACATCCATATTACCATCTGCTGGCACATCTTGGAAAGACTTTCACATGAAATAATAGCTGTGAATGAGGAAGGATGTGCAGGATGTAAAAACAACACTGTCCTGGGAGACTTTCTGACTAAATGATGAACTTCCCTTCAACAAGCTGAAAATTAAGAAGGCAACTCAGTTGTTTTCCTAGCAAAACACTCATCGTTCTTACAGTTAATGCACTCAGGCTTCTGTTTTGTCCTTCTCCTTCTTCTTGCTCTTTTTCAAGAATGAAGGTGTGCGAAACTTCTTTTTCTTTTTCTTGGGGGACTTGCTTTGGCTCTCTGGGGTCTGTTCCTCCCCTGTCTTCTCATTTGTTGTTATGGATATTTCCACCGTTTCCGAAGTGCTCACGCTCAGCTTGGATACCTCGATGCTCAGATCCTCTTCCAGCTCCACCAAGTGGTCTTTCCCATTGGGTATTGCGTCTGTCAACAGATTAAACCAAGTCAGCGGAGAGGGATGTGGAGAAGAATTGCAATCACACAGATGCGCCTGTGATCTATCAAATTTTAAGGTATTTCAGGTCCTAATACAGTAAATATTGACATAAAACAACATACAAACAAGCAACTGCACGGAAACCTTTAAATAGCTCTTGACTAGCTTATTACCTTGCTTAGCTGGCGTCATGATGGGAGAGAGGGAAAGGGAGATAGTAGAGCCATCAAATGTTGTCATCTCATCTGCATCAGTGGCATCATCATCGTCTGTAAAAATGATCAGAGGTCAGTTATTCATCACAGTCGGTATGTTCTGGTAAGTGAGGCTTAGGTGAAAAATATGTCATCGAGACTTGCACTTATTTTACTGTTTGCAGAAGGCACTGAACAATAGCCCGGTTTATTATCAGATGAGTTTGTGAACTGCCTCTGTGAAAAAAAAGGTTGCTCTAACACACAGCTGTAGAAATGGTTCACTCCTGCGCACACATTTTTTCCTTGTCCAAAGTCATAACGGAGACCTGAGTGGATTGACACTACTGATGTCTTTGCAGCTCATCTCTCATTCCTTCTGAGACAACTTTCAACTCAGCAGGAATTCAGGAATCTCATCATTTTAGTGAACTTAGTTCCCACATTTCCTCCAGGCAGGAACCAAGCACTCTGACTGGACTAATTAACTTCCTGGATTACAAGCTGACAACAGAGTTTTTATGAGGATAAAGTGTGTACAGCAAACATGTAGAGCACATAAAACTACAAGTTGTAAGGAAGAAAACCATCACATAATAGCATCAGCCCCAGATTTCAATTCATATTCCCATACAATAATGTCTGCTGGATCAAACCAGTTTTAATGTGATTCACACTTCTACAGAAATCAGCATTTAATGGGTCCCAGACTCCCATTTTTGCTCTAATGCTGGCCTTGCTTGATGATGTCAGATCATGTCCCACAAGATTTGCTTTGTCTCTGCATCTCAATTTCTTTCATGACCTTACATGACCGCAAAGGATTATCTTCAAAACATCAGATGCACACCATCTACATGGGATGCTGTCAGATATGACCCCATGTAAGCCCAAGTAGGATTACAGTAAGTAGAGGTTTTCTATGCCCCGGACTGTAAAGCTTTCTAATGGTAAAGAAACAGCTTGACTGATAGAGACAGTGTATGAGGGATAGCAATGAGTACCGTCTTGGCCTTGCTGCTTTTTTTCCACCATGTTCTTGTATTCCTCAAGCACCTTCTCTGTGAACTCGTTGAACGGGTTGGGGGGAAGAGAGCGAGTCTGCTCTTCATCCTCAATGATGAAAGCCTGACAGAGAGGAGAGCAACAACAGAGGAACAATAAGGTCTGGGAGAATGTTTATGTCTAAAATAGAGTGATGCATTCTGTATGAAGCAGTGCTGAGAGTGTGATGTTTAATATACTCACTGGGCCTGGTACGGTGTCCACTACAATGCCTGCTAATAACTGAGACTTTGGTCCGGAAGTCATCAAGTCACCTCTGTGCTGTTCTTTTATCTGAACAAATATTTTCATCAAAATCATATTAAACCTGATTCAGATATCTTTGACATTATATACAGTCCTTTAGATAGATAGATAGATAGATAGATAGATAACTTTATTAATGCCCAGAGGGAAATAGAGTGAGGTAGAGTAAAATATAATAAACAAACAAACAACAACAACAGAGGTACATAAAGTGCACAGTAGAGGTCCAGTTTACAGTTTCGATACGTTAAAGTGAGAGTTTGAATAAATAGTAAAGGTTCACGGTTTTTCATGTCTGTCCTAAAACATTAGTCAGGTGCTCAAATTAAGACTGACACGTTTTTCTTGCCGTAATCATCCCTCCTGTTCATATGAGCCTATAGAGATCCATCATAATTCCCATGTAAATGATAGGGGACGAATCTACAGCCCTCCTTCCATGCAAAATTCCTCTTAATGCCAAATTTCCTCTTTTTGTAACTATTTTTATTTGTAACTTCTTCTGCTGCTCATTTGGGCACCTCACTATTGTTTTAAGACACACTCAGCAAATAACAGCACAGTTCTTTAATGGATCAATTCTTCAGCTGTATGAGTGATTCTGTATGAAATGCAACATATTTGTGTCTCTAATCAGCATCAGTTAAGTGATATACAAGACTTTAGTACCAATTTATATACTGCATACACTATACTGTATTTCAGTGTAAAAATATGTGTAATGTTTTTAAATAACAGTTCCAATCCTGATTAATCACGAGATGAAAGTATGTAAGAATGAGTAAAACATCTTTTTGAGTCTCTGCTGTCCAGGATTATAACATGTTGATGATTCAACTCACCTGGTTCCTCTTATCCAAAACCTCTGTGGGATCAGTGTTAAGTGGGACAAACTGGTTAGGGTCCTCAATCTTTATTGGGGTGCCAATTTTGTTTCCTGGCTGTGAAGACTTCATCCACTGAGGAAAGAAAAACAGATTAATAAGGAAAACTTCAACACTCAACATTAAAACATGCATTCATCAAACTGGCCACAGGATGGCAGGCTAATATAAAGTAACAGCAGCTTCCAAGATCATAGTTTCCTTCTGAGGCCAAAACACTTTGAGTTAGATTATTAAATTTCATGCTACAGTGTAACAGAAATTCAACGCACCATTGTCTTGGTCCTGGGGCTGACATCTCCGCTGGGTGATTGTTCAGGAACACTGACCCTTAAGTAGCTGTTGGGTGAATTAAGCCACCGAGTCCTTTCTCTCTGCTGTTTCTGCACCATAAACTTGAAGGGGCTATGCAGACCCACCTCACTGTCCTCCAGTGGCACTGCAGACACTGTGGCAGGGATCTCCACATCGTTCTTGGACCGAGGTTTTTCACGGACAATGGGGTTCCTATAAGAGTAGCCTGTTCTGTATCCCTAGAAGGTCACACAGAGAGGAATAGTTATCTAAAACAACATTTTCCTTTGCCAGAAGTGTCTGCAGTATTCTGCAGTGTCATTCATTGTTCCCTCACAAACTTTTCAATAATAAACTTTCTGTATCAACTGTTAAGATACAGAATTTAAAGGATGCACGGGCCACCCAAGATCCACTTCCACAGTGCTTCTAAATATTTAAACAATGCTGCAAATACAAACAGCATTTGTGCAGACTTGACCAGTTTCAGAGGGAAAAGATGAAACTTTGAAGGAGTGCATTGTTAACAATACATCAAAGACAAGGAGAGACAACTCAAAAACCACTGATGGGAGCTCGCAGTGAGAGCAGAGCACAGTCTGAAGCTGGCAGTCCAGCACTACAATCAAAACCAAAACTGCCATTTTCTCACAGGCCATATGACAAGTTTTATCTCTGCATTGGGCTTTGATGGTCACAGGCAGAGCTTGTCAGAGATTTTAGACATTTTTCAGAACTGTTCAGTGCCCCCAATGCACAGTCGCTAATTGGTTAGCAGTGTCATGTGAGTAGCTGCACTTATTGCATGTAGGTTGTTCTGATTAAAGAACAAAACACCCTCAATTACAATGTGTTTGGGTCTGAATCATGGCCCATACACAAAATACAGAATACATCAATTGCACCATTGAAATACCTCATTTCTGATGCACTGATTATGGTGCTGTTAATTGCTTTTTCAATGTGTTGGACAGCTTTTTAAATATAATGAATGGATAACATAACTTTATGAATGAAAGTGGTTACTTTTGTTAGCTCATTGACTTGACTAACACACTCTCTTCGTCCGCACTCCTCATCTGCTTTTAGATAATTATTAACTCTCCATTTAATCTCTTCGTTTATTTAAAAAAAGTGACACAGCATGTCCTTTTTTTAAATGTTTTTCTTGTTGCTGCTGTAAACATAGGGCCAGTTCCAAATCATCCTCTTCCTCCTGTATTATTAGCTGTGACCTTTAGAGCAGCCAGGGCTCTTGTTGTGTGTTTTGGATTTCAACGATTGCGATCATTTCCGACATCATGGCATTCGGCACAACTAGCAAACTCCACCTTCTGGCATGGACAGACAGACGTCCCGCTGCAGTGTGTGTGTGCATTTGCACTTAGCGAACACAACAAATCTGATATCAAAATTGAGTGCACTAGAGTCTTTACACTAAGTGATTGTGTGGTCTGTGGCTGTAACTGCCCACAGCATGCCTTACCATCTGGAAGCTATGATTGAGAGGGTGGGCGGGCTATGATCACACAGAGCTGAAACAGCTGCAGCCCTCTTCAGCCACAGTTGTTAACTAGAAGCACACTCATATAGACATAATCTGACATCTTCTGTGTCCACAGAGCATATCAGGCCCTGGCTATTAGTAGTGTGGTAAGAAAAGCACGGTTCTAACTGACAGAAGTGCAGCAAAGCACAGAAATCCTGAGGGTAGAACAAGACCATCGGACAACATGTTAGCCACAGACATGCTTAACACGGTCTGACAATAGTTACATGAGTTTGTTATTGTAGTGAAAAATGTTCACACATAGACGTCTACAATACAAAAACACGATCCAATCACACATTTTTGAGGTAAGATTTTTTTAAAAACCCCACACATATAGCTTCATTGTTGTTCCCTAATCAGACATTTCCCGAGGAAGCGCCTTAGAGACAGGAAACTCGGAGCATCATGGGTAAAGGGCACAGGTTAGGGTTCACTCACCAGGTTGTCCAGCATCCTCATAAGGGACTCAAACTCTGCCTCGCCCACTTTCCACTTGACCTCACTGTCGATTACCACCCCGGCAGCAGCCACTCCCTGGGTCAGGGGTTTAAACTTCTCTCTGTCCAGGAGCACGAGGTTGTCCGTGCTGCCGGCACACCTCAAAGCATTCAACTAAACAAGAGCATTTAATAACAAAATGATTAATAATGAAAATTATTAGAAAATGATCATGCAGCACAAATTCACTGACAACTTTCTTCTCAAACATTTGGTTTGGCAACTTTAAAGAATTGTAATCATATGTGACCTGAGCTCTCAATATGTGTCAAAAACAAACACAATCCAGACACAGCTGGATGTTGAAAAAGCACCCACAGCGTATCCCTGACACAAAACAACAGGTGTGTGTCAGTAACACCACAGGGTTCCACCTGTTCTAACTGGGAACAGAGCTCTTTACCACATATCTGACTTTGTTGAACAATACTGTATGTCAGACATCAGCTTTGATTCCACTTTGATATTTGCAACCAGGTCTTACTGATTTGTTAAAACAGGAAACGTGTGTTTAAAAGTGAAGAATTATATGACTGATTTATACACATGTAGCTAACCCATAAATGTGTAAATATGTATCAAGGCTCCATTCAAGTCTACAAATTGCTGTAGCCTGAATGGTGTAATTAAATTGCAAAATCAAGCAGAGGTAATCAATAGTACAAATCAACCTTTTAATACCTGGATATCGCATGCTTGCTGGGAGTGGTACACATAATGAAAAGCTTCTTCCACTGTTTCTCCCAAAGCAAGCAGCCCATGGTTCCTCAGGACCATCACCTGCAAAACATAGGAAACACTTGAGCTTATTAATGGCTCACAATAATCACTATGATACACTAATACACTCAAATCCAGATGAGCAAATGCATTGGCATATTCAGATATGCTCATGTGCATTAATTAATTTATGTGTTGATAAATACATGTTAATAAATGCTTCTTTAACAATGTACTTGTTTTGACATGATACATATCTAGAATTAATACAATTTCTGCATCTTAAAGCAAAAATCCAACCTATGTCTCCCTAAGATGAAAGGCATAGAGCTGAATTCATGGTATCAACTACAGACGGCTTTTGGGCATCTATCCATGAATAATTCCGATGTGAACCTTCAAGGTTTTTGTTAGGACCTTGCCAGATGTTTGGATTCAATTCTGTGAATATTTTTGAGTTTACTTAGGGGTGATGTTGGTTTGGGACTGTATCACATTATTATGAATGTGAATCGTCAGAGGTTCTGCACAAAAAAATAAGGTTTTCTTGGTTTTCAGGCATTTCCTTATTAGTAAGTGCCAAATTGCACATATATCAGAAAATCCCAGTTTCACAGTCGTAATTACAAACATATACATACATCGACATATACATTATTTTAAAGTCAGAAGCTTGTAATTACAATAACTCTGATATGACATCCCTGCCTAATAAAGGCACATGTCTTTAAAACTCCACACCCTCTGTCTGTAACACTGGCTTTCTATCATAAAGCCGAAATAACCTTCATCCCCGTGACATCACCATTATCAGACTTGTGAAACTTTCCTCTAGAGTCTGAAAGACATTAATACATTACATGCTGAGTAGTCATTGAACATCAGTTATAAAATTAGTGCAGTGCCTCAATGATGACTTCGGTTGGCAAAAGAACGGTATTCAATTTAGTACATCTGTATAATATACTCTATGTAAGAATGTATACAGTATTAATTTATCTATATTCACCAGCAGTTTACAAACGGCCTCATATACATCCTGTTGTGAATACAGGATAATTTACTGTGCATCCCATGTGAAATTGAGCCTTTCATTAATGGAGTCCCTTGGTTTGACAGTACCTTGGCAGTAGGGCCCAGAGCTTTCTGAAACGCCACCTTCTCCTCTTTATTATCCAGGCTGCCATGGTAACCAAAGCAGCTCACGTCTCCCAGAAGCAAAGCCTCCTGGGAAATGGGCAGGATTCCACATTTCATCGAGGACACCTGTTAACATGGGATAAAAGCAACAGTAACTGTGACGCACTGACATGTAAATGGTGGCACATTTTTGCTATCAGGCACAAATAAAAATTCAACACAGCAGTGTTCATCATGTGCTGTGCATTTTACTGCCGAGCTTCAAAGGAAAGGGCTAAGCATGCAGGGGGCTGCTTTTAATTCAGCCTTTTTCCTCTGGTGCAAAATAAACATTTAGCAGCAGTTTTTATGCTTTGATTAAGCTCGTATATTATTAGCCTGGAGCATACTTACAGCAGCTGTGGCAGGGGTATGTATGTGGATGATACATCTCACATCAGGGCGCATGGAGTAAATGGCAGCATGAGGAGCAAATCCAAAATGGTCAATACCCAGATCAGTAGAACCCTGGTCCACAACATTACCAATCATGTTTACTTTCACCTACAAATAAAACAGAATGTTAGAGAAGGATGTCAGCTGGCAGTCTACTACAGTTGTTGTTACAGTAGTAGTTGTTGCTACTGTAGTGAAGCAGCAGCCATTTAAACAAAGAACCAACTCAATATTAGTTAGAACATAGAATAGAAATGTTCAATATTAACCTATACATGCTTACATATGACTGAATCAATAAACAAAAACATGAAACCACACATCTATATTGATGCAATTCACTTAGAGACAAAAACTGATTCTCCAAACTAAGGAATCTCTGCACGTCAGCCAACTCAAATCTCAAAACAGTGTCTCAACAGACAGGACAATTGTGACAGGATGTGGACTAATGAGTCGTTGTTGTTAAAACTTTTTAATGAGCAAAATGGCAGCATGAGGAGCCCCTTATTAAAAGTTCTGACTACCTAGAACCATGTGATCCAGTCTTCATCAGTCCACATTCAAACTCCAAACTGTCAAACATTTTTCACATCTTATATTTTAAAATACAAATAAAAATCTACATGTGATCCTGTTTTATTGGACATGACCTTGATTCAGATCAAAAAAGCTTGACCTTCATCACTGTAATGAGGCACTGCATACTACATATTTATTATACTTGTATGTTTGACATACAGTATACAGTGTAGGCTAAGATGGTTTCATTTTTAGTGGTTCTTGCCATTAATACAACACTGTACTGTCATATTGGGATCTGAGCACTTGCAAATTAGAATGTCCTTCATTTAAAAAAAAAAAAAGGTCTTTGCTGAAGAGACTTTAATGTGCTCAGAGTACATGAATAGAGACAAATGACAACTTACAACAGAGAGAAGAGAGAGCTAGAATATGTTGAATGGTAGTCTGTGTAAGTGAGAAACTGCCAAGAAATATCATCTTTGAAAACTTTAGCCTTTACTATTAAATCCATCTAGAAACCTAGAAAAGAACTGATTTACATCTATCAGTGTTAGATATAGCTGACAACAATACATTATCACTTGCAGATGCCTAGCCATCTCCAGTAAAAAGTTACAAACATTCCCCAGTACCTATTCCTTACTTGTATTTTGAAAATGTATTGTATCAATTTAATGGATTTATAATGACAATGCATGACATTTCAACAAGAATTAAAAAAAAAACAATCCTAGTATAAGTACCAAAACACTGTGACAATTCATTCTGACTCATGACTGGAAAATTGGAAAATGATGGCATACACACAGACAGACATTGTTCTTACCAAATTTGCTGCCGTCACCTCATTGAAAGACAGACCTCGTGGATTAATGAGAACATGATCCTGCTCTTTACTGACACGCACCTAAGACAAAAGGAACATATTATAAAATCCAAAACTTATCTAGGTAAAAACATGGATTACATAAGTCAAAATCCAACATTAAGAAACATTTGTGATGTGAAAAGTGTTAATCCACTGTACAACAGTATTTGTTAAGCACAGGAGAAATGCTGCAGTGTTTTCCCCCATTAATACATTCTTGTCAGGTTCAAAAAGTCTCTTAAAGACCAGTGTGTAGGATTTAGTGGCATCTAGCAACCATCGGAATACCCCTCTCCTTTCAAGTGTGTAGGAGAATCTGCAGTGGCCATGACAGTCGAAAAACTCTCTAGAACGTTTATCTCAGTGTTTGGTTTGTCTATCCTGGGCTACTGTAGAAACATGTTGGTGAAACATGACTTTGTGTAAAAAGATCTGCTCCCTATATAGATATACATGGAGCATTCAAAGGTAACAAAAACAATATTCTCATTTTCAGGTGATTAAACACTAATTACATACTTAGAAATATTATATTCCATTTCTGCCTAGTCTGTTCCACTAAATGCCACTAAATTCTACATACTGCACTTTTAAAAAAGCACCAAGACCACAGGAGACCTAATCTCTACATTAAAAAAAATCTTTAAATTGGGTTAGCAGCTACTTAGAGCTGAGAGACACATCTCACCTGTTCAAGGTTACAGGAAACTCTCAACCACAGAGGAAAGATCCCTTCACTCTGAAAGCTTCAAAAACTGACTTTCTAAGCCTTGTCTTTAGGAAAAATACGAGTTTTACATCTTGTTATCTCAGGTGTTCATCACCTTTTTCAGTGAGAATTCTCACTATTGGGGAAACTCACATCCACAAAACTGACTTTTCTAAACCATAAATAATATATGGATTCTGAAAATGCAGATGTACTCCCCTTCAGGCCTTCCAGCAGCTAGAGAGCACAAAGCTCACACAAAGATACACAAGCCTTGCGCGGCATACGTAATTAGATGTGCACTGGAGCGTGATGGTGAAGTTGTACTCACAGTGATGTAGGAGCTTGTAAAACGAGCCCAGCTGAAGAGGTCAACAAGCCTGTAGAGGCTGGCCAGCCTGCAGCGACTCTGCTTCTCCCCCTTAGCAAAGGATGGAGACTCGATGCCGTACAAGTCATTGACTGGAGTTACCATCCCAAAACCTGCCACAACACATAACATCACTGGTAACTTGCTATGCATTACAAACACTTAACTTTGTTTTTTGGGGTTTTTTTTAAACATCTACACGGATGTTTACATGGCTTGCTTCCACAGCATGTAAAGCTAAAACATCCCAGGGAGTCTGTCCAGCTGAAGCTTAAAAAAAGACTTTTCTTAGAATTCCCATCAAGAAACAGAAGGATATTTTTGGACTGTAATACCATATAAGGCCATTTAATGATAGAAGGCTTTATCTTTTACAGCCACTTTAGCCTTTTACAAGAGCAGGTCTGCCTCAGTGACTTCTCAGACATTTTACTAAAGTGACATTTTCCAAACATTTACAGTTTCAACAGTCAAACTTTTCTGCTCTAGGCTGCTTTGTGACCTCCCCGGAAACATAAGGCATAGAGGTTATGCTAACATAATTAGCATTGCAAACGGCTGTAATTCATTACCAAGACTGGTCATGGGGGCTCTTAATAGAAACATTGACAATCAAGAATGCTGTCAACAACTTTCTGCCTTTTCTGCTGTTTCAGGGTTGTTCGGAGTCACAAGAGCCTGAGAATTCAGCTTCTGACAATAAAGATATTCAGCCTGCATAATGCACACAGACAGAGTATACACACTGCATGACAATCAGGACAGAAGGGAGATAGATGGAGGCATTCACACACACACAAACACACACTCTACAACTCACTGATGGGTGATGTCAAGGCGCCAGCTCCTCCCAAGGTATTCGCCATGACCAGGTCAGCAATCTGTCTGAGAGCCAGGAGACCTGTGGGGTTGTTGCCCTTCGTCATCTGATCCTGAATCAGGCCTTCCAGTTCATCTTTAAATACCTGTGAAGAAAAAAGTTTTTTTGTCATTCAGGGTGAGGTGAGGAGAAGAAATACAAACACTCTGTTAAACTTCTATTAACCTAGCAACTCTTATAAGCACAACCCGACCTTCACATCAGTTCAACACCTGCTCGGGATGTGTCAATGAGCTCAGCATCCTCTCCTCTTTATTACAAGTGTACACAAATCACTACAGACCACTAAAAAAACCTCTTTGTGTGTTTGGGGGGGGGGGGGGGGGGGGGGGGGGGGGGGGGGGGGGGGGGGGGGGGTCTTATTAAACCAGACTATAAATTTTTGCTTTCAAGAGTAGCCTGTGAATCTTGAAACAGCACTATTTTTCCTATGTGCTGCAGCTTAGCTCCTGCATTCTGCTTCATCCGACCACGGTTCCCATGGTGATGAGGCAAGTTCCACTTGTTGGGCCTGTTATGTAATCGCAGATCAGTGTGGGCTTGTCTAATGTTCATGCACTTCATGGGCATGTGTTGCACCTCCTTGTACTCCATCTCAACAGGCTGCACTGCTCAGTTTGCATCCTTATCATACTGAGATAATAAAACTAAAAGCTACAACACAGATATGATGGTGCTTAGAATATGCCCTCTATTTTACTGTTCAATATAATCAGTTATACACTTAATCTGTAATAACACTGCTAAGACAAAACAGAGATTACAACTGCTATTTCAATATTAAAACTGGGGGATTTTTGTGACCGTAGCTGCAGACATTTCTAAGCTTTACAGCAGATATATTTTAGAGTAAACCAACAGCAGAGCATATGAAATGACCATCATATAAACAAGGCAAAAACAAACAAACAATGCATTTCAGTCCATCTCAAGTGAAGGTACGGTATGCCTCTCTAGCTTTTAAAAGCACCGATCATTACTAATACACAGTGAAAGCTTGTGTGTAGGAGGGCACTCTTTACAGAGCTGCGGGCTACATACAGGACTCTGCAGTATCTGGGTGACCCTCTTCTTCTGCCCCATCATGTTGAAGTCCTGCCTCAGGTCCGGTGACATGTTCCTGCTGCGGAGGTACTCAGGGTCACTCTCATCCAAGCGGTCGAAGTAGCTTTCCTTGGGGTCGTTGCTGGACAGGGACAGGGTCAGGGACCCCGCTGCCTGCCTCACCTCCACCAGGCTCATGTTCCTGCAGAGTCGTCACTGCCCCGGCCCCGGCCCCTGTTCGTCCTATGAAATCTGTAGGAGACGATGCAACACTGCTGCTTACTTCACATTCAGGCTGTCAAGGCAACCAGCATTGTTTTAACAGAAAAGATATGGGTGCAATGGTGAGTCATGTAATTACATGGATGGAAACAAAAGGAGAGGAGAACATGATTGAAGCTTTTTCAAAGCTGTCGGTGCATAAAAAGAGTCAGATTTGGTCAGAGCTGCTGGTAGAATAATGCAAGTATTTTGTATAGGACAGTTTAATAACACAGCAATGACCTCTGCACACACACACTCACAGAGCTAAAACACATCTCCCTCTCACCAGCATTCATTCTCCATCACTTTGTATGTTTTCAGCACAAACGTTGCTCTTTCTTCTCTACACAGATGAAGGCCAGCTCATAAAAAGTGTGGGATGAAAGCAGCAGCAACAGTTTTCCCACTTCTACTGCTCAGCCACAAACTGTAAAGCATTGTCAACAGTAAACAAAGGCAGGCCTCATGTAAATCAGCCACTTTGAATAGCAGTTAGCACCTTTGGCGCTGCAGTGTTACCTGGACGGTGGGGGTGGAGGGATACATTAAACTCAGCCACATTACATTAGGCCTAGAAATGCGATAGTTTCAAAAACTGCAAACAAAATAACATGGTAATTGCTGTGTTTAGAAGTCGCCTCTAATCCAGAACACTCGGTACATGGCATCATATTACAACTTTAAAACATTTATAGTAGGAAAATAAACGCAGGGAGCAGATATAAGTTAGTACCAGAGGCTGCACTTTGAGACTTGCACAAGTTCACACTTAGTTAATACAAAGCGAATAAGAAACCACGAGGAGAACTGTTTCTGAAAGTTGAAAAATTACCTGTGAAAAAAAAAATTGAACTGCCTCCGGACGATGTGATGTCGAGTTTCTCCGGCAGAGGCTCCAGAAATGTGTATGAAGGCAAACCAGGCGGATATTATTCCAGATACATGGTGAGAAAAAAGAGAGAAAAATGTAGCACGGCTCAAGTTGCAACAGTATCCAGACAGAGCTGCCTGACTGCCCGCTGCGGGTGTGTAGTGAGTTGAAGAAGAGAAGAGAGGCTGCATGGAGGAGGATGTGGGTGTGTTTGTGTGGGAAAAAGGAAAAGTGACCATGTGACTTCACTTATCCACCCACCAGGCCTCTATGTATTCAGCGGGACAAAGGAATGGCCACTCAGGCTGAGTTCAGCTTTTTTAAGCTCTCCTTTGCAATCATACTGTAGTTTTCCTTAGTAATTCCTACATATCCTTGCAGCGACCTGATTTCTGTGCCATTGTTTTATCTCTTGTGGAATCCCTAATATCCCTGAAGGAACTTGTTATATTGCCAGTTCTTGGTGAGGATTTGAAGCAACGTTTGTGATTTTTTGATTAATCTTCCCTCTCTCCCTCTGCCTCTCTCTCTGTCTGTGTGTGTGTGTGTGATTCATTAACTCCTGCCACTTCATTTCATAAATAACTGAGGCTCCTGTGTTCCCACAGCCGCTCTCAGCTAGAGGTTTTCATCAAAGCTATATGGTCCTGCCATACCAAAACAGAGCACTTCAAAGCCAGAGCAAGTGCTTCCCTCCAAAAAACGAGTGCCTCCACCAGAAAACAACAACATTTTTTTTTAAAAACATAGGATGTTTGCTCACAGAAAGTAACGCAACACATATGTTCTCTCAAAGAGGAGAAGACACTATTTCTATTCATATATATTTTTATTCATATCACACTTTATCCCACATGCATCAATACATATGATATAAATAAAAGCTTTATGCAGCTGCAACAATTAGTCAGTCAATAGAAATGTAATCGCCAAGGATAGCTTTTTAATCTTTCATGTCTGTCTTGTCAGCTGCCCATATGAACATTGGAATAGGTTTTGCTCGCTGTAATCATTACTCCTGTTAATACTTGCTCTGAAAAGATCCCCTCCAACCATGCTTTCAATGTAAGTGATGAGGGACAAAAATCCACAGTCCTCGTTATGGGCCAAAAATGTATTTAAAATATTCTCTGAAGATAATATGAGGCTTCAGCAGTCTGAGTTAGACAAATTAAGTGGATATCTTCCACAGTTACAGTCTTTTTAGTAAAAAGTTCCCTCTTTGTGTCTTGAGGGACAGCGTTTTCCTGTTCAGCTGCAGTAGAAGTATAGTAACTAAGAGGGAATTTTGGCACTAAAACAAGGTAACTTTAAAAAGATATCTACTTGTTTACTTCTATTGGTATGCATTATGATTACAGCAAGATAATCATTTTGAGCCAAAAACACAAACATCCTATGATTCCAGCCTTTTAAATGTGAATACTTTCTGGTTTCTTAATACACTGAATATCTTTGGGATGTGGATTGTTGGACTAATGTTGACATTCGAGATTGCAACTTGGGCTTGGGAAAACTGATCAATCATTTTTTCCCCACCATTTTCTGACACTTTATAGATCAAATGATTAATCAAGAAAATAATCAACGGATGAATCAATAATGAAAATAGCTGTTGCAGCCCTAATCTCATACAGGACACTGACTACACCAATTACTCATCCACTACTTGTTTACTTTTCATGGTAATAATGACCGCTGTTGAATGCTTTGCTTACTTGCAAATCATATTGCACATAAGTGAAACTAATGATTATATAGTGATAATAACATCAGGTAATGGAGCCTCATGCTGGGTTATTTCAGAAAACACTTGCACGCTGCGTTTCTTCAAGTGAATTAAATTGGCTCTCTTACTGTAAACGGAAAATAAGATCAGGATTAAAGTGAACACAAAGCGTTACAAATGTATCCTGCTAAGAGAGCAGGGAACCTTATTCTCTTGCTGACACCTTTCAACTCTTTTCTGCCTTGCTGGTCAGTCTCTCCAGAAAGTATTGCAGCAATATTCAAATGAACTCCATATCAAGTGAATGCAACTCTGGAATCTCTCATTTTCTCAGCACACTGCTCCTGCCAACCCCCAGAGTTATTACCCCTTTAATCACACACAATCAGACACACTCACACAAATATCTAGATTTTGGGGGAGAAAGAGAGAGAGAAGGATTGGATCACTGACTGACATAACAATTCCAGGAAACAGAGTGGAGTCTGGTAGGCGGAGCAGTTATGCGGACATATGGGTTGATGTAATGAAAAGCAGAACTTTCTCACTCTGGAGTTGTGTGACCCCTTCAAACCCTGAAACCCTGCCTCCCTGCTTCTGGCAGATTTCCAACCGAAACCACGTACAAGCTTAAATGTCTGTGCACAGAACTCACAGACAGACGTAGAACATCCTCCCTCCCAGCAGCCCCCGCATTCTTGCTGGCTATTTGAACTTTTCAGAGAGGGCAGTGTATCTTGGAATCACTGGCTAAATGTCAGGTGTTATTAGTCGACGTCTCATTCATACAGATTACTGTTGAGGATATTGATGTCCACAGATAAAAACACGCCTTTGTCTTTTTACGAACCAGCTACTCCACTGGAAGGAGCCTCTGAATGCCCACACGCAAATGCTGCCTTGATAATTCAATGAAAAAAGAAACATGTGCAACAGAAATAGGGAATAGAGAAAAAATCCCTCCATCATTCTCTAGACTCTAGAAACTATACAAATGGGATGAAAGATTGTTTCTCAGGAGCCTATGGTGCAACAGCAACATAAAACATCAGGACATAAACTGAACTAATTTGTGCATAACATAATAGCGCAGTGCTGGAGGCGGAGAGGAGGCAGCAGGGAGGTGAAGAGCATGAATGCCTGAAGGAAGAAGCTGTTGTAGAGTCATGGATGGCCCAGATGCTCTGGTACCTTCTGCCAGATGGCAGGTGGGTGAATGGTGTGAGGAGGTTCAGATAAATCCAGGATATGGGATAAATCCGGGAGACACCACCATAAAAAGATCTACATATTGATTGGTAGCTGAAATTTTGCATCACTAAGGAAATGCAAAAGAAATAAATGCATGATGAGATTTATTGGAAACACAAGCCTGAGCCATAATGTTCATGGGAATCCCAAAGCTTTTTTAATGGTCATAGTCAAGTCAGAAAGAAGACCTGTCCTCATCTCTAACGTGGTAAGTCAAGTTAATTTTATCAGTTCCTCTTTAGGTTTTACTTGCCATGGGTTGATAAATTCTCCTATTTTCAGCAACCTTCCTGGTACATCAGCACAAAGTATAAAGCAAGCTAAACCCAACTGATAACCAACAACTGTGTGGTGGAAACTGAAAAACAAAAGACAACTTAGAAAGAAAAATACTGACAACAGCAAACTGCATTTCTTTGACAAGAGCAAACCCAAGGAAAGATGATGTTAATGGGAGACTTCAAACTATGACAAGGCAAAAAAAAGGTTTGGATAAGAGAAGGCGAGAGTTGTCAGCGTATTGTGCTAGATGAAGAACCATTGTGTGAACAAGAGTAAATCTATGGTACCCACCTATTACTACTATTTTCATGAAATGAGTCTTTGACATTTTCTTTTTTTCATTGTTTCTTTCATTTCATTTTTCGTGACTTATTGACAGAAAAATTGCACACAATTAGCATCAAGACCCTCTATTGTATTTGTATGACCCTTCATATTAGTGTTTTTTTATCGTTGTCTGTGTTGACACGTGAATGTGATTAGATAATTGGATATCTTACTATATATATATATATATATATATATATATATATATATATATATATATATATATATATATTGATTGAGTGTGCAGGTACTCCCTGTCTCTAACCAGAGTAAACCCACATAAAACCCATAAAGTCAATTTATGTCTCTTTCAGAGGCATATGCTGCTGCTGTTAGTTTCACACACACATATATTGCACAGATAGATATTTTACTAAAAACTAAATCACAGTATACAAAATATTATGGGAAACCATCAAAGAAAGTCTCAGATGCAGATTTTAGTTTCTTAAAGTAGAGCTAATTTGCTGATCTGATTTAAATTGCTTTACTAATTTATTTTATTTTAATAAAATGCTGTTACTGCCTTAGTACATTGTGCAGTAGAGTGAAGAAAGGAAAGAATACAAACAAATATTAGATTGGATTTGGTTGGCAGGAACTCAATATTAGAAGACTCTAAGGATCAGGAGCACGAAAAATACAATCAGGACATATTTTTAACTGAACTCTGCAACTTTCCAACAAGAAATTTTCAGTTCAATCAGAGAATCAAGCTCAGCGGGGCCTTTAGCAGCATGTCCAGTGTTGTTTTTGGGAAGTTGTGAGCAAAACCAGACATTTCATTATTTTTCATGCCTCATTTCCCCCCATAATTCTGGGCTGCAATAACAGTAATTTCAAGACATTATCAGTCATTATTTGTATTATAACTGGATGACATCAAAAGTTCTAAGTGATGGTTTTTGGTTCATTGCTTATTATTATACTTAATGACTACCATTTTAAAGACAGCTTGCAATCCCAAAAACTGATATTTACATTTGATTGACATCTAGCTGCTGTAGTAATTATGACCAGCAGAAGTGATGCAATTCAGATGACGTCTATATTAGGTGACAGATCTCGATAATTGGAGGTGGTGAGTTGGGTGGATGGATAGATAGATAGATAGATGGCAGAAAGTGGACATACAGTAGCTGCAGGGGAACACTGTCACTTCCCATGTCATGTTGCCAACCACAAGTCATGACAGTTTTTTAAAATTTGTAACTACGATTGTGATGCGATGACGACGGAGGCTGCCCAACTTCAAGTAAGTAGTAGCTAACACCACATTTCAAGTTATCATTTTATTTCGTGTGTGTGGAACTTTTACATATTAATGAACATCTGTCGCATGAGTCCACACCTACTGGAAGCCTATCACCGCCTGGTAAATGTGTATTTTGCAGTTTTTACATCTCATGTTGGGTGCAACATTCTCACGCTGCCTGTTTTGCCATTAGTCATGCAGCTCTTCTAGGCTTCCCAAATGTTATCGGACCGAATGGATCAAATTCTGATTGTGAAATGAGTCATTTCACGGAGGTTGTGTGACATTCAAAACAATTTATCCAGTTTGACTGCTGCAACAGTAGATTGCCATTGGCGTAGGCTACTGGCCATCAGGCATACTGGGACAAATCCTGGTGGGCCAGTGGACCGTTGAAAAATATCAGTTTTTACCAGCCCTCCCTGGGTGCCTGTCATTCTGGGTGTGCATGAGAGCATGCTGCATGCCTGCGTCAGACAATCACAGCCAAGCAACCCCTTTTACTCACTGCTAGAATTCCAGCTCTAATCCAAACCATGATATTTCGCAAACCCTAATCAAATGTTTTTGTGTGTCAAAACCTAAACTACAGCATTATCACACCATAAAACGTAATTATTTTTAACAGTGATTTGTAATGGTTTTGGAAAGTTGCCGATAGAGGTGGCATATTAGAAAACATTCCCATGGGTCGTTCTTGAGTGCATGGTACGATCGACCTATTTGGTCATTTAATTATGAGGCCGTGGTGCGAAACAGTCTGTCTCTCTCTCTGGAATCTGCAGAATCTCCCATCTGCTGTTCCAGCTGACATGGGGGAAGACGATTATCTAAATTCAGCCTGCATTCTCAGGTACCACAAATGTCACCACAAAGTACTGCTGGACAAAAAATACAGTCTGCTTTTAACTATTGTTCCTGGGAACCCTGCAGAATGTTATCTCTTTTTTTTTTTTGCAGACTTCTTAAAAATGAGAGAAAGATTTATTGAGACAAGGCTGAACGTACTGGTAAAACTCAGAGCTGAACATTTACATTTTTATGATGATTAATTAGCAGCAAAAAACAACAACTTTGTCTGTACTGGCAGGGTTGCCATAGTAACCAATGCTTGTGTGAGGCAAAATTAGGATTGAAGAGTGAAAGGGTGCCAGATAACGTCCACTTTTGCAGACAAGAGGCTGATGTCTGCAATATGCATGAAAAAGAAAACCAAGTCTAGCACTTTAGTGAAATACAATGAGGAGAAGTTATGCCCTCAAAAGTGAATATAACACCAGTTACTCTGCTCCTTGAATGATTGTTCTGTCTTATAATTGGAGCACAAGGTAAAGGGTCGTTGTATCTCCTCATTAGCCAAAGACATTCTGTATCGAGATTGAAATCACCATTTCCCCTGCAACTATAGACATGTATGAAATATTGGCCATAACCCTTTCAGAGTTTAGCCAGCCCTCCCTAATATACATCTCTGGTAATTATACTTTGGCCACTGAGGGGCCTCTTTTTTTAATAAACTCAGTCACCCTTAAACCTGAGTACAAGCTAAATTGTGTGAAGCTGTTGAGATCAAGAGAGATAACTTCACAGTGACCACTGGGAAGCCTAATTTTTGTTTAATTATGTGTAATTATATTAAAAATGTCAAAATGTTTAAATATTTTGAAGCAATTGCAGTATTTTTCATACCCAAACAGCTGCACATTGTCTGGACCCCCACAACCTTGATGTAATCATGGATCACATTTCATATTTTTCTTCTTCAATGCTCTAAACATTCCCAGAAATCAAATGTTCCTGACGCTGTTGTCTGTGGGGATATTATCAGTCTGCAGATGATAGATGATAGAACTGAGTTGATATAATTTTGCTTGGGCATTTGGACCATTTGTATGGCTGTTCAGAGAACTATGTAAATGCCCAAACTGCTGAACTCCTATGAATGGTTAATTTCCAAACACAGGCAAAGGTTACTGAATACGGAGGGATGTAGGTGCTTCTGCACTACTGAAAACAAGATTTTCTCTACTCTATTCTTGTTTTTCAAGAATATTGTACGTTAAAATGCACATTTGCATTAGGCCCAACTTGCATTTAAAGCTTTTGCAACAACCTGACGAGGAAGGTTGGAGGGAAAAGTTATGTTGTTTCACAAAGTTTTTTTTTTTCTTTCCTACAAAACAATGCTATTGTTTTGACAATTTCACACAGAATATATGTCATCACAACTTGCTAAAAATGGTCCCGCCACACTCCCACAGCAGGGTGGGTGGCAACAACACAGCACACTTTGAACCTCAAACAATTTACATTGTTACAGTTGGAGTGGTGCCTTCACAGCTTTTGGGCGTAGAACTGCATCAGCACACGCACGTAATCATGCATGCATGCACACACACATAGACATACACTGCACTGGTGTGGTAAGAGACAGACTTTGTTTACCTAAGTGGAGGGGTTGGCTGTGGTCCCCACAGTTGTTTTCTTTGGATGGCCTCCATGTTGGATATCTAGTGGTTAGTGTGGGGTTCACTTTAACTGAGGCTGAGGTAGTGGTCTGGCTAACAAATCCTTGGTATGTTGTCACATTCAAATCAAGACTGTGGGAAAATGAAGTGGTGATAAACCGCTCACATTTATGCTAAAAGCTGACATTTACTACAAACATTAAAAAAAAAAAAAAAAAAAAAATCCAAATTCAGCTTTTGGGATTTTATTGAGTGCAATAAAAGAATGCCATTTGTTATGGCATTCATTCAGTGAGGAGGTGGCTGATGATAAAACTTAATCCAACGTAAAATTCACAAAATGAAAACTGTAAAAATGCAAGCTGGAACAGGAACAATCTATTGCTTGGGTGAAAGGGTTTGGGTCACGACCTGCCTTTTCTGTTTTATGGCTGTCTATAACTCACATCACCAGGCACACGTATTATGAAATCCGGTGCTGCCCCAACCCCACATCTAAAGTCAACAAATGCTTGTTGAGAGTAATGTTTCTAGAGGTTGACATTAATAGAAAGCAGCTGTTTGAAGCCTCTGCAGCTGGAGTTGATGGTGCAGCTGCAGACAGGCAGTTAAGCAATGATCTACTATAATGTTATATCTATTAAAAATAATGCACCATATACACCATTCATAAACCATTTATTTTTGATATTATATATTTGTAAATGCTTACAAGGAAAACAAAAAACAAACACATCAGAGCATGCTGCCAAGAAATACCATTCTTATGGATCATGAAGTGTCCTTTATCTGCTATCAGAATACTGACAATAATCTTGTACTCTCCAAAAGCCTCAAAGCCCACAGATCACAAAATTGCACCATACCACATAACTTATTTGCTTTTATCTTAACTCCAGTGTATGCCTGCTTTAATGGAGAAAAAAGGTTTTAAAAAAAGTATACAACTTACAGTGTTGGTGGGTTTCACACTTTTCCTGCAGGAGAATTCCCCTCGTTTTACTTCAAACTCCCACAGTTTCACCAGTTGCTAGATAGCTGTTTACATTATCACTTTGAAGAGGGTCATCTGGTTTTCCCTGAAGAGAGGCAACTGCTGCTTTGCCTCTGATCTCCTAAACTCCCTCGACTCCTCTGTGACAGCGGCTGCCTATTCTCACAGGAAAGCAAGGGAAACTTGTCAGAGGAGGTTTTAGAGACCAAGCTAGCATGCAGATGGGACTGGACTGGACTGAAAAAATGGGTGCGTGGGTACTTTGTCGCTCTTTCTGTAGTTCTGGCTAATTTCCCTAAATCACATGTGATTTAAAGCACTTCCATAATTGGATCTTTTGAAGATAACACTAAAGGTTTTATTAAGCAGAAATGACTCGCTACTTTTGTATCTAACTATGAATGGAGGAAATCTGCAGCAATCTCCTGCCAGTAGCTCTGTGAGGCATATTTTTCCTCTGCATATTGAGCAAGGCTCATGTTCTAAATTTTACTGTCGAGGAGGACATTGCACACAGGGAATGCTTGCCCGCTATCACCTCCTCCCACATACTCTCTTACAGTGAATGAGTAAGATATGATTCTCAGCCTCTTTACAGTGCCACCTGAATACATCAGGCGTCTGAAGAGTGCATGCTATTGCTGTGGAGAATGTAGAAATGATAATTACACACATTAGGTGGCGAGTTGCCATTTTGATTATAGTAACAAATGCACAATTATGATAAATGACATGACAGTGTGGTAGACAGTAAACCTGGCATGTCTATTATAGGTGGATCTGGTTGCAGTTTGTCTTTCACTGACAGCAAGAATCACCAAGAATATGAAATATGTTAATTTCTTATGCAGATTTCAGTTAGTAGAGTGGCCAAGACTGTGTTGTGATATTGCTCACATTTATGATCTTAATAAACATAGTATCCACTTAATGAAAGTCCCAATCTGCTCTGAGGGGGGAAACCAACAGGAAACTGTCCACTGATGATTTTATTTGAGTTGGCAGCAGCTGATGAGATAAATTTAGAGGTTTCTATTTTCCCACCCACTACGCTGTTGTTGTTGTCTTAGCACGGGCTGATAAAACATTCATTTCCTGAGCTTTCTGCAATCATGGAACCACACCCACAGGACGTCCCCAGTAAAAGAGCTCACCCAGGGAGGTCAAAGGTCATGGTCCAATGAAGACAAGTTATTAAAATAAACATTGAGATGGCGAGGCCTCAAAAACTTCCTCCATACTGCCATAACTTTGAGGAGTTATTGCCTTTCTTAAGCCATATACCTGTCAATACACACACACACACGTGCACGCACGCACGCACACACGCACACATGCACACACACACACACACAAACGCACACACACACACAAACGCACACACACACACAAACGCACACACACACACGCACACACACGCACACACACACACACACACACACACACACACACACACACACACACACACACACACACACACACACACACACACTCATAGGACTGAGAAAGTTTATGATATGATTGTCAAACAATATTCCTACACTACACTGCCATCTAGTGAGGACACAGCAAACATAATGACAATAAAAGACGTCCCCTCTCCTCCTGTCACAAACACTTTGGTGCTCTCTCTATCTCTTTCTCTCCATCTCTCTCTCTCTCTCTCTCTCTCTCTCTCTCTCTCTCTCTCTCTGTCTCTCTCTCTTTCTCTCTCTCTTTCTCTCTCTTCATCTTGCTCTCTTGATTGTATTCATTTTTGGACAGGTGGAACCAGCTATCTGGAAAATCAAGAAAATAAGAAGCTTGGGGCAGTGGAGGTAGGGAATGTCACTCTCTGGCTGGTAGCTGTGGAGCCAGAACTTCCTTGCCTCAGATTTGGGCAAAACAAATGTTTGTTTCAGTGAAGAGAACCTGTCAGATACTCTGTACTGTTGACATGCAGATTAGGATGTAACCACAGGTACACATTTCCATGACTGGATTCTATGGGATCAAGACTCTTGAACTGATTTCATAAAAATAAGACAGAAAATTACTTTTAAAAAACTGACCCATAATCACAAGCAATGTTATATATTCAAATACAGCATGAACCAACATATTGTAGTATTTCATGTGTAAATATTGACTCAATATATAAAGGATCTTCTTCAAGCCACATAAAAAAGTAGTGATATGATCACAAAAATTGGCTACAAGAAGACATCACACATCAGATAAGGGAACATGTCAGGTATGTTGACGTAAAAGATATGACAAAAATGACCATATAACCGTGCTGTGGTTTCATCTGACATAGACTAGTGCTTATATAAGTTCCATGAAACCTTGAAATGCATGTATGAAATGAATGAGAACACTCTTCAAGGAGTAATTAAGTAATTACTGGACTAATATTATTTTGCAGTAATAGGTCTAATGTCATTTGCTCAGTGTGATGAGCAAAAAAACAGAGAGCTGGAAGTATTTCTATGAGGTATTCATAACTCATGACAAAATGTAATGTCACAGACTTTTAACAGGCTGTGAGACTAAAGAGTAGTCAAAAGAGTCGTGCAAGAGACTTTTCAGCAAGAATTTTAAAGAGGGAAGCATTTGTACTAGTGATTGCGACTTGTCAGAAGCACTGGCATCAGACCTGAGCAGCACATCTCGAAGTGAAACCAATTACACATACCTCTGAAAGGCTGATATGTGTAGTGCATCAACTTATTAATCTAGCAGTGGGAGGATGATTATCTGATAGTTGAGGGTTTTGACAGAGATAGTGTGGGACAAATGAGGCGCCTCCTGTCAGGGAGAAATGGTGGAGATGAGGGTTCTGCTTCTCTCTTGAGCTTCTTTTATTTCAGCACCAGCAGTCTTTGACTCTGCTGCTGTTACTTAGCATGGAGCCCAACAGTTTGTAAATAAATTAAGGCTTCTCCCTCGGGGCTACATACTACGGCCTTTGTATTCAAGAGTCTTTGCAGCATGCCATTCTTGTGTTGCAGTCTTGTCATTTAAGCAATTGCCAAGATGTGTAATGTTGCTTTGGTCATTTACACCACCGGCTCCTTATACAGCATCTGTACTGAAACACCCAGATAGGATGAAAATGTTAATCGGACTCCCCTCATTGACTGACTGGAGTGCTCTTGGCTCCCTCCACCTCCTAACCAGAGTTCAGTTGCAGCATTGCTTGCCACACAGTGAAAGAAGAATGGCTCTGTTCTAAAAAGCAATGCCCAACTGGAGTTTCACTTAATGCTGGAAGAAGGATACAGTGCTGTCAGACCAAATTCCCAAGTACTTGAAGAGGCTGTCTCAGGCACAAAGCAATTATCTGCTGTTGTGGTTGTGATAGGGCCAACTGGGATGCGCTTTGTCCTTAATTATAGATAGATTTTGTTCTTTATTGATATTATCATAACTGATTCTCAGCCTTCATTGTCTATCATTTCTACTGTATATTATTTTTAATATATAGTAGAAATATATATTTAGAATATATATTTATTATTACATTGTCATATTATTATATTTTATATTATTCCAATATTTGGAAAAACTTTTAACTTATGTAATGGGATTCATTACCTTTGTTCCAGGTAATTTGCTTGACAACAGACAGCATCATTGAATTAATATTTTAATAGTAAAAGACTCACTCTTAAAATGACTCAAGGTAGCCTGATGGTTGTTGCAGATACAGTGTAATTTCATTCTGCAGTACCGTAATAAAGACAAAAATAGCCCCTATTTCATCATACAATTATGCCCTGTCATCTCAGACAATACCAATGAACTTAGACAGTTTCACTCAGGAGGACATGAGGCAATTTCCCTAACTCTACCACTCTCTGAATTGTTGTCTCTGAATTCTGTAAAAAGCTCTTAATTTCATCACCCACTTCACATCAGGAGCTGCCCTCAAACTCTCCTCATTTAAATGGAGACCCTACCTTCGCAATGCTTGCACATACACACACAGAGTCACACAAACACGGTCTCGTACATATATTACCCTCTACACTGCGCCTCAGATTGACAAAGCCAGCTAGTTTGAGGAGCCACAATATCTCCTGAGGTGACTCCGAACCTTAATTACCCCAGGAACAGAGGCATAGATGGATATCTGAGACAGTGTCTCACTGAGTGCTGCACTGCCTAAAAATTACTAATTACTACCTCTGCAAAGAATCAGTAGGGAAGGGGTAAAGAAAGGAAAGCAAACTTCATTATAAAATGAAAAGCATTAAAAGCATATCCCCTTCTGTGATCATCATCTCTTGTCCTGCAGTTCTTCAAACCTGGCTGATGCCCAGACTCACAGAGGCATTAGACTTAGTGGTATCAAACTGAGAGGTATTCAAAGACCTCAAAGCTTCGCCAACAATTACGCCCGTAGACATCATTTCTATCATGTCATTTATGAGTTAAATTGATTCTTCAACCCTGCTAACATAACTTTAGGATTTGGAATGAAGCCTCTATCTCCCTTAAATTCATAGTTATAGATTAAAAACAATAACTGTCTAATGGTGGAAATCCTACATCTGGAGCACTACCAAAATGCAATCAATTGTTCTTTGGCTCAAGGCCTACCTGCCCAGCTAATATCATGTAAATCCATTTGTACATTTGGAGATATCTGGTCGACAGATGAATATAATAACAAAGAGGCAAAGACTTAAGTGTTAGTGAATGTAATAATGAGCATATCTGAGATAAATGTTTAACACATGCTGAGAAACTGTCTACATTTTCTAGGTCAGTGGATGGGCTCTAACATTGGCTTTTAAAATATAATTATTTTCTAGTTATTTCTAGTAGAATAATAGGGGGATGTGTCATTAAAAGTTGCTTTCGCTTACTTTTAATGACTGAGATGATGATGTGGATGATCACTCCTCTGAGAGCTGTAATACTTTGATATGGCATATAAGTTAGCTGTAAAAGTGGTACAAGAACTTTTCTAATGTAAAAGAGTGTTAAAAAAGAAATTTAATGTTGGGATGTGTAAAGCAGATTTTCTCAGAAACTGTGTAATTTGTTACCTTTTTTTAAATTGTCCCCAGAGTGCTCAATACTTTGTTTGATCTTCCTGTTTTTTTTTCAAAGAAACAAAAGTATTTGTGATATGAAATACTACATTCTGTTATTCACATAACATGTCAGGTCATTTTTATTCATATCTGCCAGATCAAAAAAACATTTCAATGAGGTTTCAGTGGATGGAAAAATAATATTTTAGACTTCAGTGTCCTCTCAACACCTAAGCTTTGAATAACTACATATGTGCTTCTTAGAAGAGGTGTAACTGCAGAGGCAATTACTTAAAAATACTAAACTTTGTCTAGTTATTTTCTCTCCAAGATCCTTGGGGAGACTGTTCAGACTATTATTCAACATGTGTGCGTCAGCAGTGTCAACTCATACCTGAATTTGATCCCTAGGTGGCACTTGACTTGATGATCTGTGAATACTTTCAGGTTTTTCACAGTACAGGACAACATAATGTCACTGTAGCAGAACCATTCAGCTCTGGGCTACATTTTGTGAGAGGGGCACAGATATAAATGGCTAATCTAACCTACAGTGTTTTTTTCACAGAAGCATAATTATAGCAACAGTTTTCACTGCTAGGTGTTCAACTAGGACTATTAACCGTTGAGAAAATAAGAAATGTTTTGGAGGTACACGTGACTTTAGTCCCTTTCTGTGGTTCTAATTTAGATTAAGAGTCCATATCAGCTCTGTAAGGCTATACATAGACATGCTGATGCTTTATGATAAATGCCAATTGTCATCATGCTAACATTCTCACAATAACTATTCTGATAAGCTGATAGGAATGTCATCAGTTGCAGATATTTGGTCATAAACCAAAGTAAACTTTGATCTGATGATGGCTCTGGAAGAAAAGTTGGAGGAAGTTATAACAATTCATCCTGAGGGGGGCATGAATGTATGTACCACTTTTTATTGCAGCTCATTCAACAGTTACTGAGACATTTAATTAAAAAACAAAAAATATCGACCTATTGTTATGGTGGCACTAAAGGAAAAATCATGGGATCACCAAAGTGAATAAGATACACCTCCTGGGGACCATGAATATATGTTAAAAATGTTATGGCTTTCCATGAAATACTTCAGTCTGGACAAAAGTGATAGATTAACCAGCATAACAACACTCCCTATGGTGATGCCTCTAGTGTGGATAACAATCATGATTATTTGCATTTTTATTTGAGGATCCTCTATCAAACTGGAGTCTGGTGACATCAGGTTGCAACATTAGATGAGTCATTTTGAGATAAAACAGGGTTCTCCTCTGCTGGGTTTTTATGTTTTGACCAACAAAAGCTGCACTGCAGGAGAGGAGGTGCTGGGCCTTGGTAATCAAATTCAGTCAGACTTGTTTATGGCTGTTGCCCATGCAACTTTAAAGATGAAAGAAGAGAGGGAGTCACATACTTTTGAGGTAGAAAATAGGACCCTCAGTGCAGAATTGAGCAAGCTCAGTTTCCTTACTTCAAACTTCACTTAACTTTGGCCACATTTGACAGTTTAGGTTCCCGGATACAATTAATCTCTGGCAACACAAAGAAATGACACACTCAAGAGGAAATGAGAGAATAGACATAATGATTTTGTCCTTCGTTGAAAGGATTGTTACACCAAGTGTGAAACCCTTCAATATTCTGGAGATTTTCATTATTCACAAGGCAATTGTTGATGCAGCTGAATTTTCCATGACGTAATAGATTGCTTTTTCATACAAGATAAAGAGCTGGACATAAGGTTAAAATGTATTTTGAGGTATGGAGAGAGTCAAAACACAATGTGGACAAATTTATCTGGATGTATTATCAGACAATGCTCAATCATCTTTCAGAAAACTCTCTCTAGCCTCTGGGACATAGGCGACATATTGTGTTTTTGATATAGTTCAAGAAAACAACAGCAAAATCAGATCATTTATATGCCATTGTATCTCAGTATTTCAACATATAATGAAATCCTTTCAATGAAAACTAGGTCAATTTTAATAAGGCCATGTACAAGAATTAAAGGACTTCCTCATCAGGATTTACTTGTTCATGCTATTAGCATATCTTTAATAAGCTAGACTGCTGGCACAGGTGTCACTGGCGTCTTAACAGGCCTCTCTAAAAAGTCGATCAGATAGCTGCAGCTTATTCACAGTGCTGCTGGTAGTGTCTTCACTAAGACCAATAAAGTGAAACATATAATTCCACTTCTCATTTTTGAATTGATTTTGAAAAATATATGCTACGTTATGAACCGTCTTGGACAGACCTCCCGGAAAACTCTGCATCTTCCTTAGCCTTGGTGCAATTTGGTGTATTTATAGGGAATATGTCAATATGTTTTGAGATCTTAACTTATTAGCACGAGTCTTCAATATTTGACCTTCAGTCAAAATGTAAATTTAAAGTTAATAAAGTTAGCACTGATTATATGATTTACACTATGGATTATTTATTCCTTATAATGCCTGGATGCAAACCCAAATGTTCCTCGGGACAATTATAAAGTTGAATTGAAGTGAATTGGTATGATCTTTTCCCAGTGATATTGAGTTGTTTGGCACTGTGGATTATGTTTAATCAACATCTGAAAGCTTGTTTTTACAGACTGGGGTTCATTGTCATTGTGTGCTGCTCTATGTGTTGTGTGTAGTTTACCTGTGTATGGTCGGCCTCATGTTACAAACTCTCTTAAAATGGATCGAACCATACATTTACTTCAGCTTTTGTACACGGTCTCCTACTGCAATCTCCTTTGTTTTCCGACTGGAAAAGGTAAGATGTAAAAACCTGCGAAGATCTTTCCCGATAATTTACAATAATGAATGTAATAGACAGAAATGAAAGCCCTTTTGGCCCATAAAATATAGCCCAGGTACCCTGTGCTCTTGGTTGTCATACTCATTATCACAGGGGAACACGGTTAAATGAAAGAATTAAGGTCATGACTTCAGTATCTTGGTTCTGATTCATGTTGGCCTGCTGTCTTGGGATTTGAGCTGTGGCTCTTTGAAGACCAACTTCAATCATTTTAATGAGTTCATCATATCACTGCTGACTGAGATGTCCCTGATGTCACTGCAGCGTCCAGACTAAATATATTCCATTGTTGTAACCATTGATTTCCCCCCCCTCTGATACATTCATTTTTAATGAGGCGAGTCACCTCCTTGCTCCTCAGAGACAATCCAAAAATTACACACATACAGCTCTATAGGTTAAAGGTGAATAAAATCCCAAAAGAAAAACTGCACTCTTCACAATGTGCCCTAGTATCACCAAAACAATGCACTGCTCTCATGGAGATAATCATCATGTTTTTCCTTTATGTTTACTATTTTCTACAGTTGCAAGCTTGTCCCTCAACAGACATTATTGTGATGTGTATCAAGGTTAATGACAATAAATGACAAATCACTAAACAACAAAAAATATTTATTGATACATGTTTGAGTTATTTTGACAACACAAGTTGACTTAACTTCAAATGAAAAATGTAATGGAAAATGTAACTCTCTTCACAAATGTGCATGTGCAGTATTATTCAACCCCCAGCTTCAGTACTTTGTGGAGCATCCTTTAGCTTTTATAACTTTTAATAATCATTTTTTAAGTGCTGACAAGTTTCTTACTACTCTCGATCGAAATCTTTGCCCATTCTTCACGTGCAATAGCCTCCGGCTCACTGATGTTTGACAGCATCTGTGCTACAACTGCCTTCGTTAATAAATCCCACCAAAGATTTTCAATCTGATTTAAATCTGGTGACTGAGAAGGCCACGGCAGGATCTATTACTCAACAAAGCTTTGGTTGACTTGGAGGTGTGCTTGGGATCATTGTCTTGCTGGAAAGTCCAATGATCACTAAAGTTCAATTTCTCAACAGAAGGCATTACATTTCTCTTCAAAATGGCCTGGTATTTCTGGGAATCCATGATACCAAGTACACAGTCAAGATTGCCAGTCTCTGCCACAGAAAAACAGCCCAACATCATCAATGACCCACCTTTTTCTGGTCATAATCCTGGCCTTTTGCACACCAAACATACCACTGGTCCATATGTCCAAACAGTTTCAGTTTAGTTTCATTAGTCCATAGAACTGTCTCCCAAAACTCTGCCTATCCAGATTTCTCCTGGCATATTCTAGTTGACTTTTGATGTTCCTTGTGGTCAAGAGTGGAATGCGTCTTGGAATCTGGCCATGAATTCCTTGTTCATTCATTTTGCAGTAACACGGGGGGTTTTCTTACTTGTCCTGAGTTGCTAAGGGCCCCTTGATGAAATTTTGGGCTCTCTCCCACAGCCAGGCAGGTTTGCAGCTGTTCCATACGTTTTAAACGTCCTTATAATGCTCCCGATGGTGTCTCTTGGAATGTTACATTTTTGGGAAATCTTTTTATACCCAAGGCCCTTCAGGTACAATGAGATAATCTCCTCTCTCAGCTTTTGTGGAAGCTCCTTTGTCTAACCCATGATTGCAACTCACCTTGAATACCTTTATGGGTGGGGTTTATATATGCATCACATCTGGAGCAAATTAAGGATCATTATAGATTTCCCAAAGGCTTAATTATGTTTCAGCTCCACTTTAGGACATGAAAACTAACAGAAGGCTTTCAAAAACAACAATATTATATAGGGGTTGAATAATTGTGACATGGCTATCTTGACAAAATATACTGTTACACACAAATACTACATCATGCATTTTCTGTGTGGATTTTATGTATCACTTAACTCATAAAGAAGTCATCCAAAGCCAAATCTTGCTCTTTGAAAAAACTTTTAGTGATGAATCTTCACAATCATTGAGGAGTTGAATATTTCTGATTGAAACTGTACATTGTAGAACCAGACTGAAGGCATGAAAACTATGAAATAACACAAACAGAACTATTAGAAAAATGTGTTAAACAAACAAAAATATGTTTCATATTTTATATTCCCTTAAAAGTAGCCATTGTTTGCTTTGATGACAACTTTGCACACTATTGGCAATATCTCATTCAGCTTCATGTGTTAGTAATAATTCAACATGTGGACCCAAATGCAACAAATTGAGACATGTAAGACGTTTAAAAAGCTTTATTGCAAACCTTAGCTCTATTGATATGAATGAAAGATGGTTGCGGGGTGGAAAGGCAGGAGAGCACAAGGGGCTGAATGCAGGCTGAGCAGAGCAGCAGAGAGGGAGTGAACCTATGGCTGAGCAGGCAGGAGTAGAGCTTGAGATGGTGCTTGGAGGGGAGCAGAGCGGTGAGCAGGTAGACAGAGGGCTGGCTAGTGAGCGTGGCTGTAAAGGAGTCTTGGCAGGCATTCAGATGGCTGTTGAATGGAGTGAGCTGGCTGGCAATCGAGGAGGAGTTCTGGAGCACAAGGAGACACACAGACAGACACAGTGAGAATAATTGAAGAGCAATAACACGCTGGAACCACTATGGGTGAAGAAACAATCTGGCAAAGCCTGGAAGACGAGCCTTTTGCACACCGTTTTAACATTAAATAGCTATACTGGATATATATTGCATATATCTGTAATTACATTTTTCCAAGTCAAAGTGAACATTTCAGATATTGACAGTGACATTCTTTCTATCCACAATTGTCATTTCTGATATCAATCTCCCTTATACAAACATCACTTTTGCAATTCATGTGTATTAAGCTTTCAAATTCAGATATCCACAATTACATGTTTGACTAGTCAGAATGGCAATAGAGATATCTGCAATGACATTCTTACCAGCAGAAATTTTATTTCAAGATATCTAAAGCTTTATTTCTCCTCGTCAAAATTCAATTCATGATATCTTTAAATCTTTAAAAGTATGAGTGGCCATTTTGACATTCATATGTATTGCAGATATAAATAATTCAATTATTCCTAGTCAAAATGAACATTTCAGATATCCACTACGTCATTCTTCCTAGGACAATGACATCACTTTTGCCATTTATGTGTAATGGGCTTTCAATTTTGGATATCCACATTTACATTTTTGATATCTAGGATGAACATTCTGGATATCAGCAACATAATTCTTACCAGTAAATACTTCCATTTACTCCCATTCTCCCATTTCAGAATACAACAAGGGAGCTGCCTCTCTTGTGGTATTCCAGATTGTACCTGTTTAGTATCAAATACATCACCATAAAAAAATAAGAAAACTGTTTTGTCTGAACGATTCAAACCAATCATTCTCCTATGAAGATTCTCACGTGATCACATGATCTTGCAATTTTGCGAATCCAGCTGCCTTGCAAGGTAAGACAGTAATTGCCAGTGATAGACAGATGGCTCAGCCAATCACCAGTATTTTTGAAAGTGCCTGCCCCTTTTCAAAAAGTTTCCAAGGATGACCTCCTAGATGGTTCTGTGTAACAAACCATCTGGCGTGATATTTTTTTACCTGTTATTTTTGGTCAGAAGGTGTTAGATTTATTAAATTGTGGTCCTGATGATGACAATTGAGGAAACCAACTTCTCAGATGGTTTTATGTAAAAGACCATCTGGTGTGTTAGGTTAGCTAACATTTGCTAATTAGCACCAAACACAGAGTGCAACTGAGGCTGGTGGGAATATGATTATGTTTGCAGGTATGTTTGGTCAGAAACCAAAGTTGTTAGATTTATTAAATTTTGGACCCAATGATGTTTCTTGAGGAAACTATCTTCAGATGGTTCTGTGTAACAAACCATCTGGTGCGTCAGGTTAGCTAACATTTATTTATTGGCATCAAACACAGAATGCAATTGAGGCTGGTGGTAATATGATATTTTTTATTAATATGATATGAGGTATTTTTGGTCAGAAACCAAAGTGTTAGATTTATTACATTTTGGACCTGATGATGGCGCTTGAGGAAAAGTCAGAGGATAACCAAAGTTATTACAGTTCATGTTGAGAGGGACATAAATGTGTATATTGAAATTTCATGGTAATCCATCGAATAGTTCTCAAGGCATTTAAATGATTACCTCATGGTAGGAATCACCATATGGTGACCATGAATGTATAAAATCTCGCTCACTCTACTCAATCATTTTTGGGATATTTTGGGATACAGTAACAGTCAAAAATGTTAACATGCTTTCTTATTCAAGTGAATAAAAAGGTGTGTCCAAACTACTGATTGGTACTTTATGTTGGGACCAAAGTGGTGGACCAACTCACATTTAAAAAAAAATAAATGCATACATTGTTTGTATTCAATTCAATTCAATTCAATTCAATTCAATTGTATTTATTCCCCCATTTATTTGTCCATGAGCAAGCACTTGGTGACAATGGCAAGGGAAAATTCACATTTAATGGAAGGAATACTTGAGGAGAATCAGGCTCTAGATGGACGGCCATCTACCTTGAGTGGTTGGGTTGAAAGAGAAAGAGGGAGGGGGAGAGAAGAAATAAATACATAGAGAAGCAACAATAAGAACAATTATAACAAAAAAAATATGACTAATAATAATCATACAGTAGCAAGCATGGATGTCAAGCAGGATCACAGCAACACGGGGTCCACAACCACTATCCACAGAAGCATGTGATCTATAACCAGGCTGACAGACCTGTGAGACAAGAAAGCACAAAAACTCCAGGGAAGAAGTCATGTTTGTCACATGCATTAGTGGTACATGAATGCATACAGCTTGAGATGGTGAAGAGCTCAGTGCATCATGGGAAGTCTGTTGGCAGTCTGCCTATAGCAGCATAGCTCTGGGCTGGTCCAAAACAAGCCTAACTAACCAGCCCTAACTATAAACTTGATCAAAAAGGAATGTTTTAAACATAGACAGGGTGTCAACTTGAAGATGATTCCACAGCAAAAGGAGCCTGATTGCTGAGGGCTCTGCCCCTCAATTTAATTTTGGAGACTCATGAACCACAAGTAAACATGGATTTTGGGAGTGCAGTGTTCTAGTGGGGTAATAGGGTAGTATGAACGCTTTTATATATGATGGTGCCTGACCATTAAGGGCTTTGTACGTGAGGAGAAGGATTTTAAATTCTACACTTTACAGGGAGCCAGTGCATTGAACCTAAGATGGGAGAAATAAAACCTTTTTTCCTAGTTTTTGTCAGTACATGTGCCACTGCATTCTGGACCAGCTGCAGAGTCTTTAGAGATTTTTACAATATTATATGGATGAAAAAAGTCCATGAAATCTGTTTATGATGTTGTTGTGAAGGACATACCCTGAACAAAAATAACTCCCAGATTCCTTACAGTGGTGGAGGCCAGGTCAATGCCATCCAGAGTAGATATATCATTAGAAAATGTATTTCTAAGGTGTTTAGGGCAACACATAATAACTTCTGTTTTGTCTGAGTTTAGCAACAGAAAATTTCAGGTCACCCAGGTCTTTATATCTTTAAGGCATGCTTGGAGTTTAGTAAACTGATTGGTTTCATGTGGCTTTACTGATAGTTATGGTGTGGGTAACATCTGATTGTTTCTGAATAATATTACCCAAAGGAAACATATATAAAGTGAATAGTATTGACTCAGGCACTGAACCTTGTGGAACACCATATCTAATGTTTGAGTGCATAGAGGATTCATCGTTAACATAGACAAAGTGTTTGGTGAATCAAGAGTAGACTTTTTAAAAAGAGGTTTAAATACAGCTAGTTTAAAGGACTGTGGTACATAGTCTGTTACTAATGACAGATTGATCATATTTAGTAAAGAAGTGCTAAGAGTAAGACTTATTTAAGCAGCCTTGTTGGAGTGGGGTCTAAAAGACGGGTTGATGATTTCAGTGAAGAAATCAAGTTAGTTCAGGAAGGTCTGTTTGAGAAAATATATATCACGTTTTACAGCTGTTTCTAGGGTCCCCGTGTTTGGACATAAATCTGTGCCTGTTGAGGGCAGGAGGTGATGAATTTAGTATCTAATAGTTACACATTTATCATTAAAGAAGCTCATGAAGTCATCACTACAGAGAGCTATAGGAATACTTGGATCAAAATAGTTATGATCCTTTGTTAACCTGGCCAAAGTGCTGAAAAGGACCCTAAGACTGTTTTATTGATGAGTAATAAGAGGCTCTGGGATTACAGAGGTCCTTCCCATATATTTTAAAACTATCTTGCCAGATTTAGCGAGATTCTTCGACTTTGGTGGAACGCCAAATCCTTTCAACTTTTCACGATATTAGCTTTAATTTGCAGGTTTGGGAATTATACCATGGAGATAACCTCTTTTGTTTTATTATCTTGTTTTTTAAAGGGGCAACAGAGTCGAATGTCCTTCGCAGTGAGCCTGCAGCACCATCAAGAAGATGACCAATCAATTTGGGAGGGACTAAAGTTAGCCTAAGAGTCCTCTGTTGTATTGAGACATAACATTGAATTTAATGCTGATGGAATTGCTTCCTTAAATTCAGCTACAGCGCTATCAGATAGACATCTAGCAAAGACATTTTTGCCCAATAGCTTGTAGTCCAGTAATAGGAATTCAAAAGTTATTTAGTAATGGTCTGACAAAATTTTTGTAGAACAACTATTAAATGTTCAATTTCGATTCCATATCGAATATGTCAGAACAAAGGTTCTGATGGTGTGGTTAAAACAGTGATTGGGTTTATTTACTGTCTTGGAGAAGCCAATTGAGTATAATAAGATAAACACAGTGCTAAGACTATAATTATCAACATCCACATAAATATTAAAGTCACCAACTATAATTACTTTATATGTACTAAGTACTAGGTTTGATAAAAACTCTGAGAATTCAGATAAACATTCAGAATATGGGCCAGGAGGATGGTACACTAGAAAAAATGAACCGTTAAAGTTTTCTAGGTTTGGTGTTAAAGACTAAGAACAATTCTTTCTAATGCGTTTAGGTCTAGGGTTGATTATTAGGCTTGATGGCTGAAACTCCACCTCTTCAGCTTGTGTGTAGAAGAACGTAAGTATTAACATGACTGGGGGAGTGGATTCGTTCAGGCTAACATATTCTTCATGGCAAAGTCAGGTTTCAGCAAGACAAAATAAATCAATATTATAATCTGGTATTCATTTTTTATTAATATGTCTTTAGGTGACAGAGATATGATGTTTACGTGTCCACATTTTGCCCACATATTTTGTACTACTGCATTAGTGGTGGTGATCAGACCAGGTCTTCCCCAGAAAGTCCACCAATTGTCTGTAAAGCTCATGTCGTTTGCTGGACACCCCCTCGAAAGCCAGGGATTAAATGATGACATGTACCTATACATGTCATCACTGGTCAGACTACACAGGGGCCCAGTGAAAATTTTAGTGACCTCGGATTGGCGTAATCAAGAGTCATTTCTGCTTATCTTTAGCCAGCAGTTTAAATTTGATTCTATGTCACCTGCTCTGACTCCAGGAATACATATGGCTATGGCTGCCATACTTCACATTTCTAACCATGGAGCTGGCAATTATCAGTGTCGGTTTCTCAGCAGGTGTGTTGGTGAGTGGGGAGAACCTGTTAAGGAATGTGAACTGGTTGGTGGTGGCTGAGCTTTGACATAGGACTATGCTTCCTTCAGACAGTCACCCAGCCATCAACTTAATGTCTGCATAAATTGACCCCATACATGGTTGTGACCATGTATTATGACAGGCAGGTTTATGATAATGAAACATACCAATCATTATCAAATATGAATGTAATATAGGTTATTATAAAGATGATTCAGATTTATTGATGTTATCCATGCTTATATTGGATCAGACTCATGTAATAAAAGCATATTCACACACAGAGAAGTAAACTCACCTTGAGTTTGTAAAATGATCTTTAAACATAATTGAATTAACCTTGTCTTGTTCTTGTCTGTCATAACTTACAGTGAGTGACAGCTACTGTCACTGATCATTTTAAAAGAATTAATGTCTTACCTGCCTTTGAATGACTTAATCAAAACCTCCATGTGCCTGGAATCTAACAAACAATACATTCTAACTTTATCTCAATGCAATTAAACTATAATTAGGGCTCTAATTTTCAAAAATAATGAAATCAGAAACTCAAGAAGCGTCACTTTAGATTGATTTTTTTTAAATGTCTGGGCAGTATACTCAGCAACACTTTAATCATCAAAAGGGCAACATACTTTGACAGTGCCAATGATTTTGTTTGTGTGCCTTTTTTCTCTTCACAAAAGATCTGTTTGATATCACTGTAGAACAACCCAGACAGCATTTCTTTTTGTTGCTTAAGCACATCCATGTGAAAGTCATATTTTATTTATAACATCTGAAAAGTGTGCCACAGAGAAGAATCTGCTTCCTACGTCAGGCTTCTAAAAAACTGGATGGTGCTCATAAAAGTTTCAGCTCCTTTCAGAATGGAGACTTCAGACATGTTGTCTTTAATTATTTCATTTCATATTGAAAGTTTGAAAACATTCACTGCACATCTAAAAAGGGGAATATTTCTGGGTGCATGCGGAGGATGTCCCCGTCTGGACCTTCCATCTCCATTCATAAATCATAGAAGAAAGGTTGGCAATTCTCCAAGTTTCTCCCTGATTCAATTCAATTCTTGTTTGTGTCAGATGTAAGCTAACTTGTTACATGCTAGCTTTTCAAACCCCTCACACAGAGTGTAAATGTCAAACAAATGCCAGTCTTTTTCACTGCAGGGTCCAATGGCTACTTCAAAGTCACACTCTAAGTGCAACCTTCTTCCACAAAACTTGCTGCTAACAGGTCTCTGAAGGATTTCAGATTAAATTAGAGTCCTTTCAATTATGAAACCAAATGGAATTGGATGCAATATTTGTGAAACTGTTGTTTAGGCTGACACTAATATACCCAATGTTATGTCACACTGGCTCTGTAGAGTTTTAATGTCCACAAATGTATGGTCCATGAGATGTGTAGGAACATAACAACGCTGCAATTCATCATTAGGAAGAGTTTGCCCCAAAATTTGTAGCTTTGATGCCAGCAATATTTCCAATGCTGTCACATCAAAAATGTTCTGAGCAGCCACTGAACTCTGATTGTCTCCCTTGTGAGATGCTTGTACCTCATTTGTGACATGTTTTTTTTTATTTCAGTCACAACTAAGTGTAGGAATGAAGCTGTATAATGATGAGGTCATGCAGTTAAATAAGGTATCAGTGTCATCTGCTTAACACTGAATACTGATGCTTCCATTAATAGAGAGTCTATTGACGTCACAGTGCGACACCTCACACAGATTAATTTGAACATACATAAGGTTTGTGAATACATTTCTGATGGCCTTAGCAACTATCTCTTCTCTCACACCTCTGATAAAATTCATCCGAGGAGTCTGCAAGCCTTTGTGTGTGCTTTTCACAGAGGCAAATCTCAGAGGAGCAGCGGCACGTTGTGCTATGACAGTTGATCTTGGGACGTCGAAGTCTTGCACTCTTCTTTTTTTCTTCATCTTTCTTTTTTTTTCTTCCCTTGGCTACTGAGAATAGGCTGAGTCTTCCCAATTAGCAGATTTCTGAAGAAGTGTTGTGACAGTCAGGGAATACAATTTACAGTTGTTAAAGCTTATCTGAAGTCGCTGTCAGTGTCTAACAAAGATAATATTAAGCTTAATAATAATCCAGAAAACCGTATGAAGTAAAGTGTTGCGATGATTGATTGGACATGTTTTGATCAAAGGTGGTCTAATCCTTACAGCACATCTGTCCAAGCCGCTTAAACACCCCTCCTGAAATTGCTGTCTGCTGCCAGATAATGTAGACCAGTTGCAAATCACACCTGCCTATATTAAGCTGGTGGGGGACCTGCAGAGCTTAGCCAAAAGCAGGAAGAAAATTTACAATAGAGAGAGTGAGAAAAAGAAACAAGAGATTGGTGCAGTTGTTTCCAAGAAGTACTGTGACTCCATTTATTATTACCTAACAGGAGACAATGAACAATGCATGGATGAAAAATTGAATATTGAAATTTCACACATCTCACAAAGTTGTCTTATGGAGTGTCTTCATTAAAACTGTGTTCACTACTTGTAGCAAATATATTTTTTAAATTGCTTTATTATACCAGCAATTTCTCAACGTTTGTCAGAGAAAAAAACATTTTCTTCCACACACACCATGTCTGAATCAAATATGAAAGTGATCTCATCATACCTCCCAGGCCACGCTGTGGGGCAGCTGCTATAACATCTTACCAGTGGCATCGGAAGCAAAAAACTCTAAAGTATTGATTTCTAATGGTGGCTTTAATCTTGAATGACAGCTCTCTGTGAGTGCTATTATGTGAAAGCTGCTCCAATGAACTCCATTGATTAATTTGGGCCTTTGAAGTGGCAGCTGTAGGTCCAGTAAGTATATTTCTTTTAATACTGATACAGAGTCAATATGTGGCCTTTTCCACTATTGTCCTCAGCTTTTTTCTCCATTCAGAGCTCAGCGTGTCTTGGCAATGATGTAGCCAGATAAAACAGGTCTGTCAATGTAACACAGACTGACATGTCCTCAATAGTTACTTCAATTTCTATTTCGTCATGTGCCAAGTCACCTGCATGCTGCTGACTTCCTCTTATAGATTTGTGTTGCCAAAGAATTGTAAATGCGAGCATATATTAGTTAGAGTTTGGCAAAGCATGCTGCAGTGCAGACCAGCTCTTTCTAAGAGCTGGGAGTAGCAGCGAAGGGACTGACCTATATGAAACCAGCTGTGTTGTTTAGACCTTCAAGGCACAAAATTAAAACTTTCATAAGTGAAGATTGACAGCACAGTTTTTGTCTGTGCTTGGGGATTCTTGGGGAAGTGCTGCCAAATGCTGTACCTGCGTCCCTGAGCTGCAATGAAGGGTCAGTGTTGGAGGTGGCCACCTCAGCTCAGTGTAAAATGGCCAGTAAATCACAGGCAATACAAGACAGCGTGTGTGTGTGAGTGTGTGTGAGTGTGTGTATGTGTGTGTGTGTGTGTGTGTGTGTGTGTGTGTGTGTGTGTGTGCACACCAGAATATGTGTTCAATCTTTTACAGTCCATCCATCTACACAATGTATGCAGGATCAGCCAGGAGATTGTGCATTCAAGTATCAGGGCAGTCTTTGTGCACTGGTGAATGTTTATGTTTGCCAACATTTGCATGTGCATGTCTTTGTGCAGGTCACCCTGAAGCTGCTAGACCAGATGTGCAGGAGTCTGGATTGTGTGGAGTGTTGAGTGGCTCCCTCGCTGACTCTGCAGACTTGGAACAATGCACACAGGTCTCTCCAACTAATGAGCTCTCTATATAGAGAGCACATAGAGAGAGCCTCCACTCTGCCTACAGTTTCAATCAGGGCCTCCATATCTGGGGAGCAGAGCTTTTTATGCTTGTGTTGGCACTGGACCAAGGAACTTGATACAAAATGCAAATCAGCATTGAGCACCTGAGGTGGTTTCAGTTTGTTTGTGTCACAAGGTGGAGAGTGACAGGTTTGTTGGATCAGGATGGAGTACACTTAGGAATGCAGAGACAGCACAGTTATTTTTGCTTTAGACTTTCAAATAGATGTGGATTCATGGGTTTTGCTTCTACATGATTTTGTTACAAAGTACTTCCATTTTTGTTTCTGTGACTACAACCAAAAGTATATAAAACATTTTTTAAACAACTTCATAGATAAGTTGTGTGGATGAACATACTGGATCACAAAGACAAAAGTGAATCATCTGTTTTAAAGTTGCATGCTCGTTGTATTGGAAAGTGCTGCTCCCCAATAGGCTGTTAAAACCGTCTCAAACAAATATAGGTTACAGGGGCTTAGAGAGTGACGCAGCACCCCTTGAGGCAAGTGTCCAGACTTCTTACTGAGAAATGACTCTATATTATTCATTTCACCTCTAATGTCTTTGTTGTGCAACAGCGCTTAAAGCGGAATAGGACTTCTCTACCTTAACTCATGAGATGCCTAACTTTCAATTGGAAGCTGCCAAAACAATCAGATAAAGTTCACTCAGTGCATTTAAAAAATCTGAAAATAGATTTTTGTGTCAGCTGGAAATATATGATAAAAATTGCTATGGCAACCCTTTCTCATCATTATTAGATGCACCACAAGGGGAGGGGGATTTTTTTATCACTAACTATCTACCACCAACAGGAGAATGAAACACAGCACATGCTGAAATCTAGTCTTCCAAATACTGAATATGGCTCTAATGAGTCAGGAAATTGTTGGCTTTTAACCTAGGGTAAATATTTTTACCTGCCTTGTGTTTTTAACCTCAGGGGAGACAATACAAAACACCACACCAAATGTTTTTGGACTACTGGATACATTAAGACTCACCTAAGGTTGGTAATGATGAATTTTCTGCACAGCAGGCAGTTTGGAATGCAAATCCACTCTTATGCTACCAATCATAGCCTGGTAGCAATATCATAAAATATTCATTTTCACAGGAACCCTATTCTGTGGTGGTGCAAAATTCTCTGCCTCTGATGGAGAAGTACAAAGATAGACTCACATACCCTACAGTGTTCCTCTGCCATAACGCGTACCTGTCAGGGAAATTACAAAGACTCGTAAGCTTGTGTCAGATTTCAAACGCCTAACCTTTCTGTCTTAGGTTTGTGTTTCTCTGGCAGCGCTAAATATATGAGATGCCCTCTAGTATCTTACAAGCTTGCTGTTTTGATCTATGAGGTTATGATATAAGCTTTGGTTAATAATTGATGTCTGGAAGGATGTCTCTCTCCGACTCCTTCATACGACTCAAAAATGACATTCCTGAAAATAAGAGGGGTCTTCTGCAGGATGAAATATTTCACTTTGTGAATCACTGATGCTCTGTGTGGGAGTTCCCACCCCTCCTGGCTCCCTTGTTATTGTGCAAAGTTCAGTGTTTTTAAGTTTCCTGTGGCCTTTAGACTAGTAAAGGCTTTAGAAAGGCTGCGCTGACCTCATTAGTGGTTACTGGCTAGCACATGAAGCTAGTGATCTGTGTCCAGAAGTTTCTATCTGTATGCTAAACAACATAAATGACCTTCCCCTTTTCTCATATGTGTCTCTCCATGACTAATTAAGTTAGGGGAAAGGGGACTAGAATACAACTGCTTTGTGAGAAGAAACATGAAACACAGTATGTTGCTGCCAAGGGATACTACCAAAGAATGTGTGAGCCAGTTTAAAGAAGTTATCTGACATTTATGGGAATGCACTTCTCCGCTTACTTGCTGGGAATTAGATGAAAAGATCAACACCACTCTTATGTTTGGTCGGTAAATTTGAAGCTACCACCAGCAGCAAGATTGCTTAGCTTAGCATAAAGACTGGAAGCAGGAAGAAACAGCTGGCCTGGCTCTGTCCAGAGATAAAAAAAATGCAACTACCAGCACCTTAAGCCTAGAGTTCTCTAATTAACACAATATATCTCAAATGTTTAACTATTGAGCAAAAAGCGGACACCACACTAGATAGCATATCTATGGGATAGGATGTTCCGTATGTATGAATTCATATTTATAGGAAAAGTTCGATACCATCTGAAGGATGAGAAAATAGGCAAAGTTGCAGAAAATATGGGGAATACTGGTAGTATATGAAACAGATTTGTGATTTTATAGACAGATAGATGAGGATGTCTCAAAAGAAATTGGACTTAATGGGGAAAAAGCTCAACCATTATTTAACATCAAGTGAACCATTGCCATCTGATGAATATGTCAAACTCATAATTGTATTGATTATTGTTCAGTTATCAATAGCACAACAGACTGCAGCTTTTATGACTTTCTCTTATTTGCAAATTGAGGAAACAGTTTGCATGGGGACATTTATAATTTATAATTACAAGTCTGTGCATCATGGTTGTGGTTCTGTAGCTGTGGGTTGATGGAAAGTTGATATGAAGTGAAACTCCCACTGTGCAGAAAATTGTTTTACTCATTCAGCTGAAGGATGTTTTGGTTCATCCGGAATATCTCTTAAAAAAGGCCTCAGAATACTTTCCAAATGTTTATCCAGTTTATTGTAATGCTGAGTTTTCAATAATGCAATAATCTTAAATATGAGAATGTAAAAAAAAAAAGATTAATGATAAAAACCGAGTCCCCACACATGATCGTCATCACATAGCCTTTAATGATGGACTTCTAAAAGTTTTAATTACAAGCTACTTCAGGAGACGTTTTTTGGCAGGCTGTGCAAACATTTCAATATTTCTCTCAGATATTAATATTTACAGACAGGGGATCTTCAACTACAGGTTCAGTTTTTTTTCTCTTTTCCTCTTTTCAGGGATTCAAACACCTGAAGCCATTTCACAGGAATTAAATTTGTTAATCTAATAAAGAGATGAATCACCTTGCCATCATGTCCCAAGGTGTCCATTTTTATAGAGCACAATAAGACATGGGGCAATTTGCAAACTCTTCAATTACTTTTTCCTATTTGGGGCACTGAATAAAATATATATTTGTCAAATGACTTCATGCACTTATTCAGAGAAATCTATCAGCACTAACATATAATCTAGCTCTATTGTATAGGTTCACAAAAAAATTGTACACAAATTGTAACAATTGTAAGAACATTTCATCTCTGAGTATTGATGCATGTCGTATAGAAATAGGATATTAGGATGGGACATAACTCAGAATGATGAAGTGTGTCAACCGCTGGGATATTACAGACTATTTTATTTTAATAACAATTAAGGTTTTGGCTCAGACATCTGTAATAGGTTTATTTGTTTTTTCATATATTATTCACATAAAAGGTATCAACTATTTTAAACAGTGTTTGCAGAAAGCAAATATAATGACATTTAGTTTTTTAATATGGCCATATTATGCTAATATTGTGACATTTTTAATTTATTAGGGACTAGAAAATATTTAATTCACTCAAGAGAAATTTATTCAGGTTTACTTTTAATTATGTTCTCTGCAAACAAAATTCATCTATGCTTCATCCAATAATCCATTATATCATGTTTCTTGCTAGACTTTATCAAGATTTATTCCCCACTGAGCTTTTTTTAAAATATATTTATTTTTATAACATCATGTTGGCAGTCAAACACACAGACACCAACCAACACAACAAATGCGATACAATTTAATTAGTTTGTTTCTATATGATATACAGTAGCTTACCTAAAAATACCCAGAAGCTATAAATGGATCTGAGGGAGTCGGTTGGTAATGCCGGCAGATGTGACTGTTAACACAACTATCAATATCAGCAGCACCGATACTGTGAATAATCAATAACTTTAATATGGAACAATCATTGTTGTGCTATATTTGATCCTGTGCTAATGGCCTGTGCTTATTATAAAAAACCATAGAAATTATTTTATGTTTTAAAACAACAGTCAAGTGCCCATATGAACACTGAAAGAGGTTTTCCTCACTGTAATCATTCCTCCTGTTCACACTGACCTTTAGAAGATGTGCATACAATGTAAGCAATGAAGGACAAAATTCACAGTCCTCATTATGAGCCAAAATGTATTTAAAAAAAGCATATCTGAAGATAACATGAGGCTTCAACTGTCTGAGTTAGTCAAATAAAGTTGTTATCTTCCCCAATTCTTCCACAAGTCTTTTTAGCCCTTAGATGCATGACCTACCGATACCTACACTCTTCCATGAGTGGGGTCAAAAATGACCCCAATAAGAATGAATGCGTTTTATGCTGTAAACTTAAGAAATGTATTTAATTTTGGTTAAAGATGATGATTTTTATTATATTTTGGTCAACAAAAGAATTATTTCATGTTTGACAAGCTCATTTATCACTTTTTTATAACATTTTTATCCCAAAACAGCTTTTAAAAAGGTCAAAAACGGTTAACATCCAAAAAGTATCCCAATTAGATTCAATGCATTTAATGCAATATTATAACACAAGAATGATTTCATGTTTTCCATGCTATCACAACTTCAACATTCATTGTTTGTGTATCCGTCTGTCTGTCTATGCATGTACACACACGCGTCTTCTTTCTTCTCACTGTGAGCAGCTGTTACAAACTACTTGTTTCTGGCTGTGAGCACTGCACACAGGGTCACTGCATTTCCAGCAACTATTGGTGGCTTTGCACACATCTTACACCTCTTTCTCTTCTGTTGGCCCTGTCATAACCCTAACCATCATAGTGAGTCTCTGCTTCTCTACACAACAAATGCAGTAATGTTAGCTATCTTAGTTAGCTAGTGTTAGCTAACTAAAAAGTAATTTGATAATAAGAATAATAATAATAATAATAATAAAAATAGGTGTGATTTATATAGCACCTTTCACATATCCAAGGACACTTTACAATTTGATGATGATAACACAACACTATATCACACAAAAATCATGTATGTGGAAATTAAGTTCATATTTTATAACAGCATATATATTCTGAGGTATAAAAATGATGATAATACTTGTACTAATAATACATGTATGTTGCTGTGAAAAAATAATCTTTAGGGGTGGTGAGACTGCTGACATTAGATGTGTGGATCGACAGTAAATATACCTGACAGTCACAGTTGATAAAAATCAAAGGTTCCTCGGGTTAACCCTTGAAATTCCATAGAAAATGATTGGGGTCATTTTTGACCCCACGTATGGAAGAGTGTGGTACTGATACAAAAAATGCAATTACTTAAAAAATATAACAATTAGATACAAATCCAAATGGCCTCGTGTCAAAGACAACCTATTTGAGGAATACATGGAAGATTAAATGATAAAAATTTAAAATTACAAAGATATTGCAAAAAAACAACCGCTGGGGTCATTTTTGACCCCACTTATGCATCTAAGGGTTAATAAAAACATCTCTTTTCGTGTCTCAACTTAAGTTTTTTTTCCTGTTCAGCTGTGGTGGAAGTATAGTAACAAATAGAGGTTATTTGACAAATATTAAGATATTGACTTATTTTGACTCATTTGGATGGCTGAACCCTCAAATTAGCTTTTAAATACATTTTTGCACAGAAGGAAGCTGGTGGATTTTGTCCCCCATTACTTGTATTGACAGTGAAACATGAAGGTGGTCGATGTGAATAGGAGGATGAAAACATGTGTCAGTGTTCACATGAGGACCTGACTGTTGTTTTAGGACAGAGTTGAACAATTGTGAACCTGTACTCAAATGTACTTTGCTTTTACTTTACTTACTTGGCAAAAAAAGTCATGCAATGATAAACAAGGTAGGGAAGTGTGTCATCTATAAAAATATCACAGGAATACAGTATGTTTATTGGTTGCAAGCTGCTCTAATCTTATTTGTTCGTTACATGACCAGTAAACTTGCTTATACTTGTACTGTAAAGCATTAAAGGTACCTTTTGAAACAAATTTTACATAAAACAACCCAAATGCCCTAAATACATAATTTGATATATTTTACTATTATTCTGCTCATGGTTAAAAAATGTTCATACCTGGCACCCTAGGCAAAATTGAATTTCTTCTGATTTTATAAGCAGGACAGACCTTTAATGAGCTCAGACCTTTCACACTAATTTAATGGGTGAGCTAAGGTCATTGCATTTGGCTTCTTGACAGAAGTGTAGCTTGTGAAACCTTAATTTCTTACAATTTCTTAAAATGATGTGAAGAGTTTGCCCTTTTAAATGTGGATCAATAGGACTTTGCAATAGTATTAAGCGTCTGTTGTTGTTCTGACCTGCTCTGAGGCAAATTGTGAACGCTGAAGATTAAAGGTGCAATCTGTAATATTTAGTGTCATCTAGTGGAACAGACTCAGCAGAAATGTAATATAATATTAATAAATATATTGTTATTAGTCTATAATCACTTGAAAATAAGTATCATGTTTTCATTACTTTAGAATGAGCTCTTTATATCTACATAGTGAGCAGGTTCTCTTCCACAGAGCCAGCCAGGTTGCACCGCCATGTCTGTACAGTTGCCCAGAATGAACAAATCAAACCCTGGAGTTTCGCGGCCAACTCCACCCTTGTTCAGTTGATTGTAATCTGCAACCTCACACTGGATTGGAAGCACTTGTATGGGGAATCCAACCTCACAGATAGTTAAATATGTGCTGAATAAATTATGAATGAAAGGTCAGTGTATTAAAGCAACATAAAAAAAGGAACAACATTAATTGAAGCAGAAACTATATGAAGTATTTCAGTTACTTAGGTCTCTTTATAACATTTTATATCAAAAGTAGCATCATAGTTACCACTTAACAGACAACACAGCAGACTACAAACCTTATATCTATATGAAGGTGTAACAAAAGGATTTGTCATATCAAATGGATACAGTCTGCAGCATTTCACTTGGGTCAGAGTATTTAACCTGCTGCCTGTATTGCATTTCACCGTCTCTCTCAATAATATAATTGAAATGATTATTTGAAAAGGAGATTTTGTCTGTGGAAGCCTCAAAGGTGTGTTCAACACTAAATTGAGCTAAACTATTCCAGGGTCGGATTTAGTGATTTGAGCGCCACAGGCAAACTATGTCTTGTTTTATTTTCACCCTTTCTCTGGCTGGGAATGTTGATATTGGCAGTGGTAGAAGTACTCACATTTTTTTTATCAAGTAAAACTATTAAACCACACAGCAAAAATACTGTACAAGTAAAGACCTTGCATTCAAATTTTTAATTAAAAGTGAAGCATTACAGAGAAGTATTATCAGCACAGTGTACCTACATTTACTTAAGTTGTGTTCAAGGTGGAGTTTTTCATTTTCATATAATGCTGAATAGTTTAATGAATCATCATATTTTATTTGTTATATTTTGTGAGTAAAATCTGAATCTGCAATGTAACCAGTCAAGTAAATGTAGTAGTACAATGTCTTCCTCTGTAGTAAAAGGATACAGTATACATGTTAAGTGCTTTGTTATTTCGGGATACAATGAGTAAAAATTGTATTTTAATATTTAGATATTTCATATCTAAACATCATCATAAATCATAATCATCTCTAGATGTTTGGGGCCCTTTTAGTTGCCTGCCTTGCTGGTAAAGTGTGTCCCTGTACTGTTTAACTCTTTCTAACTCAGCAACACATATATGCATGAAGCCAAATTACACATCTTGCAAAGAAGTTACACACTTCTTTTCCTTTAATTTTTAATTTTTAAGAAAAACAAGAGGATTAGGTGTTTGAATACTGAAAAGAAAGAAGACTTTTCTGTGTCAACATTATGTGGCTTTTGTCATTCACATGTGGCTGCTGCCTCTACTCAATGCTAAGCCACATTGAAGGCAGATGTTAGCTTTTTAGTTGGAGCACAAGGGTGAGACAATGTACTGTGCATGACTAATGTCCTGAGTGTCTTTGGTCCTCTTTTTATTTTACTGTTGTGGGCATCAGAGTAATCAGGGCAGTTGTAAAAGTGAACAGACATCAGAGTGGAAAAGGAGTAATTTCAGACATATTTGGTGCTCTTTTCTTCTTACACTATTTAATTAAAAAAACACAGAACAATCCAACAACATTGAACACCATCTTCTTGTTCCTTTGTGTGCTTTTCACATTGTCTGCTCTCAAGTTTCCATCATAGAAGTATGAGCTCAGGGAGCATAAAACAGTTTGTATTCAGTCTGTGTGACAGGCGGCAAAGCAGCATTCTTGTCTGTCGAAAGACAATGATTCCGCTCAGCTGCCATGTTGTGCACACAAATGTGTTATACTACATCAGTCCTGAGATCTGTCACCTTGCACAGTGAAATGTAAAAAAGTAAAACAAATCCTCAATGGATAATTTATTTTGAATGCACACTTTATGTCCCAATTTCTACTTGTACTTCTCTGTGCCTACTGTTAATAAATAAATAAATAAATAAATAAATAAATAAATACATGAATAAATAAATAAATAAATACATACATATATATATATATATATATATATATATATATATATATATATATATATATATATATATATATATATAAATTATAACATGATTTCTAAACCCTTAGTTTAGTTTGCTGGAAAATCAATTACTGATTTAACACCAAGATAAATTTACAGTAGCCTATCAATAAAATCAAACATAGTATCTTCATCTGGTTTATTAATTGACTACTCATTTAGTCAAAACTGCAGCTATTCTGATAATTGGTTATTCATTACACAAATTTTTGTAAGAAAAAATGCATTCTCTGGTTCAAGATTTTTTTTGCTGTTAACTTCAATATCTTAAGGTTTTTCTATTGTTTTTCAGACAAAGCAAGCCATTTAAAAATGTCACCTTTGTTCCACCTTTGTGAAATTATTTTTATCACAGAAATATTACAAGAAAAGCAAGACAAACAAGGCATACACAAACAGCATGTGCATGACCATCCATGTCTAAACTACAGACAGGTTGGGCAAAAATCCATTATGATCACTCCATAATGTCATTGCAGATGTATCCCAGACAAAGTCACAGCAAGTAATACATGTAAAAAAAATGTTGTATTGGTGCCACACACATGCATTACTTAAAAAGTCTTCTGCATTTTAATAGCTGATGCTTTAGGTTTGCATTACAGTCAAGATTTGAGCTTTTTAGCCAGTGTTCCCCATGATTGAAATTCTCAGTCAGCCATCAATCTGCATTATAGACTGGTTTCCCCTTGTCTGGTGGGGGCTAACTGAAACAGATTGAGACAGCTCTTGCTCACTGCATCACTAATGGCTGCCAATGAAAGACGTCTCTGTGCAGTTGACCCGTGTGTGGAACAGGATCACGTCGCAGCTCAGAGCGATGGGGAGAACACAGCTCAATATAGGGAGTCTCTTCGGCATCAGTCAACAGTCAACAGCATCCTCATCCTATTGACTAAATGTTGCCCAGAAATAGAATCTAATCACAGGGTTTGGACAGGCACTAGTGCCCCTAATGGTTTACCATTAGCTGACTGGAACAAAGCCCAAAGTATAGAGAAATATAACAATATATTCCAGGGTGTCCGCATTGCATGGCAATAATGGGTTCTTGATTATTTAGTGCAGACACCTGCATTCTCTTATATACAACAGGAGAGACCAGAGAGGGTTGAGAGAGAAAATGATTGTATGCTCATCTCTGGTTTGAATCTTTCTCATTATTTTCTGTCAGACAATCCCTTATTAACCTGAGAAAAAGGGCACGGAAATCAGAGGATAACATTTGGGGGATATACATCTCCTCCACTCAGCTACATTGAATGGATAGTGCAGCTTTGGTTAAACAATTTTAAACCCATTTTGCAGCCAACACAACAGAGTCATTACCTGCATGGCATAATTGACAGGGAATGCAGGCAATCCTGTTAATTGATTACCTGGGCCTGCACTAATGGAAAATGTAAAGCCTCATTGTATCTTCCATAAAGCTACTGTCAGGAACATTTCCACAGAAAGACTACCAGAGTCTTCCCCAGGGACCCCAACATGAGAATACCGTTCAGACTGTTTTAATCTGAGTAATTTTCTATAAAATGATGATGCAGTCAAATGTTTCATAGAAGAAGTAAAATCTGGCACACTATTGATCAAAATCAGACTAAAGACCCTAAAGGAAGCAGGTGTGTCTAGAGTTAATACTTTAACTTAATGAAATGCACAAACAGTCGCTATTTTTTTCATCGGGGTTGAGATAAGGATGCGGGGGTTTGGTCCCCTCTCCCCTCTTGTGCAGGATTCAGCCTCCAGCTCCTCCTCTGATGCATCGTTTGCATCAGTACTTGGGAACACTTGTCCGCGTGCTGCTGTTCCTCCCCACAGTGCATTCACGGACTCCACTCGGCCAGGTGATGACAGACAAACGCTCAAGAGTGAAAATGATGTGTTTCTAACAGCTGGCTCGAAGTTGGAATTAACGTAGAATGGAGACGCGCCTCGGTCCCTGCCTTTTTCTAATTTTCTCTGAGTGGATTTGTCTCTTTAGCCTAACTTCCATCCTGGGTGGAACAAAAGCGGAGGTAAGGTGCATTCCCTCGTGCCAGCTGCCGCTCATCAGAGCATTTCCCCGGGAAGTCTTGGCGCTGGATATGACGGATTTTGCCGAGGCACCAGCTGATGAATTTATTGGATTTACTGAGGGGTCACCAGGCACCAAATCCACCACCGGAGAGGACGAAAACCACTACGTTGCGGAATTACCCACGAGTGAAGAAAGTTCGTTCAAAGTACAGCAACCTTTGGGGGGGGAAAACACAAGTTGTCTCCAGGAGGACCCATCAAACGGTCAGCACAAACTTTCCCACCCGAAAGTGTTCCCTCAGAGTGCTTCACCTGCGGCTGCCCCCTCTCCCGGTGACGGTAACTTCACCGAGAATAGCAGCAGCAGTGATGAAAAGAATAACAGCTTTAACGGGGAAAATGGGGCGCAGGTCGATGGGACGGTGAACGAGGATGTGGCCAGTTGGAGACGAACACGAAGTGCAAGGAGCGCAGAGACTTGGTCCGCTTTCAGAGCTGAGGGCGGGGAGGATGCTTCGTTTTCGGACCAGGAGGAGTTTCAGCTGACAAGTTCGACATTTGCTCTCACCGGTGACACGGCTCATAACCAGGCAATGGTGCACTGGTCCGGACAGAACAGTAGCGTAAGTGGTTAATGTGCTCCAGATTTACGCACGGGCATGTTTTGACGCAGTGTGGTCAGTGTTCACTCATGAATCGCGTGTGTCCATTTGGGTGACTGAAAGCATTAGTTTTCACTGAGAATGACCAGACAGACCAGACTTAATAAAGATTAACTGTGAGACGGCTGAGAGGTTGCAGAGTTTGAGGGAATCAGTCTCCATTGGATGTCTTCACCCTCTCTCACTCTCTCTCTCTCTCTCTCTCTCTCTCTCTCTCTCTCTCTCTCTCTCTCTCTCTCTCTCTCTCTCTCTCTCTCTCTCTCTCTCTCTCACACACACACACACACACACACACACACACACACACACACACACACACACACACACACACACACAGTCTATGCTATTGATGCTATTGCTTAGCTGACTTGGAAGGTAGGCTTTCATTTCAAGGGGGAAAAAAGTCAAAATAATAATAATAATAATAATGATAATAGTTTAATGTCCTGCATAGACTTTAAAGAAAATCCTTTCATTCTCTGTCCCATGCACACGTGCACAATTTAATCACTTTTTTCCCCATTTGCTTATATGCACATGTTGTGCATACATTACATCAATAAATGTACAGTGTACAATATGTCACTGGAGCCTAATACCCTTAAACCAGATAAAAGAAAGTGGATGCTGAAAAGGTACAGTACACACTATACGGCACACTACCCTTTAGCCAGTGCCTTATAATGAAAGCACCCAGCTGCTCAATAGACCTTAGGGTTAGGAAAGTCATAGGTAAAAGTAATGATGATGATAATAATAATAACATAATTAACAACACTTATGATAATCATATTATAAATTCACTTATGGCACCTTTCATACAATGAATGTAAAGTGATTTACAATAAATAGAAACATAGTACAGTAGTACAATAAAATACTAAATATAGGCAAAGAGACAGAAAAATAAAACATTACAGCGGAAAGCTGACAGAAATAGATGTGTTTTAATATCTTGCTTAATAATGCTCATATAGGTTGCCACACTAATACCCAGGGAACTGGTATTCCACAGTTTGGAAAACAGTTCATCTCAAATTTTCTTATTTGTCTGCAGTTATGAACACCTAACAAGCCACCTTGGAGGATCCGAGTGAACGTGAAATGCACATAAAACAACAGGGAGTCTGCCATGTAAGCTGGACCTAAGCCATTTAGAGCTCTCTGTTCAACCATATAGGGACTTTGAAATCAGCTCTGAAAGATGCAAGGAGAAAATGATTCATCTACGCTGATATGTTTTTCTTTTGGTCAGAAGTGTGACAGCAGAATTAGAAAGTAGTTGTCCCTAAATAGACTTTTATAGGAACAACAGTGAAATGTGCAAGATGCAATCTAGGCTGCTTGAGAGAAGCATATGACATTAGCTGGCTCAAGAAGGATTGTTTCCTGGAATTATTTCTGAAGTGAATGAGTGATTTTAAACTGTAACTAGAGTCTAACACACTAACAATAGGCTCTATGGAAACTTCTTGATTTGATGTGGTGGACCAGAGGAATTTTTGACAGTGCACTTCTTTTGGCCTCAAACCAAGTGCAGATTCATTACTCATCGATTTATTGACTGTGGTCATGTGACATTTTGTACAATTTTGCTTTACATAAATGTACAACCTAACTGTGTGTCATCGGCACAGCTGTGGCAATCAACATTATGTTGATATGGTATTTGGTTGTTTAACGGATTGGTTGCCAACTATTAAGTTAATTGCCAGCTATTTTGATACTTGGCTTACTGTTTTAAGTCATTTTTTAAGAAGAAAATGTCCAAATTATCTGGCTGTAGCTTCTCAAACGTGAATATTTTCTGGTTGCTTCAGTTCTCTGTAACAGTAAACTGAATATTTTTAGGTTGACATTTGAGTATGTCATCTTGGGCTTTTGGAAACAGTGATTGACATTTTCCCTTTTTCCTGACATTTCACGAATCAAACAACTGATCAATTAATCAAGAAAATAATCAACAGATTAATGAGTGATTATTGTTGATAATGAAAATAATCACTAGTTGCTGCCCTACAAATCTATCTAAATGCAGCATTTTCACAAAAAACATTTTAAAACACATTCCAGCAAGACCAACCCTTTTCACAAGGTGACGTTAACATTTTGAAACAATGCATTGAATGCAGCACTAGATTTAAAAGAACTTAATCTGGAACCATCACAGCACATTTTCGTATATGTATGCTAAATATTAAGCTAGATCTGAGAGATGTCAGTTTAGCTCAGCATAAAGACTGGACGCGATGGGAAATACCTAGCTTGGCTCTGTTTGCAGTTAACATGTGCACAGCAGCACCTCTAGATTTGACTAATTAGCACATTACAACTTTTTTGTTTAATCCATTTACACAGTTAGCTAGTTACATGCTGGAATAATTTCTTGGCTGTCTTTGTTCTTTCCCCTTGCTTGCTTTTTTTATGCTAGGCTAAGCTAATTGCTTTCTGGCCCTAGCTTTATATTTGTTGTACAGAAATGAGAGTGGTATATCGATCTTCTCCTCCCACTCTTGGCAAGAAAGCTAAGAAGCATTTCCCACAATGTTGAGCTACTCCTTTGATAATTCATTTTTAAAGGAAAGAAAAAACACAATATGACACTATAAGAGTGGCTGTATTCCAGGGGCACTACGTAAAGGATAACGTTAGCAACTCAAATAATAAAAAAACGTTAAGTATTATCACATATCTGGGAAAATGTTGTTTATAATTAGTAACAATCAACATGTTTATGTAAATTATATGCATGAACCTATTAGTCAGGCATTTGTCTTACAGATTCAGATAATTATCACCAGGATTTGGCATTATCTTTTTCACAGTTACATGGCAAAATTTAGAGTCCTGCTTTGATAAATTTTCCCCTGATGGCAGAGAGTCTCATCCCACCCACTCACAGTGTAATGTGTGTGTGTTCCCACTTCAGCTACATACCACACCCTGGCAGGCACCTACACCGTCTGTGTAGGTTCCTGCTAGGTCAGCAAGGAAGCTTGCAATGTTTCTCAGCTGCTGTTCTTTTATAAATCTATTTTAAAAAGTAATCTCTTTAGCCAAGTTAAACTTTTCAATCAGTTACAGTTCAGTCATAATGACTGCAAACAGCTTCCATTAACATAAGAAGATTTGAAAGAGGTTTAAGGCAGCGAGTCACACATCAATAGACAACCTTATCTTACAGGCTTATGAGTAGGGAGACAATTTGTAATTGGACAACAAATATAAAAATAAAAAAAAAGACAGAAGAAAGGTTAGGGTCTTGTGAAATGCTTGCAGCAATCTGCATAATTCTGTTTGTGTGCATAAGGGCTGCTGTCAAACCATGTTTTGACAGTGCAGGCAGTTGTCCTCTCATGTTGACTCCATGAAATCAAGCCAAGACTTTTGTTCTTGTAAAGCCTGTGATGATGTGCTTGTTGCAAATTCTGAAATCTCATAATTGGTTTAGTATCAGGCCTACAGGACACCAGCCAATTTGTCTTCCTGTTATTGATTTGTCTAGATATTTAGTTTTCCTGGCAGTCTTTGGTTGCTAAAGCCTAGTTGGTGGATGTTCTTTAATCATTTGTCCAATTATCACAGTTTGAAAACTAAGCTGCGCTGTCATTTCAGTGTTTCAGTCAACATGAAAACCTAGAAAAATGCAAAAGAGTGCTCAATCACTACACCACTGTCACCACACTGATTCATGCGGGTTATCATACAACATGTCCTCTTACTCTAGTTGTACAGTTAAACTGCAGTATTTAATTTACACCTTCGAGACTTAGATTACAACTAAATAAATAATAATAAACATTTAATACTAATACTATTATTTTGAGCTCACTGAGAAGATGTGTTTGAGTATTTGTTTTATTTAGAAAGCCTTGAATGGTTTACCAATGGTAGCATATCTAATTTTTCTTCTTGCCAAAAGGGTGTTATAATCTTTCTCTATTGAGCTTAATGTCCAGCTCCTGGGTTCTCAAAACCTTCCATGTCTGGAACATTTGTTAAGTGTATCCATCTGTGGTGAGGAGGTTCTTCTTCACTTGGGGAAAGACTTCTTCTTTTTCTGTGCTTTGAGCAACCTCGAAAAGCAGCTGCTCAATTCTCGACATGTGTCCTTCATCTCATGGCCCTTGAACATTTGCATCCTGCTCTTGGGTTTTTAAATCCATTTATTGTCTGGTAGAGGGCCTGTTTGGTGCTTGGCTTCTCCTCATCTGCTTCATTGAGCTGTTAGTAGATTGTTTCATCTGCCCTTTGCAAATTGGAGACAGGCCAGGTACAGTCAGTTTCATCTAAATTGTTGGTTGCCTCTCTGACTCACTGACTTATGGTGGATAAATTACTGTATTCTGTTGTATTCTCCAGTTCCACTTTAGGATCCTCATCAAGCATAGAGCATCTCTAAAGTGCCTGTTGTTATGTTTTAGGCTGTATTGGAGACTGATATTCTGTGAAAGCTATGAAAATGGAAACATCTATCCTTTTCTACTAAAATAAATCAGCTCTCTTCAATTATTAATCTCCACTGTCACGTGTAAAGTGCGAGGCTGTCATACTTTGACTATACATACTTGAGAAAATCTCCATTTAAGATAGCACTTGGCACTAGACAAATGTTATGTTGTTATTGCTGTAATTATACAGAGACGTTCACATTTGTGAACGCCAGTGTGATTTGTTTGAGGCAAACAGAGGTAAATGATCCGTTAGAGATCAAACAGAACAACGATTATGAAAATTTAATTCAAGAATTTATCTTGACTCAATATTTGTACACAATTGAAAAGATAACTGTGTACAGTATGTTCCACTGACTCAAGGATGTCAGTAACATTTTTCTTTGTTGATGTTTTAATTTAGTCTATTGCAGCAGCACATGGTACATGGTATGCAAAACTGGTTTTCAACATTATACTGTCAAATTAAATGTACAGAACATTATTTTTGGGGTATGCAAAATAGCGATAGTACAGCAAAAGTAAGGCTTAAAATATACTGAATTTGCATTTTTTTAAAGAACGTCAGTCATTTCTGCTCCCTTTGTGACTTGCAGGTTCTCTTTTCTGCCGGAGATACCGTTGAACAAAAAGTGTGGGAGTCATATTAAGTATGCTATATTTGAAGTTGGTTCTATATTCAACAGCAGTGTGGAAACACACACTTTGAGTGTCAAGTTGGCTTACTCAAAGAAAACTGTAACGTATGTCTTGTGTTAAATATATGTGTAAATAAAAAAAGAGAAAGATATGATTAAATGTATGCATGATAAAATAGGTTTAGACAAAAATAAAGAATACTGTGCAAATTCATGAGGAAAGGTAAAATAAAAACAATTTTCATTTTGGAGGCAAAATCTATGATTTAACTGAAGAAAATGTTACAGAAGTGTTCAGGTCAAAAAAGCAGTAAGGGTTAACCAAGGGAATGAAAAAAGTATGCCTCAGATAATCATTGATAGTTCTGCAATAAATGCAACAACATTTACTGTGTTTTTCATCCATAAAAAATGCACTGCACTTACTGGATACACCAGAGCCAAGCTTGAAACCACATTTATATTGATTGGTCGCTCCGTTTTTCACCACAGTTAATAATTCTCAAACTGAGGATTTTGTCTTGAAGAGATTTCTTAAAAAATTTCATCACTAAAGGCCAATCATTTCCTTCCGTCCAATACAGGATATAAACATAGTACAGTATTTGAATATTTATCTACTGGATACACACAACGTATTTGTTTTGTTAGAATTTCTTATTATACCAGCCTTAGAAGAAAGCAGTATGAAACAATAACTACAGAAAATTCAGGAGATGGAAACTGAAAGTGATCCATAGGTTCAATCAATTAAGCCTTCAACACCTTTATACAGTTTTATCTTGCCTGCATTCCCTGCCTTGATTTCAACTCCTCAGCACATCATCATTAACAAGCCTGTTATGGACACCGTGATGCATGCAGCCTGCTGCATACAGTATGTTGACATGCTCAGACAAGCCTGTGGTTCTGTCAGTGTGGACCTCCACCAGCTCCTTTCTGTGACGGATGTCATGGACAAGCTGTGGAGGATGGAGGGTTTCTGTGGAGCAGGGAGTGAGCATCACATCACACATCCTGCTAAAGAAATATAAATAAATTCATGAAATACACAATGATAGGAATTGTAACACCCTGACTCAACCTAAGACAACATAAGACAAATAATTTATTTTTCTTGAAGAATAACAGGATGTGGCATTGCCTACATTGCATGGATAAACATCAGGGCTGGGTTTTTTCTTTTAAAGCTCAGCACTGCGCAGAAACAACTGGCAGCCTGAGTTCAGCTCTGCCAAGCCACCAAGCCTTCCTGTGGTGAAGTTCTCTAACGCCTTGAAATCCTGCAGAGTGTGTTTTTTTTTTATCAGCAAGCTGTGTTCCCCTCCTGGCTTTGCTTTCTTCTCTACCGAATTCTGTCTAATAGAGCAAAAATCCAATAAAAATCAGGATACATTTTTATTTTAGAATAGGATTAAGTTAATTAGGTTAGAACAATGCATTCATGAGATATCACCTTTTTTTTGTGACTGTCGCAGACATGTCTTTGTGTGTGCACTTCTTTGCTCTTGTGTGTTTGTTATTCAGTTCCACATTTTTGCTCTACGTGTTGCCTCTATTTTCAGTGTGACTCAGTGTTGTTACATGAACAGCTGCAGTAGCTTCAGAATAATTGCAGCAGCAGTTGTTAAGCAGAGTCAGTTTGTTAATTTTTGCGTGAGTTAATGTCGTGTCCGTAAACAAAACAATAACCACTGCATTTCAAACATTTAATGTTCTCAGTTAATTGGTGTTTTTAAATCCAAGCACATAATTTGACATACATGTATTGTACAACTTTTTAACCACAGAGTTTCACAACTGATGGGCAGAAACAGGATGATACACAAACATTAGTGCCAAGCTGAATTTAACCTTACAACCTTACATTAAGAGGGTAGGTTGTTGACCACTGGAACATCAGGACATCATAGCTGTCATTGACAGATGTTGATATTAAACATTAACTTAATTATGCATACAATTAGTATAGTATTAATTAAATGCATTAAAATAAATAAGAATGAATAATTTATTGAAAAAACCATGATGAAATACTTGGTTGGAGATACATCATAATGATTTTGTAACTTTTGTAACTGCCAGACTATCAGTTCTGCTGTCAAAGAAGCTGCCTCTTGTTTTCACAACGTCAGCACTGAACACAACAAAGGTCTAATGGAATTAATACAGCCAAAGTTAAAATATTCAACAGATAAATAGCTGAAAGATTAATCACACAAAACCTATCAACAAAAAATGTGTTCATATATTTTCATGAAGTTTGATCACACATTTGGAAATTTAAGATATTTCGTTTGCACAATACATTTGCCCAAAAATATTTATTGACACTGCATCATAGATTTTGAACGTATTTCAAAACTTTTTACATAATTTCATCTCCACACACTAAACAATGACTCCATGTTGGTTGCATTTGAACAAATAGTTAAAAAGATTTAATTGTTGTTGTAAGAAGAGTAAATTGATTTTGCAGATTAAAAAAAAAAAAGAGAGAGGGAGTTCATGATTAAGCATTAGTTGCAGTGAAGCAATGCGTTACTGCACGTATTGCATGATGGGCTGCAAAACAATGAAGTCTCAACGACTACATCTGGTGATTTTTGAAATTTTTTGGAAGATTTGACGGCTCTAATGCAAACATTTCGAAAACACTACTGACTGGGACCATGAATTATGTCCTCTGAATTTCAGTCAATAATGTGCAGTCAATAATGTGATATACACATTTCAAGCTTTTAGTAATCCCTAGTGGCGGAACATCTCAGGACTGTGCAGCAAATGTGGGACCTAGCATCCAAACACATGCACCCAGTTTGGTCACAGTAGCTCCAATTTTGATTTATGAACATTGATGTAAAACTGAACCTAAAGACACAGGTTTGAAAATGTATAGTTTTGCAACGGATTAATGAATAGACATTTCTTAGTATATCAGTATAGATGATTGTGACTAAGTTTTGGGACCATTGGTTTCTGTCGGAAATAGAGAATTTTTCAAATTTAAATAAAATAAGACCTGTGGAGCAAAGATGCAGGTGACTTGAGGGATTAAAATGATGGGAGAATATTGACCCTAGGCCATACTGTTTTTTAGATAATTGTAGAAATGTAAACTTGATTATTACAATTCCACCTCGAAGTCAATGAGTGTCATTATATGTGCATGACTAGTGGGTGGAATTTACAACCCACCTACCAATTTTGCCGTTTCTAGGTCTTACAGTTTTTGCTGTACAAACACTTTTTGTGTTAATGAAACAAAAACAATAGCTTTGCTGTTTGGACCCCTAAAAAAATAATACAGTCAGTGTCCCAGTGTTCCATCTATGAATCAGGGACCACTGTTTAGCTGCTGTCATCAGTGTTCTTTTTTGGCTGTTGTGCACCACATTTTGTGATTTAGGCTTTCATTTTACAGTGGTTACCTTCATTACTGGCTCACATGAGTTACATGATCTGGCTACTATAAGAGAAGCCTCACATTCAAAACCTTAACTCACTGAAGTTCTCGTTTTGGATTTATAGTGATGCATTTTGGCAAACAGAGGGTTTCAAGCACTATTGAGACTAAGAAGATGTATGGGTGAGAGAAATCCTTCTCCAGCATATTTCTCTGATCAGCTGTTTTACTTTATTTATGTCAGGGGAAATGTAATGTCGAGAGAGCTTTTACTTTGTCAACATGCGACTAATCTTTTACCATTTCACTCAGCACTTCTACATTTCAGACGGAGTGCTTAGGAGTTAAAAGTTGTTTAGAAAAAAACCCATCCTTACAAAGTGGGTACAACTTTTCGGTTGGGCTGAAAAACCTGCCCACTTGCTGTCTAATCTTGCCCACATTGATCAGACCCCCTGCTTGTGCACGCTGAAGCTTCCAGGCTCAGCAGGTTACTGCAGCCTAGCAGCAGAACTAGCCTGGGCTTTCATTTATGGTGTGGAAGCAAATGATGCGAGAGCATAAGCCCAAAGAAGAAGGAAGCCGTTTCAGATGGCTTATCAACCAAGCTGCTGTTTCCACACAGGGCCTTGTCTCAACATGAGGATCCCAATAAAGTCAGACACTTGCTGTTCTGTTCGAAAGGCATGGCTGTAACATGGAGTATCTGCTTGCTGTCCATGTAAGGTGCTGGCGATTTTATGTTCACAGATTGCTGGTATTACACTCTGCCACGGTAACAGAATGTCGCCATCCGTTACATTATAGCTGAGCTTTATGACTTTACATTTCAAGTACTACATGTTTTAAAAACGTACTGAATCACTCTAATACCCTACAAGTACTTGAAAGCAATGACAGAAGATGTTTGAATCTCATATCCCCATCTTCAGAGAAATTATTCACTGTGATTTCACACCCTCCGTGTATATCAGGTTTTATTGGGACACCAATAGTTTATTTTCTGCAAAGTGAAATTGTGAAGTTGCTTTATAATTTATGACTGCAGTGACCTGTTCTCCATGGGAGAGCCAACAGCTCTGACTTCAAACAACCCAGCTTTAGCACAACATCTGGTCTATGAGGAAATGTTGCCTTTGTTATTGAAGTGATATAAATTGATGTGGCAGACAAAAGCCTCTGTACATTACATGTCTCACTGAGGTGGTATTGAAGCACAGGAGGATGTGCTCTCCTGCATGCTTTTGTTGCTCTGGAGTCAGTTGCAGGACAGTGTAATAGAAATAGACAAGTCTTTCTTTATTAAATGTGCTAAATGATGCTGTTTAATGTGGTGATTTTATCAAGTGAAGTTTCATACTTAATACTATACCGGCCCTCGGGGTCTTTGAATTTTCTTGCTAAGCTTGCTTTTTTTTAATCAGGAGTGTTTTTTATTCCTTGAAAGGCATTCACCACCACATTGTTAATACTTCTGTGGCGTTAACATCTTGTAGGCAGATGTTCTCACACATTCTCTCCCCATGAGTTTGTCTCACAGTAGGCATGACATTTAATGACTCACTAATTATTTAATTATTACACCAAATCTTGATCTTCTATGAAAATGTGAAATTCAAATCTTCAGGCTGCTATAATTCATTTTCTTATATTACAAATAGATCACAGGTACTTCAATGGGTTGCGTGTGGTGACAAGCCCTTTACTGTTTTGCTTCATTCTCACCACTCTTGTCAGCATCATTTCCAGATGCGGCAGGCTGCGAAAAATCTCAAGCTGGTGAACACAGTAAAACATTTAGCTGATAAAGAGCCAGTTATTTCCCTCTGGAGTTAGTACAGATCAAAACAGAGCTTAAAGGAAAGTCGGTATTAGACTTAGACTCATCATGTAGACACAAACACAGCTTAGAATGAATGCTGACGTTTCTCATGCTGGTAACATGTTCGCCATATCAACTCTGAAAGGTGATATATTAGTGATGTGTACAGCTGTTGTGAAAGTGGTGAAAAAATCAATTAATGTGGGTTTAAGGAAAATAAGGCATGAATACATTTTTTATCTCAGTTACTCTGTATATCTATGATTTTTAAATGTTTTAATTTAAAACAAAAATAAACACACCTGTTTACAAAGAGTGTCCCCATTACTTTGGATTATCCAGAAACACTGAGAGTGAGGTCAACAACACTGTGCTGTTTTTGCAGAAACAAAGTAGTTTCAGTTGTTAAAGCTGTTTTAGGAAGGACACTGTTGAATTTTTAACAGTACATTTTCAATGCTGTGTGAGCCACAAGCTAGACTCCATTTACCTCCATCACATGGGTAGAAAGCAAATATCTCAGAGTTGCATATAAATAGAACCAAAATTATGGCAAAATACCACCATTGGTAAATGTTGAAATATGATTTGAACATGTGAAACATAAATAAACTATTCCCAAATTCCTGTACTGGGTCAAAGGAGAGCATTTGGCAAAAAGATCAGGGAAACACCTTAGACACATGACCAGCTTTAAATGTGTCATATTTGTCTTTTTTATTAATATTCCAGTCAGTAGCTCCTGTAACAATTGCTTTTATGGAATCATCCATCTGTTTAATTGCAGTGGCTAAATGTGATGACAGTTTTATTGATGAGGCAACTTAATTCCAACAGCTGATAAGGCCGGATCAACGGGTTGGTGAGAGTGGGAATGAATTGCAATGTGTGCTCTGTCTCAGGTTTTCACCCCCCCCCCCCCCCCCCCCCCGCTCCTTTTCTCCCCGCTGCTTTCTTTACACCCGTACCCCACCCAGTCTCCTCTTCATACAACACCTTCATTTCACACCAGTAATCTCTTCAACCTAAGCCCTTTAAGTCACCATTAAGCCTCCATTCATTCTTACATAATGATCGAATTCATCCCAGTCCATTTACCTCCAAGGTTTAAGATTTACAAAGGATTAGAGGTTGAAAAATCAATTTGCTTGCTCTTGGATGTCAAGTAAACCAGATTGGAGATATATATTGGTGCTTCTGCAGCCTAATGGGATATGCACCACATGGTAGCTGACATCAAATATGACACTGTTGTTGAAATTCAAAGGGAAAGATATGCTAATTTAGATGGCATTATTATTTAAATTCAGAGGGTAAGTTTTGCCATTATCTGGTGTATGGTGCAATATTTAAAAGAAGAGCCTTTGTCCAGTCATTTCAAATTGTGATTTAATGGCTCCGGTGACATGTTGAACTTCAAACACCTGTTTCACACAGAAATATCTACAAAGTGAATATTGTATCACTGTATTGATGTGTTAACTGCTGCCATGGAGCTTCACCTGACACGTTCAATGTCCCACAGAAACTTATTCGGCCTGCAATTTGCTGGATTCAAATTACATAATCCTGGATCCTACCCAAGTAAATGCATAAAGTTAATTGCTATACAGAAGGGGAGTATAATTTGTCCTAATTTTCAGCCTGCTGTGGGTTGTTTCATTGTGTATGACAATGTCCATGAGGGCATGACTTTTGGAAGATGTAAAGGCCATTTTACTGGAAGACTATAAATTTCTGCAACCAAGTCTGGACACTCTGCACCACTGTTATAACCGAACTAGTCTCATATAAAGGATTTCATACATTCAGCACAAAGTAATAGCAGAGTCAGAGTTTCATTAGTCAGCTTATTCACAAAGAGTGCAAACAATAAGGAAATAAACTAAAACTGTAAAGTTTAAATTGCATTATGTCAGTGAGGACACACGCCTGCATGTACAAATGGTGCATAGGCTTTAAACAATAGAGACCAAAACTACACATAATAATTAATTTAAGGCAAATGTAAGACCTGCAAGGACAATTATATTCATATTACAGAAAAGATAATATACTGTAAGAACATAAGGAGTCATGTACCAACAAAGTTATTTTATTGATACTGGAATAAACAATTTCAAGAAAGACAATCAAAAGGTAATTAGCCAATATTTAAGGTGGACTACTTGTGGAATGGCATTTTTGTATATTGTATATATTTTATGAATCGTATAAAACAGGGGTTTTCAAAGTCTGAGACTGTGGGCCCTCCCTCAGACAAAGCTTGGAAAAAGCCCCCCCCCCCCCCCCCCCCCCTCCTCCCCCTTCACCTGCTTTGTTTACTTGCTCAGTTTCACTCAATTTCTGGATGCCTATGGGATTATGTTATTTGATCCCATAGACACTCAACAACTGAGTCAAGATAGCCCAATATTGCTGTTTGACTTACTTCAGACTACACCAAATACATAAAAAAGGTCTGTCTGAAGGCATTATTTGTTTCTGACTCTGGGAAAGTGGGAAAAACAGTAAAATGACCCCAAACTACAGAATCTCTGAACTATTCTATTTACACATTTGGCTATTCTGTGTGATCTCCCTTTGATAACTAATGTAATTACTTTTTTTTTTCCATTCCCTGTGCCTCCCCTGAAACTGTTTGGAGCCCTGTCAGGGAAACAGGCCTATCACTTTGAAAACCTTTTGTATGAAACACACATCATACATCAACATCATAAATCAGAGTTACTGTTATTGTATTTTGGGGTGTGGCATCATTGCATTATATCTGTTGGTTTCAGCCAATTAGGCCTTAAAAAAATCCCAGAGGATATAGTTTTTGAATGTGTCATTACAGCCAAATGCTGGAATCAATTGCACGTAAGTCACCTGGAAGTCCCTAACGTGTGCTCAGCGTGTGTCTATCACTGAGGTAATTAGTTTCAAGATGGGCCGAGCTTTTATCTAGCAGAGGTGAGGACTGACTTGTTTGATTTGAGTGAAAGCTTTTAATATGATGCTTCAAGGAATGCTACAAACTGTGTGAGAAGGGTTTTCAAAAGAAATACAAATTTATTGTTTACATGATAGAGTCTTTGCTTTTGACAGAGAATGTTACCCTGAACACTCATAACACTTGATAATTAGAAGATGGGCATGAAAAAGCTGAACAAGATGCCCAGAACGGACTCCCAAGAGAGCTATATGATCTGCAGATTTTATGATTGCACGGTGCAAGCAGGGCATTGCTTGAGCAATTAATTTGTGTAAAGGGTGAAGGGTGATGAAACTGTTTTTGTGTGAAGGACTTTTGAGATATTATACATTACAATGAAAATGCATTGAAATTGTGTGTTTGAAATTGATGTGTAAAAGAAATATGTTTTGCAGTTGTTCCTCATATCATTGTCTCTCTAAGGGAAAACATGTACAAGTTAAATGTAAAACAAAAGGAAAATAGAAGAGTCCACAATAAGCCATTCATTTTTATGTAGAATAATTTACAAGACATCTGGAGATCAACAGCTTGTCGTGTGTATTAAGTAAACCATACACGACTTTTTATGACCCTCTTCAAAAAAACGATGTCCATGATATTTATGAAGCCTGCCTGTCTGTGCCTGGAACAAATGATAATGTTGATTTACTTATTCATTTAGTCATAGCCTACCAGTGGTAGCATTTGCATGACACTCCATTGGGTTTTAAACCCATTGTATACATATGCTTTACATCTGCTTATCCTCTGAGAATATGCACAAGGCTTTACGACAAATGGGGCAGTGGGGTTTTAATAAAGCTGTGTCTGTCAGTTAGTTTAAAGGACATGAGCATGGACGTCTCTGCTCTTTTTTTTCACTATGTGACACTTGTTTTTTTCAAAACTGGCGATGTGCATCTTTGAAGCTAGCAATCTGTTTTTATCTGTTTTGTAGGTGATCCTCATGTTGACAAAATATTATGACTTCAACTCAGGCAGAGTGACGGAGAGTTCTTTATGGAGGTAAGATCTTCTGCTACTCTGTGTGGTAAAACAAATAGTTGCATTGCAACAAGATTACTTGTGATGTGGTGGCATAATTCCCAAAAGATCTTGTAAGCAATATATCATGTTTAAAAAAATCTAGGAATATGTATTTTTTCTTATATAAACCATTTCGTGCCATGTTATGTTTGTGATGTCACCAAGCAAACATGACCAGTGCCTATTTTGTTGACAATGAATGAACTGAGAAAAGCAGTTCAATTTTTAGGAGGGTAATCAGTAATTTTGGAGGCCAGCTCTGAAAGAGTTTCATAAATGCTGCTATTGTAGATTTTTTTTAAGCCCACAAAGGAATAAGTCCTCAGTCCTCCATTAAAGTTATAAAACACCAAAATCACAAACATTAGAATTACAATGTAACCCAAAGCATCAATAATGATAATAATATCTCATCCACTCGCCATACATGCCACACAGGATATTCTTGTTTATTTTGATAATTACAGAAATCTCCATTCATCTAGCAAATTGCTTTATGACTTCTGCTGTTGCAATTTTCCGCCTGCCTGATATGCTTAATGATACTATTAGCATCCCAACTAATAGGTGTTTCTCCATTCTCCTTTACTTGCCATGAAAGCCTGTTTACTTTATCCTATAATTGAATTTTAGGTCAACTGATTATGGGACCACATATGAGAAACTTAATGAGAAAGTTGGGCCAAAAACCATACTGAGCTACTTGTATGTGAGTCCAAACAACAAGAGGAAGGTAAGTTGCCACATGCATAATATGAAAAAGCCTGCTTGTATTGAATATATCTGTCAAATATATCTGTCACTGTATAGCAGAGTTACTTTCATTTTCACTAAGTAGCAGCCCTGCAGGAGTGTGCGTCTGTTGTAAGCAGCTCACTGTACGAGCACGCTTAAACCCTGTGGAGTGGTTGCTGTCAAGGTGGGCTGCTGAATCCCCCGTCTCCTTTCTTTTCTCCTCTCAGATCATGTTACTGACTGACCCAGAGGTGGAGAGCAGTCTGCTCATTAGCCTTGACGAGGGGGCGTCCTATCAGAAGCACAGCTTAGCGTTTGATATCCTCAGCCTGCTTTTTCACCCTGAGCAAGAGGACTGGATCCTGGCTTACAGCCACGACCAAAAGGTAACGCCTTGCTGTCAGACAGCATGAGATAAAAACTGAAAATATGATGATAAAATCTCTGGGTGGGAGTAAAGGTTGTTGTGTGTGGTATTTGCTGCTTGTCATGTACTCGTTAGCTCAGTATGAGTGTTCTGTCCGCCTGTGTGATTATACTATATCAAAAACCTGGTGGATTACAACAAGAGTCTACATAAAATGAACAGGTTGTTGTCATGGTTGAAAGCATTAATTTTGATAATAGTGTTTGGCCTCTATGGTCATCATGAGCATAAACATCTGCCACTTAAGCCTAGGCTACAGTTGCCAAAGCAGATGCAGATGATCACCTGCTCCACTAAACAAGTCATAAGGTCTGGCTGCAGACTCCAAGTTTAAATGGATGTGTCCTAGACAGCACAGGGCAAAGTTAACAAGGGAGACATGCCCAAACAATCCGCAAGTTCACATACACACATACACACACACACACACACACACACACACACACACACACACACACACACACACACACACACACACACACACACACACACACACACACACACACACACACACACACACACACACACACACACACTATCAGATAACAGTGAGTATAAAACTCACGAACACCCTTCATTACTGTGTCTTAGAACCCTACTGTCTGCTTTAGCCAACACTACAGACATCAAACTTGGCCTCCCCTATTGGAAGACTTGATTTCAGAGAGAAAAACAGTCAAGGTCTGAGAAATGAGATAAATGGTGCAGGGAGGAAGATGAAAGCTCAGTTAAAAACCATTGACGGGTAAAAATAAAGACACTCCAGAGAGTGTACGGTCATTGTTTTTTCTTTTATCACTGCTAGAATGAAATTAATCTTAGCGTTGTTTGATTTTCCATTTATTGATTGTCTGTCAGGTCTTTTAAAAGTTGTAAGCTTGTAGATAAGTCAAAATGATGTTGCTAATCCTTGTAAAGCTCAGAGCTTAAGATGTTTGCTGCTCGATCATTACAGTATGGCAAGATGACAGGCCCTCTGAATCCTTGGACAAAAGTCCAATTTTGCTATAAAAAGAGACTAATGGTTTATTGAGGAAAAAAGTTCACAACAACAGTTTAATTATTAATTTTATAATGCCAATTAGGCAAGAATCCTACTAAATTATTGTAAGTGTAAGGCGACACTCAAGAGTACATTTACACCTTCCAGTAAAAAGCATCTTGTATCCAGATTGCATCTACATATGATTAAACCTAATTACATTTACCCCTGGTATTAATATGTGTCTCCAGTGTCCACATTAAGATCTCATTGAGATTTGGTCCCTCAACCAAATGCCACATCCTCCTCTTGTTTGCTTTGGGTCCAATAGAATGAAAAAAAAAAAAAAAAAAAAAAAAGATGGTAGCCATCTGTAAAAAACTGAGCTATTGTATGGACTTGGATTTGCTCTTCGAAGCAGGGCAAGACCGTATCATCTTGACTTCATTCAAGAATGTCTTGAGTATCCATAGCTTTCTTGCTAATAGCTTAGCTTGCTTACTGGCTAATGGCTGCTGCCTCACTGTTTTGGGACATTATGTATTTCCTCCCACATATTTGTTGTATGTGGACTGACAATGCAGTTGCATTTACACTTGTATTCATTGTGATCACAATGCATCCCTGACCACCTCTGGAGGAGGTTTGACTGAACCGATCACAATTTGTCCTCAGTGCGTCTTGGGTGCATTTACCTGTAGCCTACTTTCCTGTGGTCAAGCAACATCAGATTGCAATCTGATGACTCAAAAAGCATTTTAATGTAAGGTGTAAAAGGGGCTCCTCTCTATATTTTAAGGGATCAAAACAGATAATTTATTTATTATTTATTATTTATTACTATTTTCTGTTTTATTTTTTATTAAAAAACCTTACTTTAGAGTATAGTTGTATTCACTCCATTTTTACAGGAACTGATGGATTTTTTCATAACTGATGCATTTACTCATAAAATATGCGCTCAGTAGTGCAATATTCAAAACAACGTCAACATATTGACTCCACAAAATCTACAATCTGACAGCTGCTTGATAAGACAGTTGTGTATAAATCAGTAAATAATTCCCTTGGATATTCTGACTTGGAAAATGTATCTTTCTACTGCAACTCATTTTGGTTAATGCTTCCCTCTCCTTTTTCAGCTCTATGTCTCTGTTGAGTTTGGGAGGAGATGGCAGCTTGTGCATGACAGTGTTGTCCCCAACAGATTCTACTGGTGAGATTTACACTCAGTCATTTGGAGAGAGAAATGCTGCAACATGTTGATATGCTCTGGAAAAACTATGAATAATAGACACGAAACCATTACAATACATTAAAAATATATTAATAAATGTACGTGAATAGATTTTTAGCACTCACAGAACAGTGGTACAGATGGGAGATGCTGTCACTATACATATTTACATACGCCATAAAATGTTGGATGATTTCTTATAACAACTTCTCACAGATTGTGTTTAGAGCTCTGACTCACTGCAGTAACATAACATTCTGATCAGTCAGTAGCTTATTTAAAGTCAACAAACACATTAAATGTTATTGAGTCAGATTTGAGTGTCAGATACATTTGAGACATTTTCATGAAATTTCTTAAATTGGTGACATCTATTATTAAAAGTTGAAGGAAATTAAATGCTATCCAATCTTAAGTAAGTAATCACACATTTGAAAGCCACTGCTGTTATTATTGAAAGCTGAGTTTTGTGGGAGGCAAATCTTGTATTGATCAATAATTTATGTTATTTGTTTTACATAATGCACTAAGCATCTAGTTTACACATACCGATTAATATTTCATCTGTTGAAGGAATTCTGCTCTTGAAATATTGTTGGGATAGATGGGATGGGCTGGGATACAACAGTGTATTATACAGTATCCATCAGTCTTTCATTTACTTTGGATGATATATTCTGTATATTGCACAGAATCACAACTGATGGTGTGATTTAAGTGGGAAAGATAGATTCTTAGTGTCACTTTGAGTGTTTTAGGGATCTTAGCTGTTGGGTGCAAGTACAGGAATGCATGTTTAATTTATAATGTTTTTTTGTTTTTTTTTATAGATGTTGGCTATAAAATCCTCTTCACACACTTTTCCATAGCATTAAAAAAAGCAAAACCTCAGATTAATCAAGGAGGTTGGAGAGACCTACAGTACATATTTGTTTGCAGATATTGCCTTGATCTCGGAAAAATACTGTTACATTAGCAATGTTACAGTACATAAAAAGGGAAATAGGGGATGACTAGGTAGATTTTAGGCAAAAACTAAAAGACTGAGACTGTCTCCTCTTTAATTTATATTCCCAAAGAGATATGTATGTGTATATGACACTCTTCACACTCTCCTCTTGTTGGGGTTTAGGAGTAATGTATAATTGCTTCTCCACTAGTGCCTATTTAATGCATCCTGCATCTTACAAGATGATTACTTAAAAATATGTTAACATCTTGTCTTTTTGCAAATAAGTTGATGAAAACATGCCACAAAAATAAAAAAAAATACACACATACATATACACATATATATGACAAACATGATTTACAAAAACATGTTAACTTCGCTAGGTATAGCGGTATGTGTTAGTTAGGGGAACAGACTGTAACATTGCAGGGGGTTTATTTAAGAGCAAGGGCTGCTGTTCACTGATAGAATTGGATGAAGTATTTGACAGAAAGTCCATTAAAAGAGATGGAGCTGTGAGGCAATTACAGAGTGCTGAGGGAAGCAGGACGGGGGTTTTTTATATTATAGTTCAGACACAGTATGGAAAATGAGAAGAAACCCATCTTCTGTTACAACCGCTGCTATTAATACAGCAAGTGGTCACTCCTGTCAGTCTGTACTTAGCAGCTATTATGAAGAATCTCTGTTAAAAGTAAATGAAATGGCTAAACACACCTTACCCATAAAGTGCAGTTCAGGTCAGATGTCCTTCAGGCCAGTGATTGCTCCTGAGAGAACAGTGAAGATCCTTTATTTCCCATGTTCCCCTACAAAATCAAAAAATCAAGTTCAAAAGTAAACCATACTGCACCTCTTCTAAGAGAAAAACAGAAATTGTTACTGTGAGTTAAATGCATGTATTGTTTAAATATTCTTTATTGGGGAATAGTTGGTTTTCTGCCTGAATGCCTTATCAAGCCACCTGATATGCAATAAAAATAAAAAGGACTGACTAAGTCTGCCATGCGGCAAACTCAGTCTGCATAATCATTGCGTCACCTGGTCAGACATTATTTGAGGTATATTGTGTTACTTTTGTGAAATATAATTTCAAATGTTCCTAATTAACATTGTTATCAGTGTCATGTCAAATTAGTAGATCATATTTCATATTAAATACCTCTTTAACTCTTCAGTCTACTGTAAACAAGGAGCAGGAGGTGTTGTTTTTGTCTTTTAGTTCAACAGTTACACTCAGCAGTTATTTGGCTCTACATTTTTCATAACAGCTGATCTTTTGGGAAATATGTAGAATCTAATGTAAACATCTTTCAAATAAAAAAGTTTTACATAGAAAAAACTGAAGGTCATAGCCGGTCATAAACTGTGTTGGGGCGTCACAAGCACACTTCATTTTAAGTGGGCATAATCGAGAAAGGCTGGGAACCATTTAAGTGTAGGTATATGATATTTTTACTAATGCTAAGATGATCATTTGTATGAGTAGAAATATAATGTTTCACAGATGTTTGTCACGATGTTGCAGGTCCAGACTGGGCTTAGACAAAGAACAAGGAATGATCCACCTTGAGATCAGCGTCAGTGATGGACGTGAGTAATAAAATGATGTTACCTTGGCGACCCAAAGAAAAGTAAATGGTCAGAAGATACCATATTAAATCACATAAATTCAGACCACCTTCTCTCACTCATGTGTTAGGGTATATTATTCAATATTAAAATGAGAACCGACATCACGTCCAATGACCAACCTTTGTTACAACTCGTAAACCATCATTTTCTAAATTGAGTGAGAGATTACAGCTATTTTTCACTCTATGCACCAAAGCGCTCCTCTCCATTTGAACTGGCTGTGTGGAGACTCTTCATACGATTAAGTTAATTCATTTTACAAGGGCCAGGCGATGACTTGGCTCTCTTCTTGGCCACAGTGCAGAGAGGGGGGCACTCTATAAGGCCTTGTGTGTTAATGCCCTGTCCCCAGGGAGATCGCCTCATTTGGCTGATGCTAACACACTGGGACAGCTCTCACTACTTTATCTATTAGTGAGAATAAGGATTGGCCTCTAAATTTTGCCTCTGTAGCCTCTTAATACCATCAGCTTTTGCTAAACCTTGATTGTGCACTACAGAAGGATGTTTGTTTTTCTCTTTGTTGTATTTTTAGCATTCATTTCTTGCTTACCCACAGGGTCACAGTACATAACTTGTAAACTTCAGAATTGCTCTGATGGAAACAAGGGCAAGCCTTTCCCTGGATTTATCATCCCTGATTCTCTGGTGGTTCAAGATGAATATGTTTTCATCCAGGTGGGTTTTTATTGCAAGGTCTGGCTTCATTAAAAGACAATTAAAAGCTGTAAAACCACTGCATCCAATCACATCTTAATGTACAGTCATGTTTTTCATTAACTTAAAGGGGCCATTATCCTGGGAAAGGACGGCATGAAACTGAAATCTCAGTGTTGTGTATTACTTTAACTCCACTCTGCCGTAGTGCCGAACATCCTAATTAGTAGCAAGCCCAGAGTTTTTGATCATGGTTTAAATTATTTGATACATGCTGCTAGCAATCAGCGTGCACAGCGAAGTTTATGAATATTTATCTGAAATGTGATGAACTGCAAATTGCACTTTATTGCTTTCCTAGGTGCCAGTAGGTGGCCAATCTGTCCATTATGTGTCCTATAAAAGAAATGCTTTCTACCCAATGAAGCTTCCCAAGTACACTCTACCAAAGGTAAGATTGCTGGAAAGGATGAAGTGTTTGATCAGCTGGTCACCTGCAGAGGTGCAAGTAGCATAACAAGTGCAACCTTAATTTGACTGTGAACCACTCTATTTATTCCTTCAGGCTATTCTGCAATGTCATAATGACTTAATGTGGGTGATTTTACAAATGATTTAAAGTAGGGTTGTTCCCAGTTACTCATAATGCTTGCTGACAAATCCATTAAATTGTTTGCCTCACATTATTATCCCCCTGAAAATTGATCATTTATGCATAATTATATGTTCAGATCATTTGTTTATTTAAGACTCATGCATAGTTTTTAATCAGTTTTTCCTTCCATCTGTATCAAGAGATATTTACTTAAAATTGGCTCTGGAGTTGCACATTTAGTGTTCCTCAGAACTACAAAGGAACCTTTTTGAAGCAGAAAAGTCCATTTGCATTTGCAAATGGACAGTGTTCTGTGCTGAACTCCATTTAGTAAAAGCACAGCAGGGTGGCTTCGTGATCTGAGAGACTGTGTCATAACAACAGGAGAGATTTAGTGCCCACAGTCTTGTTTCGATAAATCTGTCCATTCATCCGTCCACCCATGTATGCTCAAAAATTTCCTTGAAAAGGACACACATCCTCTACCTCGTCTCACCCTGGATAAGGCATTCAGTAAAATTAAATGAAGCCTGCCTTCATTTTTAGTGCATGGCATGACACGCCTGAGGTCTAATCACTGCTGATCCTGACTGAATAATGTCAAGAAGTGATAAATCAATAGCTTGCTGCACTGGCTCTGTGGCTACTGTCATGCACGCTACTACTAAGAGCTGCCCTTTTTAGTCAACTAAAGGGTTATTGGCTGCAGTTGACTAATTTAAGACTTCAGGCCTTGTTCTCAGCAATCTGCATGTTCTGTACTCATGAATTTCATACATTTAGGACTTGCAGATAATCAGCACGGATGATAGCCAGGTGGTGACAGCAATTCAGGACTGGCACCAGAATGACTCCTACAACCTGTACATGTCTGAGTCCAGAGGGCTGTTCTTCACCCTGATGCTAGAGAACGTTGTGAGCAGTGGAGGACCAGAGGGCAACATCATGATAGACCTCTATGAGGTAGGCAGTGACTGCGCTGTTGGGGTGGTGCTGTCATCTGCTTACATGTTTTCAGGTTATTCAGGCATGCAGAGCTGGACCAAACCAAATCACTGACCTGGTTTCATAACTGCTGCTGTTTACAATGTGTCATTCTCATGAAAGTTACCTACTAAACTAATCAATTTTTGTGCTCCTTGCCCCTTCAAAATGCTATAATTAATTTGTGCAATAATCAATTCAGTTAAACATGCGTATGTATTTTCTATTGCACAAATTGATTTACTTTCAAAACTTAATTCTATATTTGTGTAAACACATTCAGTGTATTCCAACACTTCCAGTACATCAATTTAATTAGTGCAGAAAAGATTACTGTAATTAATCGATTCACAGAAAATCAGTCAGTTACATTTTATTTAATTAAGATATCATTCAAATAATTTTTCAAGCAAAAACAAAAACACCAAACATTTTCTGGTTGAAGCCTCTCAGATGTGAGGATTTTCTGTTTTTTAATCATTAAAGATGTGTTGTCTGACTATCTATCTTCAGGTTTTGAACTGTCGATCAAACAGCAAAGAGAAAACTGAATAGGTTCTAATGGCTGATTTTCATTACTTTCTGACATTGTTTGGACTAAATGATTAATGCAAAATTATTAAATTTGCAACCCTACAGTGAATTAATGTATCTCTTAGCTTTATCCATCAATCTGCATTGATCTGGGCTGTAGACAAATAACACATTCATTCTTCCCATGCAATCTCCTAACTGTATGCATTTTCAGTATGATAGAAAACTGGAAAAAAATAGCAAGAACATGCACACAAAAGGGTTCATTCACCATGTCTATAAAGGAGCACTGTGTCTCATTTACATTTCTGTTTTTTTGGATAGTTTTTGGACAATAAAACAGACTTTGACAAGTAATGTACCAGCAGACAGTCTAAGACTTTCCTCAGAGTTATTCTTGGTTTTCTGCTGTGCTTTCGTTAAGTGTACTCTGCACTTACATGTCTTGGATGTCTTGAGTCACCATAATGGAACAGATGCTGGCATATTGCATCTCATTCTGCCACATCTGAGCGTCTCTCTTACATTCACATTCTGGATGTTTTCATTATCTTTTATTATAAACATTTATTCGTGACATTTTGACCACCAAGAAACACCAAACATTTATTAGGTTCATATAAGCCACTGTCTATACACTAGTTTAGGAAACACTAGTGTCACTTACAGCCCGTGGTCACAAGGCAGGCATAATAGCAGCTTTAATATGTGCTCTGAGCATGTTATATCTGTGTTGACAGATGTGCTATGAGGTTGCAGTGACTGCACATGTATGCCTCGCTTTAAATGATCCTCATGTGCAGCAAGCAGCAAAAGCATCACACACACCTAAGACAGCCATCAGCAGTGGTTACTCTCACTGATCACTGACCTCCACACATATTTCACAAATATTTAGCTGCTATGACTGACCAGTAGAGGATATAAAACAGTCATTCTTCCCTTGACAAGCATTTGTACTCTCTAAATAGAAGAGCAATGTGAACTCAAAGTGATAGCTGCACATGAGTGTCTGCAAACTCCGTGCACATAAACACAAAGAAGAAGAAATATCTCAGGGCTGCACCATATGTTGTTTTCTGCAGAGTCCTACAGATGGTCCAAAATAGTGTTCCCTGTCAGAAAAACTAGCACTTTCAGACATCTCTTCTTCCCCGAACTAGGCCTTCAGCTTTACTTAAGTTTGAATAATTTAAGGTTATTTTTTTCCTCCCTTTTTTGTTATTTTTCCCCCGTACCACTGTTCGTCTCTCATGTTTGCAGGTTGCTGGGATTAAAGGGGTGTTCCTGTCAAATAAAGTTGTTGAGAACCAAGTGAAAACTTATATCACATACAACAAAGGGAGAGACTGGCGTCTTCTTCAGGCTCCAACAACCGATCTCCAGGGAAACAAGGTCTATTGTGAACAGGTAAGTGGGCCACTGACAATGGATACATTTGGTTATTTGGATTTCCATTATCTGCTCAAAAAGCGCTACACTGCGTCACAACATGCACTGGTCAAAGAAAGCAAATAAATCTGTATGGAGCTTTTTAGAGTATCAGATGGGTGGGAGTTAACAGAGCAAGACAGTTCAGAATGTGACAGACTCTGAAAAGACTTATAAACACATAACTAAATAATAAAGATCCCCTCCAGACATGTATTAAGACGTATAAAAATACTCTGCTTTGAATAACAATTTGTGTCCAATCTCTGCAGTCTGCACATACATCATTATGCAGAGTGAAGCTCAAATAATAACTGAAACACATTTTTGAGTGGAAACAGGCTTTAAATTAAATTCAAAACTAATTTACATCAGCTTGGTGGTCTAAACCAGCAATAGGTATATAGCTGCCCGCGGCCAAATCCGGCCCTCCAAGCAAAAATATTCGTCCCTTTGATGAAAGTTTTGACTTTCATAGTTTACAATAAAACTTAACATCATTTTTCACAACTCTATTGTTGTTATTAACCAACCAGAAATTATATTTTAATGTGTAAATTCCAGTTGTTTTAATTCCACAAGTTTTTGTTTGTTGTTTTTGTCTATAGAGACAGACATTAAAAATACATTAAAAAGACAAATACATCAGATTAACAAGAGCCTTGACATTGTTAACACAGTAGTTGGTAAACGCTTCAAGTAAAGGCGTGGACTGCCCGTCCACCTCAAGGTGTAAATCAGTCTTTACAGCTTGAGCACTTGGTGTGGAAGTTAGTATGCACACAGTATCTACCAGAAATGGTGTGTTGATGCCATTTCTTTCTAAGATAACAACATCAGAGCCATAAATGATTCAATATCAGGAAAACTAATAAAGCATGTCTCTTTTCTCAAAGTGCAATGTACTTTGCGTACAAGTAATTTTTTTTAATCCAAATGAGTTTTAAAATAAGCTGTAATGCTGCTAACATTCTCTTACTAATGTGAAAAATCAATCAATTATATTTTGAAAAGAATTAAAAGAAATAAACTTTCTGTCATCAATTCACAACCCCTCTCATATATATCAAGCGCTTTAAAACACTTTCATTTTATTTGGTGAATATATGGTGAATACAAAAATAATAAATGATTAAATCAGTATTTTTCTATTGTTATTTTTATTAGTATTATTGATATTAGTTGTAGTATGTATTTTAATAGTTTAATAAAGATGAACAGATAACAATGTATTGTATAGCATGTTTTATCTTACCTACTGTGATGATAACAGTGCATTGATGCAGTTTTTGTACACAATAATACTTTTTTCTTTTGTGTGTCCAAAATATATAATACATAGCATTTATGTTTTTCATAGTAAACAATTCAATAATAATGAACTAAGTTTTTATCAGGATACAGTCATGGTGTATTCACAGCAGTTATTTCTGTGTCTTATATTGTTTGTGAAACTTTAATTTTCACATTCTTACCTCAGTCAACTAATCTCCTGTGTGTTTCTCAGCCGTACTGCTCACTACATCTGCACCTTCACGTGTCAGAGAATCCGTACACCTCGGGAAACATTGTCAGCAAAGATTCAGCTCCAGGAATTATAATAGCGTCAGGTGAGAAGATTATTTGATTTGCACATCCATACTGCTGTTTACTCTAAACCTTTAATGCTGGTTATCAGAGGGCCCTCAATCATTTCCCTCAACACTCCCATTCCTTCTGTTCTTTAGTTGTGTTCCCAGCACAAATAAAGGAATGGCTTTCTCAGCTGGCAACAGTTTGCAAAATGAAATTAAATGAATCCTGCTTGCACATCTGTTACATGTTGAAAAACTACCACAGCTATACAGATATAACCACTGTCTTTTTATAGTATGTAACATGTTTGAAATAATAGATTGTACTACTTTACCATTTGTATCCAGGTGTCGTTGGACCAGAACTGACCAGTAGTAACGTCAGCATTTTCATCACATCTGATGCTGGAAACACCTGGAAAGAGGTGCAGTATGATAGCTCTAAAAATAGGATTGAATGAATCTACATTTGGTGATGCTGGTATCTGTACTATTACTCGATTCTGAATCAATACTTCTATTACTTTGCATTAAAAAAGCACATCTTCTACAAAGCCTTTTTTTATTGAACAAAATAAAGAAACTCATCTTTTATTTGAACTTTCCTTCAGTAAAATACTGCAAATACAGCAATACAACAACATGAAAAATATGCCTTGAGTCAGTCTTTGTATGAATAAAGAATAAGTAAGCAAGAATCTGACTGAGCATTCAATGCCAGCTTTCAGTTCTCGCTTTTCAGTTCTTGGTGACACAAACACAATTTATTTGTTGCCAAAAAGAATATTGAGGTTTGACACTCAGCTTTGTGCAGCTCTGATCTGTAAAACAAATAAACCAAAGGGAGCACACAGATTTTGCCATCGGCTTAAGACTCAGTAAATCAACGAAGAGAGAAATTCTTGATTGACGCTTTTGTTTGTTCAAACAACTGAGTTTCTTGTGTAAAGAACAGTTGTGGTTTCTACTTCATACTACTAGTATGCATGTTCCTTATATTGTCACCAGTGGATATGTCATGTTGAATTTATCTCTTGTGCAATGAAGTGAAGCTGGTCGTGTCTGCAGGTTTTTCAGGAAGAGTACAGTGTGTTTTTCCTGAATCAAGGAGGATCTCTGGTGGCCATCCGACACACACCTCTGCCAATTAGACATATTTGGTAAGGCTCTCCAAGGATGTGCCTCATCTTTTTGAAACTATACTCAATCTTCAAAATGAGGAGAGGGAATTTTCTTACTGAATTCAATTCTATTTGTGGTTGGTCTGTCTGTGATCCAAGCATTGTTCTCTCCCTCAGGCTGAGTTTCGATGAGGGCAGAAACTGGGACAAATATAGCTTCACCATCTCTCCACTCTATGTTGATGGGGTGCTGGGGGAGCCTGGAGAGGACACCCTCATAATGACGTAAGATATGAAGGAACTATAAAGAGCTGATATGTCTCTAGTGTAGTTAATTACTGGATTGGGTAATTATATATGAGCCTGATGAAGACTTACTGTAGAAGTGTACATATGGTCTTAAATTTAGGTCATATGGTTATATTTTGCTTTTAATAGACTGACACCCATTAAATGGTGACCGACCGGCTAGTTTTTAAATCCTTCACCCTCTACCACACTCAATAATTTGTCACACCAACTGGTTTTCACCCACAAACAGTTATATGTGTAAGAGCAAAACTTTTGCATGCTTTGTGCAAATATTCTTTTTGCTCTCACACATTGTAAATTATTTGCGCAAATCTTTTTCATTTGTTCACAAATGTCATGCACAGCTACAGATCTCTCACAAATCTTTTTTTAACATTCAAATAATTTGATTAAGTATTTACACTTAGGGAAACTTAAATATATTCATACCAAATGTTTTCACACATTCAGTTATGGTGGTACACAGCTAAAATACATATGACCCTAATTAAACCCATTCATATGCAGTGTTGAGTGTATTTTTTAATGGGGTTTTAAAAGTGTTTCATTCACCCAAGATATCTCTCAACCCACAGAGAAACATAGATTAAAGTCAGAAATTGCCCAAAGCAAAGTTATAGGGTTTTCACACAGCAAGTTTTAAAACAATCTTGAATCTGCCCCATATACTGAGTGTTTTTGACCTTCTTTTTCTGACATGTTTGTGCAGGATATTTGGTCATTTCAGTCATAGATCTGAGTGGCAACTGGTCAAGATTGACTTCCGGTCAATCTTTCAACATCGCTGCACATCTGAAGATTATCTGACGTGGCAGTTACATGATGAGGTAAGTAGAAATCCATGCTATTTTAACATGAAAGATTCGCTCATTGATTAAATTCAAGTGAATCTCTTTGACTGAATAACACAATAAAAGCAAGATGGTAAAAAGAAAAAAGGAACATCTAAAATGTTTATGATGCATTATTCATTACAGGGCGAAGTGTGCATCATGGGAATGAAGAGAATCTTCCAAAAACTAAAAGCAAACGTTCGATGTGTCAAGGCCAGAGATCAGTATATTTCCCAGATGTCAGACTCCTGCCTGTGCACAGAGGCAGATTTTGAGTGGTAAGTTTCCCACACTGCAGCTACTCTTTTCACTTCATTAAATCCACTGAAACACTTTATCAATCTCCAGAGGCGGAATCTATGAAGCAAACCTAAGGTATAACAGTGCCCGAAGAGTTATATTTCAGAAATCACACTTTGTTTGTATCTTTTCCATTATCTTTGTGTCAACATAGGATATAAGTTAGTCACTATAATGAAAGAAAATACCATTGTTTTCAATTGTTTTCAATATGTATCAGAATGTGGTAAATGTATGCAATTTCTTTTTTTCACTCTATGATTATATCACTGCAACACAGTTTAAGTGACAGAGGATTACATATAATATTGAATAACTGCCAGCCCCAACACTCAAATACTAATAGTAATAATGATAATAGTATATGACATCAGTACATTGCTGCATTTGTTTCACTTATATCAAGTGCACTTGAATAGATTTGCATAAAGACTAACACTAATGGCTCACTCTACACTCTATTATAAGCTACTTCTGTATGTCTGACAAGCATTCCTTCATGTTAGAACATCATGTACAGTCCTTTACAGACGCTATCACACACTTTCTTTATCCTTCTGATCTAGTGCTAATTGAACAGCAGTGATTAGTATATTTAGCTAGATTAATACCAATGTATTATTAACAGACTGACCAAACTTTCCCTCTCTGGGCCTTTGAAGATGTTTTCCTGATCATGATGAAAGAAATCTGATAGATCCCTTTGACTTTGCCACGGTATAATTACAGTTTGTGTAAACATGGACAATGATTTTTTTCCCTCAGCTTCAGATGTTTGATACATAAAACATCAAATCTCAAGTACTCGGAGCTGCCGTGACATAAAAACTTTTTTTTCTTTTTTTTTGCCGAAACACCTCTGTTCACAGTAGACATTCACTTATTATGCATTATTCTGTTTGAGCTAAGTAATTATATTTGTGATTTTTTAATAAAACATAACTAATCTTTATAACAACCCATGTATCTTTTCTGTACTTGTGTTTGAAATGAAACAGCGACTATGGATTTGAGAGGCAGAGTGATGGGAGCTGCACTCCGGCTTTTTGGTTTGTTCCTTCAGCAATATTGAGAGACTGCATCACGGGGGACAGCTTCCTCAACACGACAGGGTACATAAATTCACTTGTATTGTCAAGAACTAAGGGAGTAGTGGGTTCACAAATGCCCTTAGTTGAACCGCAACCTCAACTTTCTTGAAAATCTCCTGTGTGAAAATAATAACTGATACATACTACCAATGACTGACCAATTTTTTTTATATCATATGCCTTATAAATAATTCCAGACCCCTTTTTTGTACATGAATATGTGTGTATGTGCCTGTGTTTGCTTTTGCATCCATGTAGTGCTCATTTGTTGTCTTTTTGTGCTTTTTTGGTGAATTCCAGATATCGCAGGGCTTTGTTTAACAACTGCACAGAGGGAACTATGTTGCAGTACAGTCCTAAACGACAGAAGTGTCCCAGTCAGGTTCCCAGGGGACTCCAGCTCTTCACATCTGAGGGAACTCTTATAGCAACGCTGGGCAAGAATGTCACCTTCTTGGTCTTTCTGGAAGAGGTGCTGACTTCACTTTAATAAAAAATAATAGTTGTGTGTATTATAGGTTGGTACTTGTATGCTCTTTTTGTTTAGTTTAGTGCATTATTTGGATATTGAGACACTGTCAGAAATGCAGCACAGAGGCTGGAGCACCAGACTATCACTATATAAATATGCAGTGCCATGATTTACCACTTGACCTTGTCTTTGTAGATAATATGGAAAAAGGCACTCTGTTGGGTGTCAGTGAGGACATAGTCAAACAACTGAACGTACAATGTGAGTGACAGTATTTTGTTTTCTTTTTGAAGGGTCTCAGCTCCACGACAAGTGTAACAGTGGACTTTGGTGACGGGACTGCTATATCTTACGTTAACATAAGCTCCATTGATGATGGGGTCAAGCATACCTACAGTAAAGTCGGCATATACCAAGTGTCTGCTACAGCGAGCAACACACTGGGCTTTGACAGAGTGATGCTCTACCTCCACGTCTCCTGTGAGTAACTTAAAAAAAAGTCAGGATGAGTAACAGACCACAGTTAATAGTTGCCGCTGAAGCATAAACAGGATCCAATTATTTTTTAATGTGTTAATTTGAGAAAATTGGCCCTTTTTTCCACTATAATTCAACATAGCTTACTATCAGCATTACTTTAATCACTTGTTAAATACCCCTTTACTATAAGTGTGGATTTAATGTAAACGGCTCATCACTTGCAGTGGCTGACAGCGCAGTTTCCCTGCATCATGATAAGGAGAACTAATTCAGAACTGACTTCATTTTGGTTGATATCATAAAGCAACATTTAAATATAGGCTATAACATTGAACAGTCTTCAAATAGGTCGAAACACTTCATACAAAGTCATACAAAAAAATGGGGCAAACATGCTTGTGACTGTTCTGTAACTTCAATTTGGCTCATTAAAGTTAGACTCCATCCAGTATCTATCCAAACTTTTGAGTATCACTCATACCGCATAGGCATGAAAGACGACTGTTTGTTGTTTCCTCATTGACAGAGAAGAGCAGCAGCGGTCAGTTTGAATTCAGCTCATTATAAGTGATTCCAATGGTGACATTTTCATGGCAGCAAAAAGGATCAAAACAACCACAGACATTTCTCAAACCACTCCTGCCATGTAATCAACTTCTCTACTAAATCCCTATACTCAGTATGTTCCAGTCATCATTGTACCAGAGTATGGTTGAAAACACAGCTTCTGTCAGGGTGCAATATTACATGGAGGCAGTATATTTAGCCAGATGTGGATTTCTATCGTTGTGTGTTTTCTCTTCCCAGGTCAACTTGAACAGATCCAGCTCTCAGCTCCTTCAGTGGTGGTCAAGAACAAAGTGGTCAAACTCACAACAGTGTTACACCCCAGCAATGTGGGAACAGTCACCTACTATTGGTGGTTTGATAACAAAACAGAGGTGAGCTTTATGTTCTTGTTCTCTACCACGCTGTTTATTATCTGAATATAACATGATGGCTCCACAAGTCACATCTCTTTCTCTACTGTCTGTGTCTTTGCCTTTTAGCCTTTGGTGACCCTGGAAGGAGAGATATCCTTCACTTTCTCCAAGGAGGGAAGTCACACTGTCACAGTTCAGGCTTCAGTTGGCAATACTGTCCACCAGGACCAAATGACTGTGGCAGTTTATGGTGAGCCATATTTTTGTTTTTGATTCTCATTTTACTTTTCTAAACATACTCCAACAGCCATGTAATATAACAATAAACTGAAATCTATGGAGTCACTTTTGCATATACAAATATAGAGCAAATTAATACAAGTTTTTAACAATCAACAGAACTCCCAATCAGGTGTTGGTCAGTAGCAGAAACAACTCAGTTGAAAATCTAAATTCACCACCACACACTGAACTGACTTTACTGTGACTGTATTAGGAGTGAACCTGATGCTGCTGGAGCATGTAGGTGAGGGCCTTCAAGCCTAGATATTTGAGATTCATCTTTTTCCAAAAGTTCAGATTTGAGATGAATTGTGTAAATACATTTCACACACATATAGTATTGCATAGGTGATGGTATGGTTCATTTCAACTTTTCATAAAGACTCAAGGACTTCATACATGATCTCACTTGTACTCTGGTCATTTTTCCCCAAGTAATACCAGTATTCTGGAGAATGGATGAAAGTGGATATTATGGATTTGAAGCCATGGAGCAGGAACACTGTGATAGTTAAAATTTATGGGTAGATTTCCTCCCACCACCTGCAAAAGTTTTTAACCTTTGAAGTATTTGACAAAACATATCTCAGGAGTTTGAGCCATATCTCATGGTCTTTATCAGTGGATAGAGGTTGCTCAGTTGTCATGGTGATGGTTTAGTTGTTATCACATGACCTAACTGTGGGATTTGGAGGATGTGAAAATGCCATCCTCAACCAGATGTGGCTGAAAGCACTGTACAGAGTGTATCAAAGGGAATCCATAATTGTATATACACAGATACAAAAACACACATATACACATGCATCATTATTATTATCACTATAGGGCTGTTATGTCAAAATTCAGATACAGTTTTTTGTTTCTGTTTTGAATAGTTTCTAAATATTTCCAAACATGAACATTCATGTAAAAATGCAACATTTTGTACATTTTCTAGGGGCTTTTTTATGTTAATGAAGTAGTTGGCAAAATACTAGATCTCCATTGTATAGAAAGGATGTTTCTAACTGCCAGTAGTGTGAGATCAATATATTTTATCATCTGAACTCCAACTGCCTAAATGTACCTAATAAACAAAGTGAATGTGTAATGATGCATGCACAGACATAAAATATCAAAAACAGATTTAAGAGTTTACAAAGGCAAAACATAAAAACACAATGTCTTTACTACACAAGATGAGCAATAATAATAACATGTCACTCATCATATGTATTTTCTCTAGGTTATAGAAGTTGTGAATTATATGAACATTTCTAAACTCGTTATCAATTTGTATTGGGCAATCATATAACCATGTAAGCCTATCATTTCCATTTCATGTGATGAAAATTACTGATTGCACAGACTCTGTACAGGCGACCTCACAATTAGGGGTAGGCTTATTTGTTAACTGAACTGGATTTTTGTGAAGAGGGCTCCCACATCATGAATAAAAAGAATATTAAGTCTGATTCAAATTTCTGCATTTCAGATTATTTCCGGTCACATGTTTTGGCCTTTTCTTCTAATTTGGATGAGCTGAACCCCGGGGTGTCTGAGTGGAGAGAGGACATCGGGAGAGTGGTGAAGAACTCTGTGGTTCAGGTCAGTTCTACAGCTGCTCGTTCATATTATAAAAACCATAACATAATCAGGAATGAGCTAAATTCCAGAGGACCTCATTCAGATTCTGGCAGTTAACAGCTTTGCTCTAGCCTGGAGTGAAAAATTCAAGTCTCTGTTTAGTGAAGCAATAACATTTCCATTCTTGGTTCTGCTGCATTAGTAATATATGCATGTGGTCTTGTCTCAAGTGTTGCACTCCACTACTTGCAGTGACTTTAATCTCACTCGCTGTATAATTAGTTGTTAACCTCGACACGCTGATGGTACATCACCTGAAGTCATTATTACCAGTACATACTTTCAGCTGAACTTGTCAAAACACTAAAGGGCAGTAAAAGCACTGCCATGGCGGTTGCCATTTGATCTCTGAAGAGTTGAATGCCATTGCCTCAAGAGAACACCAAAACCTCATGTAAAGGGAGCCTAACTGTGGGTAAGTGCATCTGGTTTCCTCTCTCAGACTGTCTGAGGATGTCAAAAACGCAGCATGTTATGTAAAAGACCTGGATACCGAGCTCTATATATATCCTACAGTAGCCTTCAGTATGAAACATTCACTTTGACCTTCTGTCTTGTCAGATATTACCATGGTTTACACCAGGAAACTGACAGGAGACCCCTGGTTATGGCATAAATGCACTAAAAGCCCTGGCCTTTACCAAAGACTGTCAAATTGAACTTGCATGTTTCACGTGATTTGTGCATTATATGTTGACAGTGACTGGTACTTAGGCAAATGATATATGAAGCAGAAAGCCAACACTACTTACTTATTTATACAGTCGACCCCCAAGAATCATATCTCAGGGCCGAAGCGTAGCATATCAACCAAAACAGTGTCAATTAAAAAGCCCTTTAATGAGGTTTTGTTGTTATAATTAAAGGTCACAGGAATCAGTGAAGATCAGCTCCTGGTCACAGTGCTTCCAGGTTTACCAACCACAGCAGAGATTTTCATTGTGCCTGAGAGGACGTCAAGGCAGAGAGCTGTGGATGAAAAGTGGGCACACCTGGATCAGGTACAGCTTTGTCAAAGTCTTATTTTAATGGTCTGTGGCAGATGTTCAGTGCAATGTGGTTTTCTGACATAATTAAAAGTGCACAAAAGTACGCTGAGGAAGTCAAGAGACTCTCTAGAGAAAACATCCCTGGAGAATATGTCATTTACTTTGTAATGCAATACTACTGAGTTTTTTTTTTAAAAGGAGAGCATATTTTATGATTTTTGGACATTTGTCTCAGCAGGAGGTGCATTTTAACGGCACTGTCTCTCTGTTTGTGCACAGCATTTAAAGTATTTATGAGCAGTATTCAAAATAAAGTGAACAGATAAAAGTGGCTACCCCTGTCATTTCAACCCCTACCTAAGCCATACAACTATTACATTACTATACAGATGTATATGGACCAAACCTTGTATTTACATTCTGTAACCCATTTTATTGTTTACTTATGTGTTTAATTTAACTACACAGTCACTTGAGATATGAAAGTTCTACCAGCAGCAAAAATAATCAAACATTTACATTGGAATTTTCCAGTTCTTTTGCATAGTGTTGTACATTTTATATACACTTCCAGGAAGCCATTGGTTTCCATTCATTTCAGCACAACACAGAAATGTATTTTTAGAGACTAAAGCTTGACTTAAAACTTCTTTTGGTGAGGTAATACATCACAATGAGCATAATGTCTGCATTTGTTTTTGTCAAAGTTTGATTATTGTTGCATGGTAATGCAGTTTTAAGAGCAACTTGATTTGGAAAGTCTGCACTCCATCGCCACGCAACAATAAGGTTAACTTTGACAAAAACAAATGCGGACATGATGCTTATTGTGATGGATTACCCAAGTCAACCAAGTTTAAAGTCTTTGCAAATGTATTTTCATACTGCAGTCAAAAGAATGGACAACACTGGCTGCCTGGTAGGTAGGGAAATCACTATAGAATGCCAAGGAAAAGGTCAGCGGTAATGAAGAGTGTACTTCTTTGTTTTTTTGCACTAATTGGGCTAAAACATGCAGAAACTCTGGTGTGGTCCATTAAGAGAAAACAAAAAGAACAAGAAGAATATGTTTTGTGTAGCCTCACTGTTATTAGTCTGCAGGCACAAAAGCTCCATCTCATATAGCTACAAAAGACATCCTCCTCATTTATATTCCTAAAGTATACACTTTCGATTCCCTGTAGAGTCATTCAATTAAAGAGCATGTTCTCATTGTTATTGATTTTACTGTATTCATCACTTTATAATGATTTCATCATGCAATACAAACTTAAATTGTTAATTTCAATTGGTTTTCTTTGCCACCCAGCAAACAACCCCTCCCCCCCATTTGACTCATTGTATCATAGCAGCTCAAATTTGTCGTAATTATATTTTGTGTCTTTATTGCCTAAGTGCTTAATGACTTTACATTCCAACACATTCTCTTAGTATTTCAATCTCTCATGAAGTGTAATGCATAATATCAACACTAGAGGGCAATGTCTTCCCATATAAAAGCACCCAACCAGCATCAGCAGTGAAATAATACACAGCATCTCAGTACATGTTATATATCCACTGTCACCTTTTCAGAAGTTTTGAGTCTTGCATAAACCTTTACATAGTAATAACTTCATAATCATATCAAGTCACAACGCTGCATGCATGCCATTGTTTTCTTACAACAGAATAAGATCCTTGTGTCTTCTATGGTGCACTCACAACTGATCTTTTATCATATTATAAATAGCTATTAAACATGTAAACAAAACATTAAAACAGGATTGTTTTGGAAACCTCGGCTAGACAAGCTAATTTGTTCATCATGAGAGATAGGGTAGCGATGTATCACAAGTAAACATAATTTTGCTGGCTCACAGTCAGTCTTGAACTAACTTAATAGGTATTTAATTACATTGATGCATCATATAATTGGCACCATCGAGGAAGGAGACACACTGGGGCAGGTGGCCTGGATTGGGAATTAAAGAGATGTATTTATCTAAAGCCTGTCTGATTACCTGGCAGAACCACACAGACAATAGGGGTAATAAATCTTCAGTTCACTGTTTTAATCTCCTGTGAATGAGTTGCAGTGTGGATGCATTGAGTAAGTGTGTGCCCAAACACACGTGCATGTGTTGAGTTTATGTGTGGAGCAGCTTATTAAAATGTGTAATAGATTTACTGACCCTGATATGCCACGAGAACAAAAAGTAATTATTCATACTGTGTAGAGCAGTCTAATTTTAACCAGTGGAAAGATTTTAGAAAGAGCGAGATGGAATTAGTGAGGCATGGCTAAGGACTCAAATGGGCTCTGGGAAGGAATTTTGGTCTCTTGTTAAACGACTGCTTCATCTAGGTGTGAAAATCACCGTAACTTCAGGTAAATCAGGGAAAAAAATTAAAACAGCAATTTTATGATATTAGAAAATACTTTGATTTCCAATAGCTCTGCCTCACTGAACTTTTTAATCAGTGCTTTTTGTTGTGATAGAAAGAGCAAAAGATTTAATTTCTTTAAATGTCACAGCCACATCATAAGCAGAGTGCCCTTTTACCTGCTAGGGTTTCCATCGGCATTAACAGCCTGCTTGGTTTTTGCTTTGGGTGCAGCAGGTTTGGGTTTTCCGTGTCATATCAACATTTGCTCCTCTTTAGAGGGGAGAAAAAATTCTGATTCATAATTCAGGCTGTTAGATGAAATGACTGCGGCTGAAATATTGATGACAGTGGAATATTGCTGTGCAGCCGCCGCTAACAGTCTTCTCTGCTCTGTCACTCCTCCTCATAGATTTCTCAGGTTCTGCTAAGTGCTCTGAACCAAGACATCATCCAGTTCACACCCAGACCAGGAGTGCAGGTGAACGTGTACGCCACACGGCTGTCTCCAGGTCAGTCTGCTATCTCTGCCGCACACCTACCTAGAATTTATGGCTGTCCCATCCATTTTTGGAAAAAAGATAGGCTGTGTTTACTTTTTCCAGATTAGAGATGAAGATGAAGAATTGTAAGGTGTTGCTTGACATTTGCTGTCTCAGTCAGCTACACAAGACAGCTGTGATTCTTTATTTTTATATAATAAGATTAAATGTAATTATATGCATACATGTACATATTAATTTCAAACATAAGATAAAAAAAACGTATTTGTTTTCATTTGGCCTGCATGTGCACTCATATTCTTTCTTGTCTTTGTCCTTCAAAGCTCCTCTTGTGGACAGCAGTCACAGTGGCCACAGCAGCACTGCAGTCATCATGCTTGTATCTGTCGTGGTGATGGGCTTGGCTGTCTTTGTAATATATAAATTTAAAAGGTACGGTATACTGGATATATTATATCATAACTGTAGCCTATTGAGCACAGTCAAAGGGAAACTGTTTTTCATACTCATATCATTGCAAATATATATGATGTTGTTTTGTTTGTACGTGTGTTTGCATAACGGCCCTGTTTAGAGTCGGCCCCATTATCTACAAGTAAGCACCTTAGTGAGCTCCTAAAACTTTCTAGAAGTATTCAGACTCCATATATCTCTGAGTTATGGACAGCCACAACACAATAATAGCTCGAGAAATGAGACAATTCCCCTCTGTCTCAATCTGCAGAATATTACAGGGAATGACAGTCTAATCAATTCTCCCAGAGTGCTGAATGGGTGTCAGAGACCTGCAGTTATCAATATTCATCTATCTGACAATGTGAGGGTTGACCTTTTGGAAATGCTAAACACAACCATTCAAGGTGAGGGATACTCTGCAGAATGGCAGGAAAGGTTGAAGAGATAAGTCCTGATACAACATATATTATACAGTGAGGGGCATACAGTAAATAGTATCCTCTACTACAGGTAATCCTCATGCCAATCACACGGAAATGCTGTAGCTCTTCTGTAATTTGCAGAATTTTACTCATCATCAAGTAAAAACATGACTCAACTGTGACATTCAGAATCATAATTACTACAATAAGAAATCAACTCTGAGTTTGAAAATCCGCCTCAAATATCACAGCACCAGCTGCAGCACAAAACCACGAGGGGAGAATATGAAATTAGAAAATGCAAGATGCTAGTTTTAAGCAGAATTGGGGGTGCATCTGAGGGGATGAAAAATTGATTGAAAACTGAGGTGAACAATATGAAATTGAGAGTGCAATGCCCAGCGGAATGCAAAATGCCCTAGTTTCTAGCTTTCAAGCAATCCTCTCCCATACTTAACTGTTAAAAATTGTGTGACACATTATGCTTAGTGAACGCATTAGTGAAACAGACCTGATGGCAGGTCTCCATTAACTTGCCTTTTTTTTCCTTTTCTTTTTTTCTTTTTCTTTCCTCTGCACAACCTGAAGGAAGATCCCAGGCATCAACACATATACGGCGGAGCAGCCTGACAAAGAACAAGAGGTCATCCCAACAGTGACCTCCATAGCCGTCCCAAACCCTGAGGGGGATAAGCTGACCTCGCTGGATCATGTGGATGTACAGTTGGACTCAAGAAGCAGAGGTATTGTTGTGTCTATTTCCTCTTTAAAGCTGCAGGCATTCTTCACATTTTCTTCAGTTTATGTTGGAAGATAAATCTCTGATATTTATCTAGTGTTGTTTCTATCACTCTAATCACCATCAGCATTGAATATGTCGGTTTACAAAACAAGTAACCAAACATTTGATGTGATAAAAACTGCAGAATTACTGAAAGGGTAAGTTCACACATATTATATAAGCAAATATTTACTCATTCACCTCAGTTGGCATTTAGCTGTCCAGATAGTTTTGGATTTATTTATCAAGTTTTTGAAATCTCCAAGTTTACTTCCTCTACCAATCGTGCAATGAAGGAGATTTTTTTTCTTGTATCTTTCATTTCTGAAACCATTTCTTCATTACTCTCAATAATCCACAGAACACACTGTGAACAATTTTCATACAGACGAGGTAGTAGAAAGCTGTTCCAATGTTTGTGGATTATCCAGAGTGAACGAATAGTCACGTCACATCCTGTGATTATTCACAGGATAATAAATGCGTTTCCTGCCTTTGTGTAATCACCTGCCCACCTCCAACAGAATAGTCTGTCACATTTCTCTTGGTTCAACTTTTTGTTTTTTGCTTTTCACAGGAAAGTCAGTAATGCCCTGTTTGTGTGTGTGTAAGTGTACTCATCCCTCTAGCTGACCCACATACTAGGTCAGCTATTCACTTACAAAATAATAAGTTTGGTTAAGACAATTACTTGGAGGAAGCCAAGAAAAAAAATTCTTAGGATAAACTGAATGCCTACAGCATTTCTTGCCTTTCTTCTATTTGGTGTACAATTGAACAGCGGTACATTTAATCTGCATGTTTTACCCAAAGATTTATTTTTACAGTTTTGATGTCTGATATGTAGAGATGTCCTGTAATTCTACGTGGGATGGGTCAAACCAGCAATGTGCCATCAGCTTGTTTTGTACAATATTACACAATCAGACTACAAAATGCTCCGCTTGCATTCACCGCCTACAATTTGTGTCTCTCTGCTCATGTTTATGTACTGATACCTTAAATCTTCAGCTCAGAAACCACACTGTACTTAAGTACCACAAGGGATAAGTTAGAAAATGTGTTACGTAAAGTGGGTGAACCGACTCTTTTGAAAAGAAAGTTGTCACAAAAGTCATGACAGTATATTAAAAACAGAATTGCTAAAGAGGCACAGAGGTCATACGTTGAAGCTCACTGACGGGAGGAAAACTTTATATTCACTCATTGTGAAGTGCCCATGCTCTCCCCTCCCCATATTACTTCATGAGTTGTCAAGATAGTTATTATTATGTGCTGTATATTTATGTATTTGCCAACCTGAGTTTGTCATAGCGACGTATTAGTATTCTCAGGTAAGTGAGGCACAATCGAGTGCGAGCTAAAGTGATGAGAATGTCTAGGTGAATTATTTGACCCAATAAAATAATTTGTGCATCAGGAAAGTAGCGGAGTGGTGAAAGCATTTTCATCAAGAAATATCTATGAAGTTCCAGTTGATTTACTTCCACCCGTAGCTAAACAATCGACCCATCCAAGATAAATGTGTTTGCCTGCAAAAAATACACCCCTATGCAAATAGCTACATAAAATTCCTCCTCTGTCTTTTTTCCTTTCTTCTCCCTTGCCAGGCTACCTGCCATCTCACACAGACATCAAGCTCTCTGATGAAGCGCCCCATGTGTTTTAATGTTGAGAGTCTATGACCGACTCGAAAGCAATACATCTTCTTTGGCAGTTACTTCCAGCAAGCTATGAAACCACGGTCACAATGAATGGTCTCGAGTGTTTTGCTACCCATGCATGGATGGACCAGTTCACACTGTGCTGCCTAATCCCTCTGAGGAGACTGTACAGATTTATACTTGCTTCTTGAAAAGGGACACTTTTTGACTGAAAATACTTGTATTTTTGCAAGGACATTGATCTTTTTATGTAAATAATGTACATCCATAATGGAAAAGTAAAAGTTATTTGTCTTGGCTGGTTACAGCTGCGTCTGCTCAAATATGAAAATATCAAACAGCAGAACAGAAGCGATGTATAATAATATCTCCAAATATGCTCATATTTCTGTTCTTCAGGCTTGTGTTTGTGAAGTTTCCTTTGTTTAACTGTGTGGAAACAGCTTATCTGAGTAAGACAGTGAGGGAACCAGATTCATTAAGCTCTGTACAATCAGTAAATCTTATCACGAGATTCTCATCAAATGAAAGCTTGCAATATCCAGGAGATGAAGGATGGCTCCGAATCCCAGATCAGTGTATTCCATCAAGCCTGTCTCTTTGTCGCTCAAAATGTTATATATGTCACAACAAAATAAGCGCAGAAGATCAAAGTGCTGGATACACTGGATAGGTATATGAGCATCTTGTTTGTGCTGAGCAATCCCTCTTATGTAGGGGACTCAAATAAGTTGTTTTTAGTGGCACCGGAATGATTAATGTTAAACCTACTCTAAAACAGATTATACACAAATCTTCTGTCTCATGTAAATTATGCATTTGGATTATTGTTGGAGCAACAATCTTATATTTGATTGTTTTCAGTTTGATTGTTGCCAGGAGCATTCCTTGTACATTCTGGTTTCTATAAAGAGAACAAAATGTAAATTTTCTGAATAATTCCTGTGTAAACGACAGTGCAGCAAACACTTGCTGTAATGCAGTAAAAAGTGCTACAGTGCCACATCCATATTTTAAACAATTACTCATTAGTTCAAGATTTATTAGCTATTCTTTTGACGCAGATACTAGATTTACCAACACAGTAAGACTCCTTGACACAGTTACACATTTGTTTTGTTGCTTTTCTTTGAACTGATTTCACTGTGAAGGTTGTGCCGCCTCGTTTAAGGATCTTTAACAACACTGAAACTATAACTGATTTCAATGGAAACATGTTCTTTATTCAGGTTGTTTTAAATGTACTGTTTTATTTATTCTGGACTGTTTATCTACCACAATGAGAGCATCGTCAACACAGGGCATTTCCTCAGTTTACAGTGATGCAGAGGAGCCTGCAGTCTGTTCTAGGTTTGCCCCCAAGGACAAAAGGCTGTGAATTTGTTCATCTCCTTAGCTGCGAGGGACACAGAGATAGAGAAGATGTATCTCCTGTCAACAAGGCTCAGCCTACGCGCACAGCTTTGGTCAGCTGCTGTCTCTTTGGTATAAGTACTGAAGTTCTTCTTCATCAAACTTTTCTTTTTAAGTGTTGTCAGCATCATATGTCAGTGAGACAAATTGACTAGAGGCTTCTCCACACTTCCTCCCTGCAATCCTCCGAAGCATAAATAACTCGTCATCAGATGCTCGCTCTCTCTGCACCGATTTATTTTAGTTTTATTTTATGCTTGTTATTTATTTAACAGATTTTTGTTAAGCCCCAATAATCAACCTGTGAATACAGTTGTGAACATATTTGCATGATGTTATTTTTCCTCTTTCAAGATACTGAAAATCTGTCTTAATTAGGAAAAAATGAAGTATTAGAAGATGTTTCTCAGAGGCTAGGCAACTCATTCATTACAAGTGATGTGATTATTCAGTGGGTTGTTAGTATGTTTTTCATCTGATCTTGCAGAAGTAACCATGGTTGCAGAATAAAACAGAAACACAAAAATAAACAGCAACATTTTGCTGTCTTCATTTTATTGAAATCCATGTGGTTGACTGCAGCTGTTATGTGTGTCTGACCTTTGATTTAGTCAATCACTGGACTCCATGAAGGGCAAAACTATGACTTCACTTCAGCTGGCTGTGAGAAACTGGTAGTTTTGATCGACACATGCTTTCACTTTGTCAAATTTGTTGTTTTTTCTGCTTTGTCACTAACGAGTGTTGCTTAGCATGCCAAAGTTTCAGTGCACCCATTTGCATGATACAATGGGGCCAAGCGGGAGGACAATGAAAAGCACCAAGTAGCATGGAGTGATTCTAATGGGCTGGTTTCTTGACTCTCCCACTGTGCAACAAATTAATTATCCCCTCTCCAGGAAATCAACACACACACACACACACAATCAGGGAAGATTTTCCCCGACTGAGTAGCACCTTGAATGAAAAATGTCCCACAACAACATCCCACAGCAATATTGTGTTAGCCACAGTGTGAAATTGATGAGCATGTTTCCTTTCATTGAGTGCTACATTACAGTGTCTGCCTGCAACGAATCATCCATTAGTGATTGTCACCGTTCAATTTGATTGTGCAATGCGGAACATCCCAGGGCAGTTAGAGAAAGGCCTTGGTGTTAATTTAGACTGAGAGCAGGAGCGAGAATAAGACTCTCGGGGCGTTAATAGCTGTTGGAGTGATGAAGATTGGTGTGTGATATGAAGCTGTTGAAGTGGCAAACAAAATGCAAAATAGAGGAACAAGGGCCTTGTTGCTGCGGCTTTGTGTGTGAAGAGTTATTTCAGCCAATCAGCCACACAGTGCTGTCCTCCAACCTAACCGTCTCTTTGCCATTTTAATGTGCAACACCTTTTTTTGCTGTCTGAGGACAGAGAAGAAGCAATACTCAGGTTAGTAGTTCTTTTACAAAATCATCTGTTTCTCATCGTTCGACTACAGCCTCAGTAATTGTTCCCATTAAATAGAAACCACCTGTAATTGGCAACCTGAGTGATAGAGTGATAGAGGTAAAGTGAAGCTCAGTCTGAGTGTCAGATGGGAATCTTCACATGTGTGTTATCACACTTCTACCCATTAAATTCTACTTCAGAGCCTTTGAGGGATCATTAAAAGAGGTATGCAGAGACTGATACACTGGCTGCTACAAGGCACCTGTGTTTTAGATAAGACAACGGCTACATTGTAAAAGCAAAGCTTCATGAACCCATTTTTTTTAGGTTTATGTCATGACAATGCAGACATTTCTCATTCACTGACAGCCATTGCTGACAACCAAACAAACTGTCTCAGCAACCTTTTGCTTTGAGAAAAAAAATGAGTGTAAACCTGTTATAATCTTGTCTAATCATATTCCATTACTACACATACTGTAGGTGCACACATAATAGAAAAACATGATTCCATATAAAAATACATTTATTTAGTACAATTTCAAAAGAGACAATTTGTTCACAGTAAGAAATATGATCCAAAACAAGACGATTTTATATCATTGACAAAAATGAGCAATATTATAGACCATGCACAACTTTTGGCAATTGCACAACTAGACTATTAGACAAGGTGTTTAATAATTAGTTTAATGTGTAAACTTTGAAATCACCATGATATATACAGTACTTGCTCACCCTAATGTAAGTCTTAAGTCTTTTATCACAGTTAATTAGGGCATGCTACTGTTGAAAACAAACTTGATTTAGAAGAAAAAAAAAAAAAGAAAAAAAAAAAGGACATACAGCTTATTGTGGGACTGAAGGTCATGGAAACATACTACTGCCTGTTCAGTGGGTTTCTTTACAAGGATGAAGCTACTGTATAGATATACATTCCTTCTTATTCTATGTACAAGTTTTCAGTATTTCCACTTCTAAGGCCAGACTTTCATGTCCATAGAGCTTCAAACCACATTCTGCTGTGTACCATCATCTGAGAAACAGTTGTTGAAAGCACCATGTTATCTTACAGAGCAAAACCAATAATTACATATTTCAATCTTTTAAGCATTCACAACAGTCAGATTTAGAAATTATTATATATTCAGTACATTTAAAACTCAAAGGCCTCTAGTTATAGGGCGGTAAATACTGATGTTAATGCAGAGCGTGAAGTGGTTTATTTAACAAATCCCATCTCCCTTGTCATGATGAAATGATAATTAAGCCTATGATTACTTTTTACTTATATTTCTGTTTTATGGACAGACATATAAGCAACATGTGTTCTGTCTTAGCAGCCAACTATTCGTTATTTGAGTTGCACAGAAGAGAAAGACAATTACAAAAACTAAATAAATAGGTTACACTTGACAAACTTCATGATTAAATTTCTGCAAAGATTATGCTGAACGGGAGACATTATAAGTGCTGTCACATTTTTATTACGTTAAATTAGTGTATCATTTCAAACCCTCTACAATATCATCCTCGTGGGCCTAAATATTAGTAAGTCATGATAATGGTCGATAATGTCAGGTTTGTCATTAAATATTGAATTTAAAGTGACTTTACCAAATTTTATCAAAAACTATACAGTATGTATGCAGTAAAACCTATGTGTATTATATATTTTACTTACAAATGCATAAATGGTATTGATGGTGACTCACATTGTATGTATTACAGCTGTGTTTTATTAAAGCTACTCACTCTGTGCTTCCTATCTTGACATTATCCAAATAAATAAGATACTGTATGTCACAGGCAGTAAAGCATCCATCCAAATTGCACAATGTCAGCTGAGCATTGCTAACATAACTGGACATATTGTGAGCAGAAAATGCTGCAGAGCACCGCAGTTATCATCTGATTGTGGTATTTCACCGCATTCAAAATAGAGGCCCTCAAGTCTGGCTTAATAGATTAATTATTGTATTGTAAAGTAGATACTTAATCTATCTATGTGAGTTAAAAAACATGACTTTGAACAATAGCAGCTAACAGCATGACATAAAGAAAAACAATGCCAACAAAGCAAACTATTTCAGCACGATTGAAACACAACAATCTGTACTTACTCAGTAACAGAGTTCATGTCTTAGACATTAGTACAGTTTGGGAATTCCCTTGTTACAATTCTTTCCATATTTCTTCCAATTCCTCCTGAAAACATGCAAACAAATAATAAAACAGACTAAATATAAGGACAGTCAAATGCTTTGACATCATGCACATCACAAGATGTTTGTTTTGCTTTAAGGATTTGATAATAAAATGTTTAATTTGAGTCTGTGATGTTATCCCCTTTGCAAATATGGCTTTGAGTGTAAAGCTGTGATAGTTGGGTTTTATTTACATGACAGCAATTTTGCAAAGTAATAAATCGTTGTAACATAAACCAAACAATTCAAAGTTCAATCTTCTTCTTTAATCTTTCTACTTTCTACACAGCCTATCCAGGAAGGGGTGTGCTGCTGATGGAGGGGTGATAAGATTTCATTCAGATTGTGCAGATACTGGTCTATCCAAAGGTGGAACTTGTATCTCTCACCTATGCCCTAAGTAGTTTAAAGTCAGTGATCGGTATGAAGCCAATTTCACGTTTGACCACATAACTAATAAGATGGCAGTACATTCATCAAGGTAAAGATCTGGCAGTCAGTTCAGATGTGCCAAAGAAAACGTGATCAATGTGATTGAACTTGCTTTTACATGGAGCATATTTTAAGACTAGAATAGTTCTGCTAGGAGAAGTAGCAAAATCACAATTGTTAAGATAAGGTTTAAAAGTAAAGATAGAGTCAGTGATTCTAATCCAATATACTTCTTGTCAAATTCAGCAACTATCATCTCACAGTGTACTAGCTGTCCATTCTCTGAGTGGACTAAAACAAAAATCATTGTCCACACACAGCCCTAGCTTTCTAAATGAGCATGTAAACACAGTGGCTCGGGACAAGCCACACCACACTATTCTGGCCAATCAGCAGCAGGGGGCATTCATGCTCTTGCACAGGACAGGGGGAAGCCATCAGCCATGGCCAGTTCATATAGAAAGTGTTTCTCATGGAACAAATACGCTTCCATTTTATTAAACATATTAATCCACACTGAATCCAAGACAATCTCACAGAGACTGCTATGCTTTGAGTCTGTTTCTGTGGTGCTTAGTGAAGTGTAATCTGAGCAGGCAGCTGTTTAAATCACACAAATATCCCACTGTATATGTGCGGAACTTATTAACCAAATTAATAAATCAATAAGTACAAAAACTGTTGATTTCTTCCTGTGGAGCTGACATACAAACTACTGTATTTTGGCTCAATACATTTCTGCTATCAGTCAGCCTGGTGAAGGCAGTTTGTCCAGCCGCTGTCCTCTTAACTCAGAGGAGCTGCAGCTGAAAGACGGCTGCTTCTGTGGACAGAGACGCTGATTGTAGATCGAGAGGTGGAGAGTGTGGATGCACTGTTGTGCTCACATGAAACCAATTTTTCCTCCCGCTCATGATAAAGTGTGAGAGAAACAGAAGTGACTTCACAGCTGATGCATCACTCTAAATTTTGCCACATCTCTCTTTTGGTTGTTGTCTTGCCAGTCCGCATCCATGAATTTGGGAGGCGGAGCTTCTGATGGAGCATGATGGGAGGGGTGTATTTGTTTGGGTGTTTAGTTCAAATATCAACAATCTTTCTCAAGAATGACTGACTCCACCTTTAGGATCTGAAAGATTAAATCTGTTAAGATGTCTCAGGAGCTTCAGAAGCTCATCTATCACACTATGCCAGCCCAGACTGGCTCACAGAGCTGATCAGGGGGAAGGGAAGAGAACTGCCCTCTGTATACTTGGCTGACATTACACTATCCTTAATTAAAAGAAAAAGTTAACTTCTTCCTCACAGAAGCAAGAGACTGATTCATGCTTTTCAGGGAACTGTGGTTATGTAAATAAAACCATTTTTTCCTAGCATTAATTTTGTGTCTGAGGTTGGGAAATACTGACTTGATTGCTAGACCTATTCTGAAAACCTCCTGTCATGTGCAACCCACCATGCAGGACAGTCCTGAATGTTACTTTTATTAATTAATTAATTACAATTTCAACTGAATTGCAAATTTCTACAGTAGTTATTATGAAACATGAGCCCATGTGAGCCATCATGTTAACCACTCAGAACCAATTAGCAGCGACATAAATTAAATTAATACTGATCTGTCAAATCTCATTTTAAATGTTCAAAATCTTCATTTTAATGTTTATGAATTCTGATTTTACTTCCTAAGTTTGGCAATGTTGTTAGAACTATCAATGACCATCACGTTTTTCCTCTTCTTGTGAAGCCATTTGGGATAAAATGAGAACACATAAAATCCCTGAACTCAGACATTAATTCAATTCAAACCAGCTAATGTTTTTCCCTTGGTAAGGTGTATGTTTCAGATTGGCTGGAGCAAGACTTACCGTAAAGGCAATTAAATATTCTGGGAGGGATATTCTGCTCATACTATTCATTATTTAAATACAATGAGATCTACACGTCACATTATTCATAGTGAAATTGTAACAAATAAATCACAAGTCATACCTTCCATATTGTATAACTCTGCACATAACCAAATGAAAGCAATATTCAAAATTCAAAATGGATGAATGATTAATCCTGTGGTGAGCTGGAGAGTAACCTGCAATAGTGAGGTCATTTGAAAGCAGATGATAGATCTAGACCTTACTGGATACTTGGATGTAAAATGGATTGGGAATAGCCAAAGTGCTGAGTGACCAGAAAAAAAGCTTGCAACCCACATGTCTGTGTCAGGAGCACTGCAACTCTACTTTTGTCAAACAGTCCACACTGTCAGCGGGGATTGAATAGTGCTCATCTGAACGACGTCACAGTGGATGCCAGCTACAGCAATCAAAAAGTTAACTTGTCATTGTGTTACGTGGTTACCGTGCAGGCACTGCAGTTGTGCAATTTGCACCTCAGATGTGTGCTGCACTTCAGTGTGAAACTAGCATCAGTCAATGAAAAGCTTCTACATGTTTTTTATTGTAATCAAATCACTGGCATCACTACACCAAATACAGTTAAAATATATTCAAAACAGATGCTCAGTGACATGTTTTTTATGGCAATAAAAAGTTAATCAGTATCAGTCATCCTTTAAATCATAATGTGACTGAGTTGTACACGGATATTAATATTCTGTATTTAATTTAGTTTTGGCATAAACATTTGCATCACAGCTGTCATGTACGGTGGCCGACAAGGGCCAAACGCACTGCAACGGCCAAACGCGTCTCCGTTAAGGAAAACAGCTTCAAGTACAGAAACGATTCAAATGTACAAACTCAAACACAAGTCTAAACGAGGTGCAAAAAGAGAAACGTGTTGCAAATGAAAAAACGCGCTGCAAAAAACAAAGACAAATGCAGCATCACCAAACGCGCTGCAAATAGAGAAACGATGCAGAGCACTAAACGATTCAAACCAAGAAACCTTCTTCAAAAGCAAAACGCTTCATAGCCGGTCACTGCTCCAAACCTGCAGGGGGCGCTCGGGATGCAGAGAGACAGAACAGCTGACTGAACAGCTCACTGAACGGTGTTTCAGCAGGACGGTAATGTGATTTTTATTTGATTATATTTGTATGTTATGTTTATATCACTGTACAACGCACATTACGTGACGTTTTTTTTTTTATTGTAGTTTACATCAGACTCTACAAGGCTGCACATTTGCATGTAGATTAGCCTGCTTAATAAAATGATTAGAGATTGATATAAGCACCCGCTTTAATAGTACATTAAAAAAGCCCTCTTATCACAGTCTTCCATACCTAAACCCTGTCCTTTCCTTTTGCAGATGTACTGTCCATTCTGTGGATCTGCGCTTGCAGCTTTCCCTGCCTTTTGCTGTGCATGTGGCAAAAATCTAACTTTTTTAAAGCATGTCAATGAGGAGACACCTGCCACTCGTGCACAAGTTGATGTTGCACAACCTAGCACCAGTGCAGGTAAACAGATTAGTGATTTTGTAACATAAATGATTAGAAGGGGGCTTGAAAGGTTCAGATTGTGTTCTTGTATATACAAAATCACTTCTCTCTGTCACTATCCAGGTTCAATAACTGGCATTTAAGGTGTACTAAAATGTCCTGCAGAAAGTAATTTTTTATTATACTTTTTATTATAACGGGTGCTTATATCAATCTCTAATCATTTTATTAAGCAGGCTAATCTACATGCAAATGTGCAGCCTTGTAGAGTCTGATGTAAACTACAATAAAAAAAACGTCACGTAATGTGCGTTGTACAGTGATATAAACATAACATACAAATATAATCAAATAAAAATCACATTACGTCCTGCTGAAACACCGTTCAGTCAGCTGTTCAGTCAGCTGTTCAGTCAGCTGTTCTGTCTCTCTGCATCCCGAGCGCCCCCCTGCAGGTTTGGAGCAGTGACCGGCTATGAAGCGTTTTGCTTTTGAAGAAAGTTTCTTGGTTTGAATCGTTTAGTGCTCTGCATCGTTTCTCTATTTGCAGCGCGTTTGATGATGCTGCATTTGTCTTTGTTTTTTGCAGCGCGTTTTTTCATTTGCAACACATTTCTCTTTTTGCACCTCGTTTAGACTTGTGTTTGAGTTTGTACATTTGAATCGTTTCTGTACTTGAAGCTGTTTTCCTTAACGGAGACGCGTTTGGCCGTTGCAGTGCGTTTGGCCCTTGTCGGCCACCGTAGTCATGCAGTCTTTTTTCAAAATCCTGAAAATACATCCACTTAAAATACTGTATTTACTGTGTAACATAGTAAATTATAGTAAAATAGTAATTATGTTTCTGACATACCTCTGCTCCTGGCCTCCAGCTCCTTTTCCATGAGTTCTTTCTGAGAGGGAAACTCACTGAGCTTGACTTTAGATATGTTGTCATTCTGGCCGACTGTACTGATCACTTCCGGGTCCTTCTCATGACTGTCCTCAGTCTGGGCATGGATCCAAGGGATTTTCCTTTTGACAAGAAAATAGCAGAGCAACTATGTAAGGTTTTCACCAGCGACAAACATTAACAGTTTCTAATGTGTAGGCAAATCAAGAAAATGTACTTTCGTATTCCGGTGATCACACCTTTTGAACTTGTAGATGAAAAATGCAGCTAAACCAACAAACACCACACTGAGCAGCATCAGCATGGCTGAACCACTGTGGATGGAGTTTGTATCCACAAGTGGTGCTGAAAAACAAAATGCACCAAATGAATGTCACATTTTGACATTACATAAAATAACAGAGACAAATGCTCCTTTTTTCTAAGCTGTGTTTTATTTCAAGGAGATCATTACCCTATGTCATGTAACAATTGCAGATTGAAGAGCTGCTCTCTGCATGTTATCCCTGCAGGATATTAAAAAGAACCTTTAGGAGGTCCACTGATTCTCCCTTAGTTCTGTCATGCAGGTTCCCTTATGCATAGTCATAGCTTTTTAAATGCTGAGATGCAATATTCAAAGTATTTCTCCTTGCCTATCTTTCTCTCCTTCAGAAAGAAGCCTATGAAGTCTTTGACCTTTCTGGATCATTTTAAAGGCAACCCAGACCTTTGTATGCAGACACAAATGAAGACAGATCCGTTGGTGGATGAAAAGGGTAAAGCCACGCAGGGTTGATCGACACGTTTTTGCGATATGCTAATGACACAGTGACCCTGCCGATTTCCTCAGTGCATACCAAATGCCTTCTTTGTCAATCATGTCATTGATCTGCTAATTTCACACAGCAACAACTACTGTCTAACCACCTCCGGTGCAAAACGGATGCACTGTGAAAGATATTTAAATCCTGTGATATACTGTATGATATAAATCTCACACTGGAAATCTGTCGTCCTTGTTTGCTTTGTTTTTTCAAGGTCTGGGCAAGACTCAATGTCAAATCATCCCAAGAAAGACACGTGGCTTATCTTTTGCACATCAGCAAGCACAAGCAGCAGAACAAACGTACTGTGGATGTTAAGACATACTATACTAACAAGGCATAAATTTAGCCTGAGCCCTGTTTGAAAGATTTGTTTTTTGTTGTTTTTTATGCACCTGCAAAGTTTTTCAAATCCAACAATTGCATTGTTCCAAATGAGCAGAAATAATTGGTTACAAACAAACTTACCCAGAGTTTGCTGAGTGATGTACACAATAATGCGAATATCAGCTTTCAGCTCAAACTGGATAAGGCCTTGGTTCAGAGCAGTGACAAAAATATCTGATATCTGTTTGAGGTATTTAACAAAAACACACAAAAATAAACAGAGAACATTATGAGACATTATGCTAAAATAAACAAAAATAAACATATCTAAGGCTAAAAGTTTGAGTGATATTTTGGGAAATACACTTTTTTACTCTCTTGACAAGGGTTTGATATGTCATGTCTGCCTGACGCAATTAGTTTATTTTGGCATGATGAGTGAGAGGTGGATGTGAACAACTAGTTTATCTCTGTGGCAAAAATAATAATAAATAAATAAGTAAAAATCTATAAATAAACATTTTTAATTTGACTAATTAACACTTCATAATGTGTTGATAATTTGATAGTTTCCAAAATGTTGCACTATTCTTTTAATTAACTTTCAGTTTGCTGGCTTCTTTGCATAGAAGCTACTGTAGTATAAAAGATACATAGAGAACATCACTTAATCACAAAAGAATTCATACTGTATAATTTTTCATACCTAATCATATATCATATATCATTTTATGTTTCATATCAGTGAAAGTGAAACATGGTTTCATGGTTCTTACGGTGTCCAGTGCCTCCTCACGCTGTCTCCTGTGCTCACTTGACGTATGCTCATCAGGCAGGATAAAGAGCTCAGCTGTGGTTGGAAGTCCGGGGTACAGAGACACAAGCAGCTGATCTTCAGGAACTCCAGAAACCTGCAGCCACAAGAAGATACAACAAGTAGGAATAAATCCACCAATAAACAATAACAATGACAAATATTTTTTCATCAGGTTCTGTTTAAATTCACACTGGACAACTGTGTCTGGTTACCGTCATCATGGATAAACTAAAAATGGGCAAATTTCTCACATGGGCCATAAAACATCATGACTGCTGTATCAATACTGCACACAGGTATAAAAGAGTAATGACCCTGGAAGCCACTGGTGGCTGGTGTTGGCTCCTGGAGAGATCTCACAGCAATAGGGATGTGATGTACCTGTGACAGCGCTGTCCGCACCACACGGCCTATGTCCTCCCTCCACTCTGGGATGTCAGGATTGTGCTCGTCAAGAGCTGGTGAGAACGACAGCAGCAGCGACCTGAAGAACTCTGGAGAAAAAAAAGGTGAAGTGATGTCTGTTAGAATATGAATGCTACTTCTAGTTTCCTTTTTGATTTATCCCATGTTCAGTTTTGTCTTTTTTCATTTGGCAACATACGCCTTAAAGTTAATTGCTCCTCAAGATTTCATGTTCAGTTACCGTGACATTTTATTCATTAGATAAGTCCACGTTCACAAAGACGTACCGCCGCTTGCAGCATGGACCAAGATACCATATTGCATATTCATGTAACATGCATCACACTAATTAAACTGCTTTGAAGACTGTCCTGCCCACTCACCTTTAACAGTTATAACTTTTGAATCCTGCATCACGGTGTTCCCAGAAGCAACTTGGACCGTGACCTGCTTTTTTCCCTCTCTCTGAAACGTGTATGAGATGCTTCCTTCCAAGGTAATAATGGGCTGGATTTCAGAAGTAAAAACACAGACAATTACACAGAAAAACCTGCATCATCTCAGTGGAATATAGAATACTATGTGCGTGTAGCCCTTGACATACTGTATAATGAGGCGGTGCTGCAGTGAACATAATCAGCATGATAAATAAATATGACCAGCCATCCTACTAGCTACATTCTCTGGAAAGACGTAGGTCACGTGGAGTCACATTTTACATGATTTGTGTGAAAAGCGCTGTAGATTTAAACATTGAAATTGTAAACAACACAAGGACATCAAGAACAGAGTGGGAGAATGGAAAATATTGCAATAAACAGGATAAAATGTGTTTGTGGAACGATAGTGAGGGAAGGAGGAGGAGGAGGAGGAGAGGCTTCTCACCTCGGAGCTGTTGTCAAACCACCAGAAGAAGGTCAATGTTCTGGTGTGGCTTGGCCAAACCACCGCAGTCAGATTAGCCTCCTTCCCCCTGATGGTTACAATAGGAGCGGAGAGATATACACGCTCCACTGGACCTGAGGCGGGAACACATACACCAGCACACATCCATCCATACATGCATGCACATGTGGTGCATACAAATAAATGCACACACACAAAAAACACACCTAAATTCGGCAAACACTGAATAATATTGTAATCACAGCTGATGTACATTTAGCTCCAGGTGTATGCGTTTGAATTTTCCAAAGCTAAAATGCATAAAAGTAACACAACCATGACTGAAATGAAATTCAGCAGAGTGCGGATGTGACTATCCATGAAAGAGGATGTTATATGCACTGCCACAGGAATGAGTAATGATGTTTCTTATTCACGTACTGGTGATGTGTAAAAACAGCGTGCTGCTGTCAGATCCCTGGCTGTTTTCAGCGGAAGCTGTCACTCGGTAAATCCCAGTCGTTCTGTAGATGTGCTTGATGCCATCATCAGTCCTGCTCAGGTTAGAGTATGTGATCTTGATGCCGTCCCCAAAGTCTAGCTGGATACTGGTCTTCAGCGAATCTCCCTGTGGACAGACGGTAAGACGTGGCATCTGTCACATCGGCTTAGGTCCGGATACATCTATCAGACCACATACGAGTGAAGTAAGCACAGTCCACTATTAAAGTGCTTGAACCTTAGATGTCCTATGAGCTGTGTCACAAATACTTGGTAGGTGAGTATGAATCAAGGGAGACAGAAACTCAACAGAGAAAAGAACAGGAGAAGTAAACAGAGAACTACAGAGGCAAGAGAGGTCATGAAAGTTTTTAGTCTGGCACTGTCTTGCCAATGATAAGATCACCAAAAATGGAGAAACATGTTCCCATTATTAAAGTGATTTTCACCCATCTTACTTTTCTTTCTACTCCACCCCTGGATATATCTTGCCATGCAGAACAGTTCTGGTCTTATTTACCCGGCTGTGAGATATCTGTTCTTGGAGATTCCTGCTGCTACAGTCACACAATAGGTCAAGGGAATATCAATTGTGCTGCTCAAAGCATTGAAAAATTACATTTTAAAAAATCTACAGGAACTTCTCTTTCCCAAGGCAGTGTCCCAGTTATTTTGGATAATCCACAGAACACCCTGTCAACAGTGTTTATAAAAACTATTTCTTTAGTAGAAAGAAATTGCAGTAAAAACTGCTCACAGTTAAGTATGTGATTATTAACAGTAACAAAGACACACTTTGTTTAATTCTCCACAAAAATCATATTTGCCAACTTAGTACTTGGGTGGAGGCAGAAATCTCAGGGATATATCAGGACCTAGGCAAATAAACATTTAAATTATGTAAATACAAGATACCACTAAAGATAAGTGGGAAAATATATTTTAGGCATTTATAGGGGTGGCAATATTGGTGAGTCTACCACTTTGATCCAAACTGAAATATCTAAACTAACAGATGGATAACCATGACATTTTACACACGTGTTCATGGCTCAGAGACAATTTATCTAGATGACCTAATGATCCCCTTACACCACAATGATATTGGCCCTTTTATTTTTTTGTAAAATATCTCAACAAATATTTAAGTGATTGTCATGACATTTGGTACAGATATTCATGCCCCCCAAGGAAAGGAATCTTAATGACTTTGGTGACATCCTGTCTATCTGATATCCAATATAGTGCCACTCCTCTAATCAAATATCACCACATCTGCTTGATGAATTGGTACACAATTCTGAACAGATATTAATTGTTCCCAGTGGATGAATCCGCCTCACTCCAGTGACTTCCTGACTCTTCCTATGGTACTACTATCAGGTTGACATTTGTGATTTTGAGTCAAATATCTTGACAACTTGTGTATAATGCAATTATATAAAATAGTTTTACATAATCAAATAAAAACATTAGGTTCAATTCTATATACAACACATTACAGAAAAAATGTTTTCAAGCAAGTATGCAACATCACTAAGACTCTCTTGTCTGTGCCTGTAAACAGTGAACTAATATCATTTTATGTTATGGCCAAAGTTTACTCAGATCTCATGAGTATGAGGACATAAAAAAACATATTTTATGCTGTATTCAAGTGCATGCAGAAGTTGTATACACCACCCTGTGTACATAGGCATCTACTGTGTACAGTGAATGGACAGTTAATTCAAGGTTTGGTCCAAAATATGTCTATTATATTATTTTATATTTGCTCATCTACATAACCTTACAGATCATCAAGTAACATTTTCTACCAGTGGCCATCAAACTGTATAACTCCTCCCCCTTCTGCAGGAAGGACAGCTGAAACATCAGTTATTGTTATTCTATTAGGCTCTGGTTCTAGCATTTACTCCTTATACACTTCACATTTGTTACTCTGTGGTTTTAATTTTTATGTAGTTATCATTTTTTAGCAAGCTCTGGCACTAGAATTTTCCTTCAGGATTAATAAAGTTATATCTTATCTTGTCTTACATCAAGTCAATGCTTCATCTTCCGCAGGAATTGGGCTTATTTTGTCTTACTAAAGCATACACTGATGGAAGCCCTGCCTCTGATTTTTTTTTAAAGTTAAGTTGGGTGTGGAGGTCCTCACTCCAAGCAAAACATCACCAGGGCCATGTAGTGTCTCGGTGCATTTTAGAAACACTTTAAGCCAAGCCTCACAACCATACAAAATAGCAGAAAGGGAGGCAAACTTCAAACACTTTGAAGTGAACTTTTTTTCACACTGAATAGGGCATCATAATTTGCACCTAAGAAAATCATTAGTCTGTTTAATTGTTTTGCTTTCATCTCAGTATGTAGTTTCAATGAGACCAGGACATTTGCATCAGAGGTAAATATAATACCAACATAAGTGTACCAATTACAATGCCTAACTGTAAATAATCCAAGGTCCGTTTGGTGTTGATCTTTGGCAGAGTCCATAATTACCATAAACTTTGTTTTCTACTCATTTACAACCATGTCACATTTGCTACAAAATGTTTCAAGCTATTCAAATGTTTCAATTAATGTAATTTTTTGCTGTTGCCATGATGTCATCCATTAGTTTTCACACATGAAGTCAACTTAGGAATCCATTTCATCTACATCCTTGTTTAAGTGTTGTTATTAGTATTATAGTAATTAATATTTAGTAGAATTAGTAGCAGCACAAAGAAGAAACGTTAAAACCTTGTTGCGTACATCTTGTGGACTGGAGAAGGCTTGTTCTGATATTGTATGTTAAGCATAACAATACTGAAGCTAATGCCTTTTAAAATTACAAACGTGGTTTAGATGCAATATGCATTTTTTCTTTTTTCATATAATAATCTATGAGCAGCACAAGTGTCTAAACTTGTTCAATGCAACCTCTCTGGGGCTGGGTCTCTGCTTGTTATCCAGAGGGTTTGTACTAGAACACAAGTCTATTATTTAAAAGGTAATCATATACCTTTGCCAAACTGTTAATCACACGTATGCCAGGATAGTTATTACAGTCCGAAGAGACACATTTTTACAATAATAATATTATCAAGCAGAGTTCCAGCACAGCGGATGGCTCAGCAGCTTGACCTTCTGGACCAAAATAAAGCCCCTTTCACACATACACTTCAACCCTGAAGTTTTCAAGTTCAAGTTATGTAACAAATGTCCAAATCATTTGGACCAGACATTAAACAGACTTTACCCAGCAAGGTCTAGTACAATGTCCATGTAATGTCTGATTGAGCTCATGTATGAATACAGCACAGCACATTATTTTTTGGAGAATTCACAGCGAACGAGTGAGATGGGTTTATCTGCAGGCAGTGACAGACTGGTAATCTGGCAGACCAGGTGAATGCCAGGAAGAAAAGGGCCGGCCAAAATGGTTTGGCCGGCCCTTTTCAATGTACACACACCTTTCCCATAAGCTACGCTTTCATTGCGGTGAATTGACAACCGGTCCACTGAAGACGAAAAGTTTAGCCTATAGCAGCTTAAAAAAAGAACACAATGAATCGGGGCACCAAGCGAAGGGGTAGGGCAGAAAAAAAAACTAAAGAAAGCTCTGCTGGTGGAGGGCACCAATATAACGGACCTATTTTCGAAACATGCCTAAGCAACATTAGCAGCAGCAGCCGCTGTGTTGAGAAATCTGAACTTGTGGCATAGCAGGGTGACTAGATAGTCCTGAATTTTGAGCAGTCGTCCTGAATCCTGTCCTGTTTGTCAAAAAAATTAACTGTAAGCATGCACACGCTAGTGTTATCTTGTCTTATCATTGTCTTGTAGTCTCATACATAGTGACAAAATAATTACCTTTGCGAGACAAATGTGAAGGACACTGAACTTTCTGTGCCATTACTTGCTGTAAAAACCAGACCAGCTGACCAACACACACTGCAGCACTTAAACAACTTCAAGGTAAAGAAAATAACTTGGTGTTCAGTCTGTCTCACCTCAGAGAGGCTGCTCTCCACTACTGGGAAAGTAATGTTAATAACATAGTAGAGAACTCTGCTTTGTACTCATTTTGTTATTTCTCACATGGGCAGGAGACCATAAGATGCTTTCGAATTAATTAATTAATTGTTGCAGTTAATAAAAAGGCTGCAGACCATTATACTGCTTCAACAAGAGATGAAAATAGTGCACCATTTTCTATTCCTTCCATCGAGAACTGCTTTTGAATCGAGAATTGTTTTGAATAGAGAATCGATTCGGACACTCAAGAATCAGAATCAAATCAATTTGTGAAATTCCCAAAAGATTCGCACTTCTACCCTTCACCTAAACCAATCGGAGGAATTTCCAGTAGGTGGGAACGCATCTGATTCAGACAGTCTCCTGTTGTGTGCTACATCTGTGAAAGGGCAATTAAAGAAAATGTCTGGACCTGATTCCCCGGACAATGTCTGGAGTTAATATGAAAAAACAGCTTGGGATGTTGACAATGGTAAGCATACTGTGAACATATTAGCATGCTGAGACTAGCATTTAGCCCAGTGTGAGTGCAGTCACACAGAGCATCTAGCATGGCTGTAGACTCATGTTTTAAATGTAATTTAGTTGGACCTACCCTTTAAAACAATTATCAATACCACAATATTCAGCTACATGTAACACTACAGCAACATGTAACACTACAGCAACAGTTTGAGGTGATATGACTTACATCATCCAGGTAGACCATGAATGTAACATTGCTTCCAACAGTCGCGCTGAGCTCTCCTTGACTGGTGGACAACCGGAGGCCTCTGGGTGGTCTGGGACGACACACCTGCCTTCTGGGTGAGTACACATTCTTCCCTCCCTCCTTACAGTTATTGGACAAAACCTTTCGATACCTTGGAAGCATAAAGTTTCAAAAATAGGTGAGAAAGTATCATGTCCCAGTTCCATTTTAGCTATACAGTATGCACTATGGTATATTGTTTTTGGAGATGTGTACTTCAGTGTTTTATACTAAGACGGAATTACATATGATCTGTGTTAATGCACATCAAATCAAACTGTAATGTTGCAATGCCACTGTCAAGAGAAAGCTAAATATTGTTCCAGAGATGTGATCATTTTTAAAGGTGTGTCTCTGGAGCTGTTTCATCACCATCCACAATTTGTGCTGATTTTTGTCAAGCTGTGAGTAGCTCATCATTTATGCAATTCATTGAGGGACAATAATCACCAGCACACTGATATGCATACTGGCATAAGTATACCCAATGATGTCACATTTTGAGTGTGAATGTGCGGCAGAGACAAAACCAGCCCAACATGATTATGTGTTATGGATTTGGGACATAGTTCAGGTTACTTTTTCAGCCCTACTCAAGGCCATTTTCTGAACCATGAGGGAATAAACTATTATTTTCTGTTTGTGTCATAGACGACAAGACACAAAAAGCTGGAATGGAATAATATTGTTCTGTGATGGATTGAACATTTGAGACCACTTACCCTGTGCTGTTAAGAAAGCTTTGGCTGTTGCTGCAGCTTTTAGCTGCACCGTTTGGATTAAACCAAAAAGCAGGGGAGCACTTCCCATCCGCCTGGCGTTCCCATCCATAATCACTGCCAAAAAACACGGCACTTCATAAAATGATAAACACTGCTACTCAAATCATCTAGCTTCCCCACTTTTGTAGTGGGGAAAATGCTTCGCAGTTTGAGTTCCATGGCATATATTAAGACCATAACTAGAGACATGATTGTCAGACAAGCAGGATCAAACAGAATTTTAGACAGATGGATAAAAGATATTTAAAATTCATTTAGCGATTCATTATTAATTGAATTCTAATAAGTCACTTGACATGCAAATTACAGTACTATGATGAAAAGTTCCCATCTACAATTTCCAAACTATAATTAGATTTGATGAATACAGTCATATTGGTTATCCAGTAAATATGTAATGTATGGTGGATATTAAGGCATAAATTCTGGATACTGATACTTCTGTTTTTGATTACAAATGTCTACAAGCAGGCATAATTAAGTACAATTGAATTAGATGTTCAAAGGAGAGTGGCTGTTTGGTAAACATATAATGAAGGAAATTAAGTATCACTGAGGATAAAAGCACATTATAGTCCCTGTAGGGAAAGCTGAGAAAAGAAGTCATTACCATTCAAAATCATAGGCTGTGCAGAGGCATGGCTCGGAGGAATAGAGCCTCGAATAGTCTTGGGCCAGCATGCAACGGTTGCCTGGCCTGCGCTTCATATAGATCTGCTTCTCGCCCATCACACACAGCTCTCCCTATCAAAGAAAGAACAACAATGATGTTGTTTTTCACAAGATTGAAAGACACCCTGCAAAGAAACAAAAGAGTGACAGAAAGACAGATTCTTGTTCATGCATTATACGAGAGTACTGTGTTTACAGTGACAGTGGGCGTCACTTGAAGTTGACAATAAATCAATAATGTTTAATATTGCTGATACCTTGTTTAGCAAGTGCCACGTCTGATAATCTCCATCCATGCATCTCCTACTAAAGAGGCCCTTGTAGTCGATCTTAATCAGCTGCCACTCTGACCGATGGCTGAAGTGTCCAAAGAAACTGAAGGACAATTCAAAATGCAAAATTCAGATCTATCTGTCTTGAGATGCAGATATACAGGTTTCTGATACGATATTGTTACAACAGCACATGCATAATCTGAATGCCATTCATGCTCACTGACAAGATAACATTCTCTATGATTTAAAGTTGGAGCTAGTTTTAATCACTGGGGAAAATCAAGTGGACCTTTATTTGTGTACATCAACAGAAGAGCTAATTGTCCCAGCCTTATATTTGTTTTATTCCTTTATTCCCTGGATTGCACTTTGTGTCTCTGCTTACGTGATAATATGATTGTCAGATTCTGGCTCCATTAAAACTCCATCCACATATAGAGGTGCCAAGGAGAAACTGTGGCGGTCCCATTTTTTTCCTTCATCAAGACTGATCCTGCATTTAAAAGAACAATGCAACTGTCAATCCAAAAACATCTGTCTGCCCATCTATCTATCCATGCTGATCTATCTGGGCAGATGATATACTATATTTTGTATGCATATAACATTAAACATCACAAGCACACAAGTTAAGCGATGGAAAAACAAAGTAAGAAATATGATAAACGATTTCAGGTCATTTAGCTTTCTCCACAGTTGAAAAATGGATTCTCTCAAATGTGAAAAATTATCTGCACAACAGGCTGAACATTGGAACAAATGTTCCTCGGTCCAGGTAAATTTTTTGAAGGTGACAAAACAACAGAAAATAGATTTGGTGGGTTTCAAATCACCTTTGTCAGAGCTTAATCACTTTTGACAGGGTTGTAGTGTGCAGGGACATCAAAGTAGATAGTGTTACAAAGCTCCCACAATATGAGGGACTTATGAGGGCATGCTCAGTCTCATATTTCCACCCGGCTCTACTTCTGATTTACATAAAAGCACTCAAACCATCATATCCAACCAAGAGTACAAAGCTGTAACAGACTCTCTTCTGTTGGAAATGATTCTGTCAGTTCTGAAGCTGCACTGCCGATACAATAATCATGCAAACTTGGCCCATCAGCATTTCAAAACATTAAATGTAATCATATGCTGCATCAAACCCGAAAAAAAGGAAATTATATGCATGTAATTTCCCACTACACCTGCAACACCTCCACTATCTATACCTCCAGTACAGTAATTATGATGTCAACTAACAGACACCTACCACAAGTGTCGAATCGGTGTTGCTGCGTGCAACACTGCCAGCAAAGCCCCTCCATTGTCAAGAAACCAAATGTTGTGTTCTTCATCAAAAATCTGCAGTTGGTGTACACAGAAAAAACAACAACATTTCTTCCACTAGTGACAGAACACTTTCAATATGAATGTATCATCTGTTTAAGGTAAACAAGTGCTGTTTATAGACCCAGATGGGTCTCACCTGTCTCCAGCTATTTCCTGCATCAGATGTTATAAACATTCCAAGGTTGGTGGAGGACAGCTCTGTTCCAATATTCCCTGAGTACAAAAACATGAATAATTTCACCCACTGTGTATTTACATAGCAAAGGCTTGGCTAACTGTGGAGCCATGCCACATCTAAATGCACAATCACCTGATCAAACTGTTAAGGGTTATTTTGTGAATCTGTGTATGTCCTTACATTCTCCACCAGAGGACAGATTTGTTGCTTACTGCAACCTAATCATCAAACCTTAAATATGAGTTTGAGGGGTTGAATTTTCAGTATCAGATTTCAATGACAGAAAGAGGGCACTGTGTGATTAGTTGTGTGTGTTTTTGAGGTTGCACTGCTGCAATGCATTTACCTGAGAATAAGAGATACTTCATTTGATGAAAAAATAGCAAAGTCTAACCACCTCTGTTAGATCTAATGTAATTTACAATGCATGTCCTTCATGTTACTCTACCTGTAGCCACAATGATTCCTGGTACAGACTTTTTGCTTGTGATTGGTCCAGATGTATAGGGATTCTCTGACATCTCCAGATGAAGATGCAGTGAACAAAATGGCTGTCAACAAAAATGGATTCCAATATAGCACAGGTTGAGGCAATGCGTATCAGACAGATCTTAACAAAAGCAATTATAATTGGCTCTGCCATGAAACTTCCCATTGAAAGAAAAGTGCTAACATTTTCACAGACCATTTATAAAACAAAGACTTTGTTCCTCCCATCTCCTCTGCTAGGAAAGAAAAGAAAATGCCTGAGAGGACACAGAGGGCATTTGAATTGTTTCATTCTAAAGCAAACAAGGCATGTAATTAAAATTCCCCAAGATGCACTGATAAAACTGGCAAAATTGATTCAAATCATTTTCACTCATCTCTCCAACTAAAGCGCACTGAAAAACATCAATAACGCTTTTCAAACAGCTGAGGTTGGAGAGGGGTCAGAAAGAGACAAGAACATAGTGGTCATTTGTGTGGCATGGTGAACGATCGTAACTAGCTATTAACTAAACAATATACATTACCTCAAACACTCTCTAAAGAACATAATGACTGGAGTAAATGCATCTCCTGTTCCATTCAGGAAGCTAAAACAGCAAACTAGTGCTAAATCTGGCACCTGGCAAATGTGGCTCTAAATCAAAGAATATCCAAAGCACGGCTGATGACGTTGAAACATTTGATGAATGATATATACAGTATGTCATAAGCTTCATTTCCCTTGAATAAGAGCATTTACTCATTCCTGCCCAAAGACTCAAGCTTACCAGAATGCAGTGAATGTTATTTCCAACCACATCTGTGGCGGGACCTGGCAGTAGCGCCCAAGTTTGTCCCTTGTTGTATGTGATAAACGTCTTAATGTGATGGTCCACCAGTTTGTTGGCTAGATACATGCCGTGTATCCCCTCAACCTGTAAAGTAAAACAGAAAGAAGCCTATAATTTAATGCACTGTTAAAGTTATGTGCAATATACATGTGCGTTTTATAAAATGCATTGATATCTAAGGTACTTTCCGGATGTAACAATCATGATGCTTTTATTTGCAGTTAATTGACAAAGTGAATCTACAACTTTTATGAGAACCAATTTATTGTTTAAGTCACCTCTGAAGTAAAAACATTTGTCTTCAGCAGCTACTTACATGTTTTTAAGATTAATATCTTTTGATTTTGGACTTTTGGTCAGACATTTCAAGCATTTTATTACTGGAGAAAATAATCTTCTGATTATGATCAATATTGAGAACAATCTTTAGTTGCAGTCTTACTTTGATTATAATCACAGCCCAGTGAACTGACAGATGTTTTCTACTACCATGTCTTACAACTGGCAAGGGGAATTAGTGTCGCAGTGACAGCAGCAGCCCACAACCAAGACTAACTACGCACCTTATAAAAGTCAACCAGTAGGTTACCGGCGGGTCCTCTGCTGGTTCTCAGATTCTCTAATGAAAGGGTAAAGTAGACCCCGGGGGAATCTGAGATATACAGACTGTAAGTGTTGTTCTGATTCCACTCCTGGACAGCAGCAAATACCTGCTTCTCATCTGTACTGATAATATGCATGTCCTAAAGGAAAGTTTGGGTAAGAGGAAGTGAGACAGACAGAAAGAGAGAATGGGAGAGAATGACTGGTGCAAAGCAAACAAAAGCAATTTAAAAGACAGGCCAAGAATTTGATAAAGTGTGACATTTCTCGACAAAAGAACGCTGGTGTAAAACTTAGATCCTACAAAAAAGGGAACAAAAGCATTTCCGAGCAAACACAATAATCCTGTTGCTTTATGAGAATAGATCTTTCATTTTTTGACACTCATTGTGTCTTTGGTGCTTACCTTTGGTAGACAATATTTGGGTAATTTCATTCGCTTGAAGGATTCTCTCATGTATGACACAAAGTAGCTGGCTCGTCCCGTCTTAGTTACCTTGACAATGAAATCAAAGACGCTTTGTCACTTTCTAAGGAGACCACATACACAGTGCATCACTATATCTTACATCTCATTTATACTATTTTTAGTAATGTTTAGTATTTTAGGATTGTGACTCTCTTAACATTTTTGATTGATGCCATGAGTATGATATTTTACTACATAGAGACGACTATGTAGACTGTCTGCAAAATGTGTGAAAAAAATCAAATGGTTTGAAGGTTTTTACAAGACATAGTGTACAGTATGTAAGAGAATTAGCCAGCATCCTAAATGTGACTCTATGATGGAATTATGACATCTCCTGAAGGAGGTATATTCATTCACAATGCATAAATGACGCTGAATAAAACTCTTGTAATTTTACTCAGCTTTCCACAGTGTCGAATGAGGACTGAAATTACAAGCACAACAGAAATTATTATCATCATCTCAATTAGTCTAAAGCTAAGAGGCACTGAAAATTGTGTTGGCTTTATCTACAGTGCGTCTTGAAGATCTTAATGCACTACCACTTACCCATCCACTTATAGGCAGAGCAACACTACTTGATTGCTTATTTTCTAATCAACTAGAATGATGGTGTTTGTCCCCCAACACACTACATTAGGGCTCTAATGGAATAATCTATCGAAAATCAATGAGCTGCATTTTCCCAGGCCACATTTTTGAGGATGTTGCACTTGGCTGTTCCTTCTCTCCCATGAGGCTTTGGAGGTGTTGAAGACTGCTTATTTCATTGTAGCCCAATCGATAACCTCATTACTCTTTGTCAAGTTAAATCCAACTGCCCCAAGCAATGAAAGTCAGAAGAAAGTCATCTGTGCCACCACAGCTCCTCGCAGACACTCTGTGTCCAGTTATTTTCACCAGCATCTTCCTCGGTGTCTGCCTCATCCTTGACGGTCAATCTCATCTCAGCTAAATGCAATTTGTGCATTTTATTGAATCACCATTTCTGAATCACGCTGTGATATATTTTTTCTCCACACATTTTCATTCTTACATCGCAGCCATTTCAATCAAGTCTGTGGATTAAGTGTGTTGAAAGTGAAACTGGGTCGCCGCTAAAGTATTGCTGCTGCAACATCATATCATATCAAAAGATTAAATCTGTATGTCTGGATAAATAAATTAAAAATAAACAGCAAACATTTAGGAGTATTTATTCAAAACGAAAGAGTGCAGAATGATTTACTACAAACATTCAGCCCCAGAAAAACTACTGTCACTCTATTTTTCTTTTGCTGAAATGCATCAAGGCTGACCAACTGAAAATGACTTAGCTGTGGACGGAAATCAATGACAGTGGAGGGCATTTGAAAATTTAATTTCTAATAATGACCCTGACTGCTGCTGTCTAATTGGAGTCAAAGTCAGAGTGAATAGTAATCAGGACACCAACCTGTCTATTCACAGTTCCTGTGTGCTCTCAGCTAGCAAACACATTTTTCAGGCACGGAGAATGTCTGTGCGGAAACTCAAAGACTGAGTGTGCCTTGACATGAACAAGACAAAACATAATCAAAACACACATCGGGGAAGTGGGGAACAGGTGTGCTGGGGAAAACCATTATGTGGGTTTTGATGGAAAAGCATGAATTGGATGCAGGATGAACAGAACCGAAAGAAAAAACAAAATCCAAAAAATAAGAAAATCAAAATTCTATGCGACAGTACACTTTGTATGAAAAGATGAACTAGTCTAAATTAATATTGCTTTACAAAACCTGAGAAAAACAGGTCATCTATAACTATGCAAACCTGTGTGAAAACATATTCATCCTGCACAACCAGTGAGTTGGTGTCTACATGTCCAGGAAAGAGGTACTGTCTGTTGGCTTCTGTGCATCGCTGGGCTCTGCACTTGACGTACTGGGCGCCTGGAAAGAAGAAAAAAGGAAATCAATCAGAAGTAAATTACATCCATTTACCTTGAAGCAGTGCTTGTATGCACTGGAGCTGTTATACAGTATGCATGTGCTAAATATACTTCAAGTTTACAGTCCTGAAACAACTTGAAAGTTGAGTAACTGTATTACTAATTAAGTTAAATACAGACCAGTGATATTACACAGTCTGCCTTTTTGCAATCCAAATTAGTTGAGATTCAAGACTAAAAAGTCTGGTTGCTGTTGCAGTGGGTCAAACCACAAAAAAATGTTGAGACAAGAAGAGCATGTATGCTAATTCAGATACAGATTTACCACAGGAGGAAGATGAGTATTTCCTCCAAATATACCATGCTGTTTAGAAGGGTTTGTCTATAAGCCACAGGGGATAGATTAAGGAGAAGAAACATCGATCAACTTGCTAAACTCTCTGTTTTTGTCAGGAGACACCTATTCTGCTATTCTAGACTTCAGGGACCAATCTGACCAGCAGAACAGGTCTCATCTTCCCGGTGACCTCGCTCTAAATGAGAGGTAAGGGGTCCTGTGGGTCTTGCTACTGCCGCAGATAGGAGTGTAGCACTCACGGCCTTTTGCGATGCGCGTTTCTATGTGGACCACATCTGATTCTCTGTCCAGCCCCATTACCGCCCTTGAAAGAGTGGGAGGAGGAAAAGATAGAGAGGAGCAGAAAGAAGTAGAAAAGTGAGGAATGAGGGCGAGAGAGTAAAAATGAGAACGAGAAGAGGAGATTGGAAGGCCAGGTTGAGTATCACAGCTGTAAATGGACAGTCATGTTTTATGAAACAACATGTTTTTATCTCCTGTGGATCAGTCAGTGTAGAATTTGTGAAACCAGTGGCAATTAATCTCAATTCACAAAAGCATCAACAGAGAAAACAACAAAGTGGAGGTGTTGCAAAACATCAGCTATTCCATTAAATATATACTGCAGCAAATTTGTGTTGTTATGAAATTGTAGGTGGCTGAAATACCATTTTGAGAAATAGCTATTTTTCAAGAGCACAAATAATGCATTGTTTCGGGTGCCACTATGCCTGCTGCGCTATTCTTATTTATCAAAACGTCTTGCTGTTCATGCATGTAGAGAGGATGTCCTCCAACCAATGTCCTTTCTTTCCCTGCTAAAAAACACACTCTGGTTTGATACATACCATGACAAACAGGGATAAACGGGCTCACATCAATATTCAACGCCTTGTGCCCGAGCAGTTGAGATTACTAAATGACAGCGACAACAAAAACAGCATGTCATATTTGTGCTATAGAAAAAGAAGCAGGTCTACGTGACATGGATTTAATCAGTTTTATGCTTGACTGCAATCAGGGAGATTTGTTTTTGACAAGAGGTCACTGGATCCTTCTGACAGCATAGGGTCATGAACACTATCATTATGCAAATTACAATCAATCACTGTGCTAAACAGTTTTTAAAAAATAGGATCCCCATAATCATACCAGTAGAATCGGCCTGGCATCACATTGTCATGAACAAGCTGCCACTTCTTCCCAAAGTCCATTGAACTGTACAGCTGCAAGACAAAATTAGGCTGATCTTCATCTCACACACGGTTTTAGGAGAAAGTCAGTGTTAATGAGCTGCACAGCTATCATCACATCCTCATCAGAATCCAATAAATACTACATTTAAAAACAGCTAAATGAACAGGTTAAACACCTAAAAGTTCATTGTTGATTTACTCAGAATCTACCTTGCTGTCATGACTGTAAGCGAGTATCCAGTTCTCCTGTGCAGGGTGGAAGAGCAGACTCAGGATGTTGAAGTTAATGAGATGCTTCTCAAAGCTTGCCCCTTCATCTGAACTGATGAGAACAGCGCTCTCTACCTCTGGGTCGCTAAGCATCATTATCTAAAGTACAGAGGGCCACACGAGGGATATGGCATTAGAGAGAGGGAGAGAGACACAGATACTGCCATTTCACGGCAATTTAAAAAAACACTATAATTTGATGTCAGGACTAAGCTTGAAGGAGATCAGACAGAGAGATAAAAGCAACAGGAGAATGCTGACCTTCTGTTTGTTGGTAGGGCAGACATACAGGTAACTTAAAACTGTCCTTGAACCCACTTTGTCATTGAGCTTAGTGTAGGTGCTTCCATAATCAGTGGATCTAGACAAAAAACGAAAAACATGTTACATGAAAAAAATTAGAATATTATGATTTATGAGACCTGCCTGAAACAAATTTTAAAGCCCTGTGCCAGTGCTTTGGCATGTGTTAGCCTATTAACTGCAAATCAATTATTCTTTACATCACTGCATCTCTAAAGCATACCATGCGATTTTAGATTGATTTTCTACCACTGATGCTGCATTTGCTTTAAATTCATAGCCAGGTTTGGACAGAACATTAACCCACAGAGACTAGCTTTAGACTAATGCATTATTTTGGTTCTCGTTTAAAGCACTTAGTTGCAATCCTGCAAGAAATGTGCTGTACCTAAAATAACACAATGCAAACTCACATCTGGAAGAGTTTACTCTCTTTCAACCAGCACATTTCGGCACAGGGTGTTGGCTGAATAAACAGCAGAAGCTTTCAGTAGTCACTTAGAGTTACAGAGAATGTGTTTTTTAAAAACTGTGCTAATCAAACAGAATGATTTAATTCATTACTGTTAAAGAAACCTTGTGGTGGTTTTGATCATAAGTGAGCAATGTTTGTATCTTGTGCTCTACTAGCACGAGGAGGCACACGTACAAGCACACGTGTGGCAAGATATAAATTACTACCTACTGCAGAAGACGGTGATGGAAATGTGTCGTGCATGCAAACTGTAAAACACATAGAAGAACAAGATGAAGAAGAGAAATAATATGCATGGAAGGGCGATGTCAGCTGGTGAAGGTGAAGCAGTAGTCAAAGCAAGATAGAAGCACATTTATCTCAAAGATTGCCAATGTCTATCAAATGAAAGGGACGCTATTTGATGAATCTTACATCACTGATCAAGAATTGGTGGGAATGATCCACAAAGAAACGTAGCAGTGTGACAGCAAAAGACAGGAAATACTACTACTACTAAAGTATACATGGATGTTAACAATGCAGGAAAACATTTTCAAAATGTTTTGCAAATGTTTTATGAGAAAGTTAATATATTCGGCATGTTAGACCTTGAAGATACACACAATGCATTTTGGTGAGAAACAGTGACACTTTGTATAGCTTTGGCATATAGTACCATCAAAAATGTGTAATATATTAAAGGCTTTAAAAAAATGTCCTTATAAAAGTCCTTATAAAAAGTGTTGAAGACATTTTGACAAGAAAATATGGACATCAAGAGAATCATAATGCAAGTCTGGTAGCTTCCTGAATAAAAAAGGGTGAGATGGTCATTAGGCAGTTTTCCCACAAACAACAATAATGTAGCTTTAACAAACAGTAATACAGTCCAAGCCTTTACTTTATACTACTTGTCAAGCAAGTTTGAAGTATTTGTAGGATGATTACATGTCATGCTGACATGTAATAAAAGCAGTGGCTGCCTACATAGTATGTAATCAATTTATGATCTTCAGATACACTTTGGAAAATGGTCAGCAGTAATGAAAGACACATCCAGCATGGACATAGTGCTTGAGTAGACCAATGAACACATTGTAAGCTTATATAAGGTTTTATCCCTAATTCATGCTGGTAGAAGCTTTAACACTGAAGACAGTGACTGAGGAATATAAAGTCATCCTTTTCAATGCAGTGATGAAATACCCCTTTCATACATTTTTTATCTTTAATTAGTGCTAGAATGTCTTTTTTTCTCAAACTGATTTAGATATTTAATTTCATCCTCTGGTTTTCAGTTGTCTTTTCAGCAATGACAAGCTTAAATGTGTCATCATGTTGCTATAGTACAACAAATTAACATTACAAAGGTGACTTATACAGGTTTAAGGTGAAATAATTTATTAAAAAGCAGACCAAGAGGAAAATTAATTACTCTAATTAATTAAATGGCCTGTTTTTAAATATAATAAGACATTTAGATCTTGCAACATGCAGTACTAAATGACAGCAGGAATAATCATGTGTAAAGACACTGGCACTTCACAAAATTGCCTGTCCCTTACAAGTCCATGCATCCTATGACATTGTAGATGTGTTTGTCATGATCATTTTCACATTTCTCCTCGCCACAAACATCCAATCCACGCTCTCAGTTCTACCTGAGTGCCTCCAAATGTAATTTTACTGCATAATTGGATAGATACCCAGTGTCTGCTATCATTGTCTGTACATTAATCTGAATGGTTCCAGTTACCATTGACATTGTTTTCAAAGACTTTCCCCTAAACACATTTGTATTTGTGCTAAGTACTCCTTTCAGTTTGGCATATCAGTCTTTGATTGTGGCTGTGGAAGAAAGCCTCTTAAAAGGTGTTTTTACATTGTAAAGTTCTTTTGAACAGAAGGCAAGCCATCTAAAGCACAAAGGGACTTGATGTGCATTAAGATAGCTTCTGCAAGTCACCCATTGATCTGCACAATGCTTTTTGCCACCAACAGTGGCTCGGAGCTGTAGTCATAAATCATTTATTGTGTTATCACAGGAATCATTTACTCCTGTTTCTTTTCATAACATTCAAAGCTCTGCTTTTCTAATACCCATACTAAGAGCCTTCATGCACCCCCTGAGGTACACTCTAATTTACTCGTGGTGCTATTGTTAAGCAGACACCTTGATGATGGAAGACCTCCTGTACACAATATGGGATTTCAAAATGTGTCAAGTCGGGTGTAAATCTTAGCAGCCCCTCTGGTGAAACAGATATTAATTTCAAACTCTATGCTTGGCAGACTGATGGTCTCTTTTTCACGTGTATTTCAAAATGAAATGAGTTCTCTGCAGGCTATGTGAGAGGTGAGAAAAAAGGCTTATCAAAGGCCGGATTGGGCTCTATGTTATAATCCTTAATGAATTCCATTCTTATTTATGGCCTGACAGAGCCCTGTAACTCACCTCTCAACACATACTGAATGGAATTACTACAGCTATACAGTAGCAATTGCATGTCAATTGCCTCTGAAACAAAAGGTTACGGCTGAAAATCAATCAAAAACTCCATCAAAAAAGTTTCTACGTCAGAGGAAAAGAACCACAGATTTAAACAAGGAACCCCTCAGATAACCCTTACAGTTTATCTTTCAAAAAAAGAAAAAAGGTTTATTTGCTGATGATGGACAGTTAACAGGTTGGACCTTTTCTAAAAGGTTGCTACAGTCTTAGATGTGTTATTTATGGGACTGCGGGAAGTAAAGAGGAGCACGCTTCATTGTGAACTACTTCAGATTGTTTTATTAAAACATGCTTCATATTGGCTTCCAGAGTAACTTGATTGTTCATATCCTAGCAAGGGAGAGCACCATAAATCATACTTAGAGTATACTGCAGCCTCTATGAATATATTAATCTTATTGTTTTTAGGGCTGTGGCTTTGCATTTTTATAAAATCCTTGCAGTGATGCCATAACCTTTCTATTTAGGTGGAAAAGTAACAATAATTAAAACAAGAAACTTACCTCCAGAGAGAACTCTCAGTAACAGCCCCAAGGTTGAAGTCATACAGCTTAGTCAAGATCAGGATCACCTACAACATAACACCGACAGACATATTTAATTACATGGAAAGGACTGCACTAAAAAGCCCTTGCGTAAGTGCCTCACCAACATACATCACCTGTCTACAACATAAACTGTATAAAAATAATGGATATAGCCACCATGATGTCACCCATTGGTTTGTGGATTCCTGTTTTGAAGCTTCATGTTTGGCATTTTGAACATTTCCATCTTATTTTTTTGGAGCTAGGAGTGATGAGAAGTGACCACATTTGGATAAACACGCGGAGTTAGGGAGGAGCTCCCCAGAGTCCAACTGCAGCACCTCATAAACCACATTGATAGCAACTTGTCAATCACAAGGAAGCAACACCCTGAAGTGCTTTATTGTCAAATAAAGCTAGCTAACCAAGTAACGGACCAATTGTGAGTCGAAAGTCAAAGTCCAAGTCAAAGTTATTGCTAATTGCTAGCTCTCAGCAGCATTGAGTTGTTAGCTAAACAGATTGTTATAAGAGCAAGTAGCTGTTAATCAAGTATAAAGTAAACATACAAGAGCTCGTTTTCACATCTAAATCCAATTTCATAATATCTCAAGTCAAATCCAGCATGCCAGGTACTTGAAAAAGTGAAGCACAGGCAAATGAACACAACAGCAATGTTAGCCACACATAGTTATTAAAGGTCGAGGGGAGTTCTGCTGAAGGCAACACTTGCTTTATCAACAAACGCAGCTCCTCATTAACAGTTAGCAAGGCCCTTCAACCTCTCAACCTCTGTGTGTGTGTGTGCGTGTGTGTGTGTGTGTGTGTGTGTGTGTGTGTGTGTGTGTGTGTGTGTGTGTGTGTGTGTGTGTGTGTGTGTGTGTGTGTGTGTGTGTGTGTGTGTGTGCGTGTGTATGTTTGTGTGACAGAGAGTGAGATAGAGAGGGAGATCTCTTGTCTTGTATACAATTTATGACATTCATAAATAGGTGTGTTTCTCTCTCGTGATTCTGATTGTAATTGCCTGTCAATATAGGCCACAATTTTATTTATTCAATTTTATTTATGATTTCTACATAAAAAATATTGCTTAATGTAGTATATTAGACATTCAAAATACCAAAGACAGTTCTTAAATATTCAGTTAGGGCAAACATTTAAAAACATAATTTTATGTGATATAAATGTATAATCATAAGATTATCTTCATAATTGAAAGCATGTTGACACTTTGTTTTTTTGGTTCAGTTTAGAGGCAAAGTTGTCTTTCCCTCATTACTTTGAATAAAAAAAACAGTGTTGGTGTATCGGTAGAAAAATACAAGCATTATAAATACAACATAAACCTCTTTCACCATAGGTTTCAATTACAACAAGTTTGAAACTGGACCCAAAGACGGCTGCCATATGGTTCTATCCCAGGATGGCAAGTCACTATGACATGTTGCATCTAGTGTTTTATATCGTCGGGAATGTTATCCCAATGACAAGAGATTCTCATGTTGTCACGAGATGTCAGTCGGCTGGTGGCAAGATCTGAAAAAATCCATGTGGGCTGTCAAGATTTGTGTCTGTATCTCATGTGGAATGATACCTACATGACAGCAAAACCTGAACATAATTGTTCAGTGAACAATGAAAAGTGATGCAGTGCAGTAGCTTCACCACATTACACCCCCCCACCCCCACCTTTTTTCTTTTTTTTTAGCTTTTAGCATCAAAATTGTAAAGTACTTCTAGTTGCAAAAGCACCAACAAATGTTTATCTAAAATGCTGATGAAAGATGAAGTGTTATGTAATGTATTTAACTCACTGGAAGCTGTCCAGTTCCAGTTTGGGCTAAATGCTTTTGCATGTTCTCCAAGGATGGTTGGACAATGTTTTTCTGGGGAAACAAAAATGTGGCCCATAAAAGCCTGCCAAAGCACGGAGGGCAGAATGAAATGGTGTGCAAACACATTATTGTCACTCCAATGGCATTATAAATGACTTCCCATGGGGATGCTCATAACTCAGGATAGAAAGGGGTTAGGGTGGAGAGTTTGGGGCAGGGCATGGAGGAAGGGAAAGGGAATAACAATCAAGGAGCAGAAACATGGCATATTATGATTTTTTTAAAAACCCTGAAAGATGGGTCAAAAGCTCAATTACAGTGAGTTTAAACACATTAACCTTATGGGACCCACAGAACGAGTCATTAAACTGAGAAAAGCCACACAAGACTAGATGGAAAAAAGACATGCCTCTAAGTCTCCTTTGAAAATGTTAAAAACCCAATTGACCCACAATTTAGCCATCAAATGGCCACTGTGCATGGGTAGGACTATCTGCATTACAGGTTAATTAACCAATCACACAGAGAGATAAGCATTTGCATAACTAAATGCACCATGTCTGCAAGGTCCAACGCTTGAGTCTGAATCAATTTGGTGTACAGACTTAGTTAAATGGCTGTGATGTTAGGCCTAATTGCCTGCTTTGAAAAATAGATAGGAGAGAAAAACTCTACCAAACTGTTGATCGTTTGTCTCCTCAGTTCTTTTTAGCTAAAAACAATGAATCTGTGTCACAGGAAGTCATGAATACTACAAGGTAAATTGAATCTGAGTTGATTTTATCAGTGTCACTCCCAACCAAAGGGATTCAAATATCCAGCACAGCAAATTAATTGAGTGAACAGTGAATAAATGTTCACAGTTTTATGGGTTTCAATCACTTGCGCCATTTTGCACATAGATCCAATTTAATGAAACACTCACAAATTTACTTTAAGATGCAAAACAACCTCTACAAATAGCCCCAAACAACAAAATGTGATGACTAAATGCCTCTCAGCACCCAAGCTATAATTGCCATTAGGAGCTTGGTCTTTTCTGTTGTCAACGTGTTTGTGCTGTTGGCTCATTAACAAAAGCTAACCCATTGAAATGGGTCAGTGAAGATCTACCTAAGGGACCAACAGACTAGTGAGGCAGATGACTGTTTGGATGATTTGTCCCTAAGTGGATACATCAAGAGTACATCATTGGAGACTATGTGTTCCCACGTCTTCAACATTATTGATAGGCTGTGCATCTGTGGCTCAAGTCAATAGGGAGGAACTACTATACATGCAAATGCTGAGACCAGCGGGGAGAATGCATGACTCGCACCACAAGAACCCCACAAATGAAGCTGCACTAACGCACAATTCTAAGACTTTATGGTGCAGCCTTGCATTTATGTAAATACAGGGCACAAACAAACACAAAATGGCTTCCAGAATTATTTTGAGCCTTCTAGGTAAATACAATTTTCCATGCATATCATCGCTCACTTGCATACATGAAATTAAGTAAGGACCCTGGAAGGCCGAAAGCGGTGGATATATTCATGTTTATGTTTTATTGATGCGAGCAAAGAGAGTTTGCCCCGGGAAAGTCAACCAATCATTTTTCAGATTGGCTCTCACACTCTGAGGAGTTGGGTTTAGTCATCCTAGCATTCTATTCTTGTCGCCCTCTTTCCTTTCTTTGCTTCCTTTTTTTTCATTCCTTCTTTGCTTTTGCTCTTTTTTTTAATCCTTTCATCCTCTGTCTTCCTGTCTCTCTCTCTCTCATCAGGCTCTCCAGGTACTCTCTCTCGTTTTTTTCCCTTCTTTTTCTTTTTCTTTTGCATCCAGCGATTTTATGAGGAACCCACGCATAGAGAATATAAAAAACAAAAACATTTCAGGCATTTCATAGTCAGGTGCTGTTGGACCATGCAAAGATTTTGACTCTTTCAGATGGTTTAATAAACAGCCTCCATGGAAACTGACATGTTACAGCCATAATGTCATTGTGATATACTTTATCAGCTCTATGCAAATGCCTCATCCATGCTGAGACCTACACACTCCACTTCCACAAGCATTCAAGCATGGAGCCTATACATGTACTGTACATTCACAGACACGGACTGTTGGGCAAAGTCAAATCTTCAGAATTCCTTCTCAATCTGTTTTTTAAAGAGAAATGCAGACATTTTGAAAGTACTACACTGGGACATAAGAGGCATCTTAGCACCACTTTGGTAGGCAGAAGATTGTCTAAGCTCGCAATTTAGCTATGGCTCCACTCTGCGTACTGTACTGCAATATTGCTGTTAATAAAATGAGTGTGTTGATGCAAATCAACACACTTTCATTAAAATGGAACCTGTTGCTTTTACACCCCCCAGTACAGCAGCATCAAGACAGCACCCCTTCAATATTATTTCTGTCTAATTGGGTAGACAGGGAGAAAAAACAACCTTTACTCTGAACAGCACATCTCCAGAATATTGTTTCTTTTCTGCTCAGGAGTAACACATCACGGGAAGTAAAGAAAAATCTTTAGAAATGTAAGAAATACAGCCACTTTCATGTAGAGTTGGCACTGTTTCTGAACCTCACCGGAGGGGACAACTGAAGGATCTAAATTAATTTCCAAGGGACCCCGAAGCTGCTAACAGTGAATGATGTAAGGTTCTTGGTAAGAACACGGCTAACAGCTCTTTCTCAGAAAGGATTGACACATATTTCTAGTTTATTTACCTTTACTGTCCTCTGAAAAGTTCACCACTAAAATGAGACACATTTACATTCTCATGAATACTCATAAGCTATTGTACTGTAGGGTAAACACATCCATACAGAGAGCCAACTGTTTGGAATAACCTTTGTCTATTTACCTCCTCTGATTCTCACCAGAAAATCAAAATGTCTGAGAAAACACTGAAATGTGTCGACACTTATTAAAAGATTTTCTTAAAAAGCTTTTCTAAGCTGATTTTAACCAAAATATGCCATGTCAGCTGTCTGGAGGTCAATTTTTGTGACCTTGTCAGATTTAATAAACAGAATAAATGTGGGTTTTGAATCCTTCAAGTGAATGATTTAAACATAATCCGACAAGCCTTGAGCACAGATGTTCTTTTATGTGCCTGTGCTGTGTGTATATACAAGATGTATGTGTACAGTGTACATTTTAGGAGTACTTTTGTGTTTTTTTGTGTGCTATTATACAACTAAATGGTCAAGTTAAACTTAGTTTGAAGATGGTTGCAGTGTGAATTGCTTCCCACTTGGCAAAGCAAAGATGAAGGGAGTGGTAAGTGCCATGCCACTGTCAGTAGAGGCTGAGTCATTTTGGGGTGATGCAGGTCTGTATGAGGTAAGAAGAATGACTAGATTCAGAGAGGGGAAGAAGGACGACTGTAATTCTGTGTGTTTGAGATTTGAAGGCGAATTGCAGGAAAGAGTGTACCCTGATTATGTGTGTTACAGAGTGAGGCGATATGAGAGAGCTCCTCTCAGATATTTTCTGGCCAGGAATATGGACATGTTGCTGCAATACATAGAGGAGTTAGAACATGTGGGAGCTGTGGGAATGACAATTGCAATGTGGAGATGTGTAAAGTTGAGAAAGTGCAAGCAAAGTGCCTGCACTGCAAGAGAAATCACAATGTGAGGAAGAAGATTTTTTGCATTCATTGCCATGGTCATTCATTGCGCTGCTGAAATACAGGGGAAGTTGGAAAGAATAAAGATGGTGCTGGACACTGCCAGGAAAGACGTTCAATGTTATAGACATATCTGAAGAAGATAAGTTGTTACTCTGCAGGAAGGATTTACATCAACTCAGGAAATTGGGTCTAGGAAAATGGAAAATGTTGTAAATGGGATCGTTTTGGATGGACACTGTAAATAGTTTTCACTATGAATTTGTTACATTTCAGCAGATGGCAGTAATGCAACATTTATGAATGCCAACCACTGTAAATTGTTCAGTTTTACAGTTCAGTTCACCACTGGTGATCATGTGAGGCCCTGGGTTTAGTTGGATATCACTGGCCAACAGCAGGGTTGTCATCAGGTAGAGAATCTCTCAATATGGTCAACTTTTTCTCTTTCTCCACTTGTCCTGACTGTCAGAGTAGCTGGGCTATAATTTAGAAGAGCAGTGTAAGTTGCATGTTGGCTTCATGTATTGAGAATAGTACAATACTGAAGATCTCGGTTATTGGGTTGATTTGCAATAGGACGAGAACAGCAAGAATAGTGCAAACACATAACTTAAACATTCTTTGAGCAACATTACAAGTGATCTACCATTGCAATGTCTTGCTTTTGTGTAGATGTTTCAAACACGAACTGGATTTTAGTAGAAAGGTGAGCTTGGCAAATATGGTTTGGGTATGCTCCAGCAGCACATGCCTGACTGCTGGTATGCACCACCATCTTGCTGATGGCACAACATTGTATATTTCATGTGTAATTGTTGTAGCTCTATATAAAATGGACAAAACAACTGATGAACCTAAATATCCTAAATTTTCTACAGAATAAAAACATTTAGGAGCACTGGCAGCGAGACAGGCTCGCCTCTAAACCATAAAATTATAATTTTTGAGAGCAAAATAAGTCTCAAGAGGACCAGGTGAGGGTGATGCCCAGCTTTTACATACCTTTTCATTATTGGTCATAGTGTAAAAACTCACTCTCAGCTGTTACTGGTTTAAATAAAAAGCAGAAGTGATTTGGAAGAGGAAACAGGGTGAAAAATTAAGAACACAGCGTCAGACACGAAAAGCTGGAAAAGGACAATGAGAAAAGCAAGCTGGGACTCCATTGTTCACATCACTACTCTGCATTTCAGTGGCCTGTTCATGCAGATGCAATCCTGAGGACATAAAATAAAACCTGTTTCATTTGTTGTTAAACTCATTACAATCTCAACTTCATTAAATGAGGAAAGACAGATGCCAAGGGCAAGACGTTGCAGTAATTTGACAAACACTGTGTTTTTTTAAAGTCAACCAGCTAATTAATGTCCTAGATCTCCTACTCACATTTCAGAACATTTCAGGCCTGTTGTAGCACTGCACCTTTTAATTTTCATTTGTTGTGCTATAAGGAAAAGAAAATACCTGCCAACTGCCAAGCACAGGAAACAAGATTGTTTTGAGTCCTTTTTGAAACCATTTAGAAAAACACATTCAAAATATAGACTACCAGTATAGATGTAGAGAGAAATCTGTATATCAAAATCATTTACATACTGTAGCTGAAAAGTGTCATAATACATCCAACATTGTAGACATATTTTGCAACTTCTTTTTTCCCCCTGTAAGACTATGGATAAATATATTCGTGCATCAATTAGAAATTATTTGGTGCAAACACCTGCAGAGAAAAGAAACACAGTATTGGTTGCAAATTTGCATACATTTCTTTAAGGCTTGAGAGAAGCGAGGGTAAAACCAAGATGCACTGCAAGTGGGTGGAGGGCTAAAAACACAACATCCTGATTGTGGCTCTGTGAGGCCATCTCTAAAGTAGAGCACTTAGCAGGAAAGACAAATGTCTTTCAAGAGAAATGGCGCGGTCGAAGAGAGGCCTTACTCTGTCCTCATCTTATCTGTGGAACAAATTGATTGTTTGTTCTTTTGCAGGTGAAAACATACTCCAGGGATCCAGCTTTCATCAAGTAAACCCCAGTGAAATGTCCCTTTTGCATTAGTCTGCTGTCTGTATGTTTGCTTATCCTTGCGACTCCTGAGCTTTGGTCATATAGCCCTGATGCTTTTTAGCTTGAGAGGCTTCAGCAATCAATTCAGTCCATAATGGGGGGAAATTAATGAAATGGGCCGAATGTAATAGGGTTTCACTTCAGATACAGCTCTATTGTGAAGAGATTTTGTTGGGCATAGAATGTCTCTCTGCTGCTAGCAACAAAGTACAATAAACTGTGTTGTTTACCATTAGTGGGATCAAACATCGTGATTGGTCTACTTCATTTCTTTAAAGAAAGCTTGGGGCCAATAGTCAGAGAAATATGTTTAATGGACCGTGTATTGAAACATACACACAGCTCAGTCCATATTTTTTTTGTGTCTTGATGTCTCAGCACATGTGGTTTGCACAAAAGGTGAAAAACAAGTGTAGCAGCATACAAGGACAAATTTGATGGCAATTTCAGAAGTCATTTAAATGTTTCGACACATTTGACAAAGTTTTAGTCACATCCCATACAATTTAAAATTAATTTTATGCATTGTAAGCAGTGTAGAGAGCCAAAAATACAGCATTAGTATTCTACCCATAAAGGTTTCTTGTTCTGTGGCTCTCTCGTTTGCTCATATTTAGCGTTCAGTGGTTGAAGGTATAGTAGCATGACTGCATTTATTCATTCTTGTTCCAGTTGTAATGTCAGTGTGTAATTCTGTTATTCACTAAGCCATTGTCTACAGCAGACATTGGAAATTTACCAGGATGAAATTTTTATACTATAAAATCTTGGAAAAATTAACAGGCTTTGTTTTTGGTTTGTTTGACACGTTTTAAAAGTAGTTAGCATTTTGGATAACTTTAAGCAATATAATACCATTCAGACATTTCTTCCACTTCACTTCTGTTCCTTCACAGTTTTGGCTCCTAATGGCTCAGCTTCTGCCCGGGGGGCTGTGAGCCGGAGCCAAAGGCGGTAGTGAGTCCAAATTGAGATTTTGGAAGAGGAAAGTCCTCCACCTAAAATGACCCCCTTGCAGCCAAATGTTCTGTGAGAATCAGATCATGAGTTAAACGTGCTCCACTTATTTGCATTTTTCATAATGTGTAGAGGAGGAAATTGGCTACTCTTACAAATTTAGTTAACATCGGTTTTGATGAACTACTCTAAGTATATGGAAGTGTATAATATCAGAAAATACCTAGAAATGACACGTTAATAATAGGCTACATATTGGTTCAGGCAGTTATGTTTTAAAGGAAAAATAAAAACTTTTAGGATTATGTTTGGTGGGAAGATTTAGCTTCATTTTTTTTCCCAGGGAACAATAAGTATGATGTTCTTGTAACAAACTGAAGTCATACAGAGGTGGTCAAAGTGTTGCCACAGTGGGCAATTTTCAACCTAACTGGGCCCATTAATATTTATGTGGCAGGTAAAAAATGTTTTACTACTTTTTGTACTATCTAGATGGTTATGGATACAGTTTAGTGAACTGGCTCCTTTTCCTCTCCAGGTATTATGATTTTGAGTGACAGGGAACTGAGTTCAGGCTTGACATTCTCTCTTGACAGAGTGACTGATAACTGATAGAACCAAATGTAATTTCAGTTCATATAAGTTGAGACTTTTTTCGATTTTTCGAATCATTAATAAGTTACAAAATCATAGTAGTGTGATAAAACCCTGCATACATGTGATAACTTTATACATTTGAATGTAACATGTTAATGTAGACAGAGTGTAGTTTTTTTTTTCATTTCTTTACCTGTGCTTTTGGGTTTGCAAAGTCATACTAATAAAACAGAGGCTCAAAGATGCATCCAAATGAATTATTTAATTTTCATCCAATATTTGTACTGTATTTATCCATAAGGCAAAACAGGGGCCAAAATCGGCCCCACTACGATTTCAACATTTAATCATCAACAGTCTGGATTATTTTTGACCGGTAAGGCATGTCGGCCTTTGGAATCAATGCAATGGAATCTATGCAATCAATGTGCATACTCTCTGCTAATGGCTGAATAATTACGTGTTCACAACATCACATATTATTTTTGAATTGATAAAATACCAGTGCATAATTGACTCCTACATGTAGTGTTGCATTATGGGTTGTTTGTAGCTTTAATGTTGCTAGGAAGTGTCTTAAAGTGTGTTTATAGTGATTATGTTGGAGTCAGTCATCCCTAAAAGTGTTTTGTTAGTCCAGTTTAACCTGCAGGAGTTTCTGAAGGTTTGTGTAACGTGTGTTTCTGCCACAAACTAAATAAATTCATCATGACGAGTGAAAATTAGTTCAAAGTGTCTTCTGACATCTCTACTGCAGAAATGGAATATGTCAAGTTTCCTAATATAACTGTCACAGATGATAAGGAGCTCAAAAAGACAAACGGGTAGTCTTACAAATGCAAACTGTTGGAGAAAATAACTTCACTGCTTTCAAGAACCTGAAATGGAGGGTGTGACAGTATCTAACTATACTATGATGTCAGTTATATTCAAAAAGTAACATTAACGTTATTTTTCCAAAAACAGTTGTTGGATAAGGGGTGGGTCATCTTACAATCAGGGTCACCCTATTTTCAGGCCAATACGGTACTAGCACTATGCGGTACCACATTAAGAAAAAGGCTGGCATCTCTGAGGATGGCAGTCACAGCCAAAGATCTCGTTGCAGAAAGCCGGGGGAAGAAAGGTGTGTTGCAGGTCAGTCTGAGGGCCATCACTCAGTTGATGTACCGAATGATTGAGACTGATATGTTGTCAATAGGTGTGTTGGAGGGCAAGGAATTGAAAGAGCTAGTTCTGTACCTTAAGCCTGAGTGCGTTATGCCATTGAGAGCAACTGTAACTACATGCATTGAAAATACATTGAGGAGGAGAAGGATGAGCTAAAAGTCAAGCTAGCAGTGCAGACAAGCTAACTCTGACTACCGACTGCTGGACAGCTATCACAAATGAAAGCTACATCACAACTTCTCTTAAAAGTGAACCAGTTAGTATTGACATTTAAGTCTACAAGACTTATTTTTCATAAAGTAGCAGTTAACACCTTTATGATCATGAGGGAAGTTGTCTCCCAGTTTGAATTTGAATTGTATGAATTCGAAGCACAATAGTTTCAATAAAATACAATTTTAAAAAAATTAAATAAACGTAAAAAGAAAATATATATATATTTCTTCTTTTTTTTTTACATTACTCTCAGTTAATCGATCAATGAATACAACTGAGAATTTAAAGATAAAATGTTCTGTTTTGTCCTGGAAAAACACAGATGTATTGAATTTGTGACATGTATATCGTAAGACAAGAAAAAGCAGCCAATTCACTTAATTGAGAGGCTTGAAAAATGACTTTCACAATAAAGTGATTATCAAAGTTGTTGCCAATTCATTATCTAATTGTTGTAGCTCTACTGCAAGGTTGTACAATGTACATGTAAGAAAACCAATGAAATGCTGTCTGTGAACATTTTGTGACCAGATATGTTAATTAACAACATTTCTTAATTTTGATAATAGAAAACATAATCCAGGCATCATTAAGTTTCCTTCAAAACATGTTTGCTGTTGCAAATTAGTACTATGAATTTTATTTCTGCAAGACTGGGTTAATAATGTGAGTCACGTCAGGTCAATATTGACTTTTTGATTATGATATAAGGCTTATTTTAATACATTATGCTACTCAGTGATTTTCTAGACAGATACCCTTTAACCTGAATTGTGTATGTGACATTTTGAGCCATTAAATTAAATTTAAGGGTGCTTAATTATGACATTATATGTGACCTGCCACTTTTCAATCCTATCAATTTCAGTGACCAGTAAATCCCTATTTGTCACACAAAGTTTAATTTCATTTTTTTTGGTTGCAGTGGGTCAAAAATGATTCCAGAGCATCTCCAGGTCAGAAAGAGACATGTTTGGGAAACTGGAGGTGACAGAAGCACACCATACCAAATACATCATCCAATAAGATGAAATTTCAATTACCTGTATGTGGAAAACTGAGCCACTGAACAAAATAGCCACAATATACAGCAAAGAAATATAGAAATGATAAGATAGAAAAGCATGAAAGCAAGAATTAAATCTTACTAGACCTTTAGATAGTCTATAAAATGGGAACAGTAGTAAAGCAAGAAAACAGATTGATGTTAACTCCAATGTTTATTTGTTAAAGTAATTTATAGTCTCATAGCATTCTTACTATTTGCTCCAATATAATTAGCTCATGCAAATGATATGTGGTGTCTGTCAGGTCTTACCTCCTCAACGATTTTGATTAATATTTTGTCATAATTTCTAAATAAATGCCATAATTTTAATCCATATTTATTTGCTCAATTGATTTTGACTATAACTCAACTTTTTTTTTTTGTTCAAAGCAAAAGCAACCAGTCATTTTAAAGGATTTGTTCCAGGAAAGCCATTGAATGAGTATTCTATTTTCTAAATGTGTCATTTTGTGTTTGGAAGTTTTCCATCATCTCCACTGATTGCACCCCCCGTGTGTGCGTGTGCGTGTGTGTGTTTGTGTGTGTGTGTGTGTGTGTGTGTGTGTGTGTGTGTGTGTGTGTGTGTGTGTGTGTGTGTACGTACGTGTGTTCTGCTTTATGTCAGATCCTTTGTATATCACTAGATAGGAAAAACCATTTCCACTGCAACTAATACATTCCTGTCACTGTAAACTGCCAAGTCAAGCCATTATTTAACTGCCACCTGAGCAGTCCCAGTCATCTTTAAACATGATAATTTACGCTGCTTCAAGGCCCAGTGAGTCTCAACACATAATGTTAACAAACCAGGGTCACTTGGTTTGCCTAATTTTAGAGGTAATGAAACTAAAGACAACAAAATCAGCCATGACATTTACACATAACAACTTATTTCATTCAGAAGCACACTTTGTCTCCATGATAATTAATAAAGTCATCTCCCAATTTGAATTTGAATTGTATTATGTTCCCAATCAGAAAATGCATAAATTTGTTTTCATAACCTAATCACAGCTATAGTATGTGTCTACCACACTGCGACAGTTATTAAACTAATTAATCACATGCAAACCTGTCAAATATAAGTCTGCACCCGCTTTGTCACTTTGATTAAAATTGAAACATAAAAGTGGGCATATGCATGTGTGTGTGTTAAACAAAGAGAGGCTGAGATACACAGGAAGGCAAAAAGAAATCAAACAATGACAGTGTGCTTGAACATACAACTAAAGGCAGGCCTTTATTTGCTACTTAAAATGCACTTTGTGAGGCAAAACTACAGTCTAAGTGGTGAGGAAGTGCTGAGAGCCCATGTTGATGCGATGCATTATGGTCCCTGAGCACAAATGATTCATGAAAAAAAAGAGACAAATGTATGTCATTTGAGGAGTAAAAACTGGGATTTAACTGAATTATTACTACAGAGAGGGTGAAACTTGTATCCTGTGTGCCATAAAATAAAATTGAATCCAAAAAAACCCCCAAAAATAACAATGGAGAGTGCTTCCTTTTTCTCAGCGAAGGTTTAAAAATTGCCCATCCAGGCTCCCGAACAATTGCTTTTGCTGTAGTACCAGCAGTCTACCTCTTACATACCACATAGGATTGCTGCAATTTCTATCAGCATCTCACAATCACATCAGTGGACAGTGCAACCCTAAAGGCTTGAGACCGGCTGGATTAATGAACAGACTTATGGTGCTGACACCCTGAGGGATTAGCAGGTAGAGGACGAAAATGTCTGATGAAAAAGAAATGATCTTGATTTGTTTTTTCCACCCATTGGCTACTACGTTAACATCCATATTTAGTAAGACATCTGAAACATAAATATCCAAACTGAGCCTCGGTTGTGTCAGATAGTGTTTTAATGCTAACATACAGTACACAAAAAATCTGGAAGGGTTTTGTGTATACTAGAAATTTCCAGCTGCTGAGGAGCTGCAAAATATTTTAATACAAAGTACCACAGGAGGCAAACAATTTGTACTGAAATGTTAAAACATGGACCACTTTTGATTTTCATCAAATGTTGTCTGCATGGATCAAAAACCCCTTCAGCTAGAGACCAGGGGACCAGAGGATGACGAAAAGTGCATGAATAAAAGATTCTACAAGGTCACATATCAGCCTTTTTTTTTATTAAATCAAACTATAACTACAATACAAGGAGAAATACAACGACAAATCCCTCTGTTGTACCTGTACACCTCAACAGTGGCAGACTTTTAATGCACTTTCCATCATCCTGTAACACCCACAAACTCTGGTCAAATGCCTCTGTGAACTGGGAACCCATTCCATTTGATTTTATGGATCAAGGAGTTTCTATGCAACCAGCTCTGGCATGTTAAATGGAATGGCTGTCTATCTAATGAACCGGTTTTAAACACAGGTGTCCTCTAGGGCCGTGCCATTTCCTCTTTTTTTATTATCTATTTATACCAATGAGATTATGTGCAACAATAGTCACCTCATTCTGATTAAGTATGCTGGCAACGCAGCCCGGGAGGCCTCTGTGATTCCCAGTTGCTGCAAAAAAGACGATGTGACGGAGGTGACAGATTGATTTGACTCTCGCCACCTCCAAGACGAAACGTAACATAAAAAATAAAAAAAAGATTTTACTCCACGATCATAGAAAACAGCTGGCCCCATCGGTGCCCCCCGGAGCCAGATTAAAGATAACCAGACCCTTTTCTCAAGGTGTTTAGGCATTATTTACACCAACATACAATATTATTTCAGCAGCAGAAACTCAGGGGATGTTAGGTCAATAAGGACATTCATTAGTTGTCCTCCGCTTCAACACAGTGTCCTAGTTTGGTCAGCTTTCTCTTAGGAGAAAAACACACTTGCAAAAATGGTCAATGAGGAGCCTCAAATCATTTGGCTGCCAATAACTCCCTGATCACCAGTCAACTGGCTTGCACACTAAGACTTTTGCCTTCAGGGGTATGGGAGGGGGCCCCTGCATCCCTTGAGTGTAGGATGTGCTGCCTGTGCTGTTTAAAAAGATTACCCACATAGTCATATCACAGCTTGAACACCCATGTGAGCCAAACGACTGAAATATTGATTTGCCATAGAAGACATCCAAAGCAAAGTGTAGGTAACATTTTTTAATGAGTTTAATGACTATATTTGCCCCTATTTGTGGCACACATCATCATAAATCATGAATCTTTATATTTTTAACCCCATTCACATTCAGGACAGATTTAAGAAGCAAGAAACATGCACAGTCAATCAATACTAAATGTAGTAAAGAAGCATGAATTTAAAAGGGAATTCATGCAGTGTATGTTTTATTCCCGTGGTCGAGTCCAATCAATGTTCGCTCTCTTAAAGTCACAGACCAGAGAGCTATGACTCCAGGCTTTGATGTCTCAGACAATCACAGAAATCGAATAATAGTTGGGAGGCTGATTTCTGAACAGATGTGGTGCTTTACACAATGAAATTCTTGATCAAATCTGAACTTGGGAGATCCTCCCTGGCGCTTTCACCATCACCTTCCACATCTCTCTCATTTCACTCCCTGTGGGATTTTACATCTTGGTCAGATCATAGACAAAATCTTGAAGAGAATATTTGATAGAACTACCCTCGACCACAAGAATGAAGTAATTTTCCTTCAAATGTCCCTTTTAGATTGGATTTATTATCAGTCATTTACATCTAATAAAAAATCTGATATAGCCTGAGCTCTAACATCTAGTCATAAAATGCTATCAATTTTCACTCTGCAGTTTCAGCTGTACTTTTGGCACCACAGAAAGGGTTCAGACTGTATAAATCTCAAATGTTGACTGGCCACAGTGACAAGCCCATCAGTGATGATCCAGTGAACAGTGTCCTACAGTACAAAAGACCATCTTTGGTGAGGAAATCCCAACCCAACAACATATTTGAAGCTTAACCAAAAAATCACATTTTATGAGGTGCATTTCTGGTTTATTCCTGGAGCAATGTCTACAATGATGTATCAACATGACCAAAGACCGGGATGCCCTGGGATACAGAGCTGTTTCATTGATATCATATCTTAATATTATCTGATTTTTTGCATTTAGTCCCTGCTATACAATTAAGTGTTTAATTTGAACTGCTGTGGAAGGGATTCGTTTTTGTGCTACAATTACATATAGTACTTGACACACACACACACACACACACACACACACACACACACACACACACACACACATACATATATACACATATGTGTGTGTTTGGTAAATCTGCTGTAATTTTTATATTTATATTTGTCTTTGTGATGTAAATTATATGATATTTGTTTCTGTGTAAGTGCTGTATATGTATTTTATGTTTGTATAAAATAAAAAATAAAAATAACACTGGGATGCCTCTAACCCTATGACATTAATTACAATGAATAAACTGTAACAGATGAGAAATGCACTTGGAATGATATAAACATTCAGCAAAAATATATCTGCATTTTTAGATAATATATGACTATTTTCACTGTTCCGGGGACCCAAACATCTAGAGATATGGTCCCAGATTAAGTTGCTACTACACACCCTTGTACACAGCAAACTGATGTGATCATACCTGAAGTAAAAAGGCAGATAGGCTCTTTTCTTTTGTACTAGGCTGTTTCTGGTTTTGAGATCACTATGCCTGATAAGTGCTGCAGATTTAAATACGTTTGCATGCTGTACATGTAAAGTCAAAGATAAAATCTCCATGGCTTTGTTTCAGTGAGGGTAAAATGTTGTGCAGTGACAAAGGGCACACGCATGTGTGAGCAGCCCTGGTGTGTGTGTGCAGTAATAGCGTGTGTGTGTGTGTGTGTGTGTGTGTGTGTGTGTGTGTGTGTGTGTGTGTGTGTGTGTGTGTGTGTGTGTGTGTGTGTGTGTGTGTGTGCGTGCGTGTGTGCGCGCGCGTGTGTGTGTGCATGCGTACATGGTGGTGTTGGGGTGATCTGGGTGGTTACTGCTATGTCTTATCATCAATTTAAGTTTGCGTATTCCCATCAATCTACTCTGAAGTGCAAAGCTTGGGACCATTTCTTGAAAAAACACATTGCAATGCTGTATTCGTCCAGGCAATTAGACAACTACCAACTAGGTGTGAGTCAAATGTCAATGACAAAGGCATGGCTCATTTGCCAAAAGGTCAGGCTGTGTCTCATCAGCGTCACATCAAGAGCCAGGTTGGACACAGTCCCTTTTAATTGTAGCTATGCACCTTCCTGAGAGACATTACTTGATTATTGCTGCCAAAATACCTGCGCTTTCCCATACCTCAGTGTCACCATAAATTTACCTGCGGGGTTAAATGTTAATTTAAAGTTCAGATTACACACAGTTTGTTGAAATAAATTATTATACTGTAGTTTGAAAAGCGAGAGGGAATCCTCTCGTTTCCAAGAGTACAACCATGTCCATCAGGCGTCCACAACAACAGGCGCGCAATGCGCACACAGTTATGACCTCTCTATAGACAATAACAGGACATGTAATGATTAATAGAAAAATAGAAAAATGCATTGTCCAATTCAAGGGTGTTAGACTGACAGAACTGTTAGTATAATTCATTTGCTTGAGCGAAATTCCCTCCTACGCGCCAAGACAGGTGTGCGTAAAATTGTGGCCAATACATGTAAATATATTAAATATATTAAGATTATGCATTTTAGACTTAAAATAGTCATTTGCATTATAATCAGTGTGTGGGCCATTTTTGTGTTCTCGACAACCTTTATTATATGATGAAATGGGTTTTGGCAAAACTGAAACTCACGCTGCTGTTGTGTCCGGACCAATGCACCATCGCCTGGTTGTGTGCCGAGTCTCCAGACAGAGCAAAAGTAGAAGTGTCCAGGTGCGGCTCACTTTGCCTCGGGTTAGACCCTTTGACTTCCTCCCCAGTCCGCCGGTACTCGGCTCTGGAGTTGGAAACACCTTGGACAGTCTCCACAAACCTTGCTCTTGGCTGCGCGTCTCCATGTGTACTCCTATCCACATTTTCAGTGAATGTTGAACCCACACTCCGCTTTGCTCTCTTTCTTGTGTCAGGAAATGTGTTCTCTAACATTATAATCGCTATAAGTCGCCTCTGGTTATCCTTGGAAATGTTATCATACTTTTTACTAGGTATTTTGGGATAGTTTGGTACCGTTGTGATGCCGATATGTGCCTCATTTCCAAGTCCACCCTGTATTTCATTCCCCACTTGGTTGCCATTGTTCGGATTTAAAGCACCAACGCCGACTGATTTCGTCTCAAAATCGCTTAAAACTTTTGCGTTATTGTCGACTTTGAATGAGAGTTCGCCCTCCGTTGATTCTCGGGTTGCGCGTGCCTCCAGTGGTGTTATCTCCAGGCGATAAAATCTGTTGTCTGTTGTAAGAGAACTTATTTCCGCTTGAGCCACAAACTTCGGGTGAAAGGGGTACAGCAACACGAAAGCCAAAAGGGAAAAACTAAAAAATGACCACAGTCCCATTGTGTTCTTCCTAACTGATAGTCTATCAGCAGGGAGAAAAAGATAGTGTGGCGGAGCAATTCAACTTCTAAAATATTCAGGGTATCATCTGTACGAGCAAGAAGCCATTCAGCAGACCCGCTCACGTCCAGGAATTTGTTAAAGTGAGGGACCAGTTGGGGAGGCGCTGCGCATCAGGCAAACGCGCCGACGGAGAGTGACTGCAGGAGCAGTAAGAGCTCATTGTTCATGAGGATGTTTGGAGGAAAAATGGATTTAAACATGCCGAAATCAAACATAACAATTTGAATTTATTCCTCGATTTAATTTTCGTGTGGGACGATAGAGTTTGTATTCAGTAACACATTCGTCTATTTGTGTAAACCCATAAAAGTTATCCAAAACATTACTTGATTAACTGGGAGCAGATGACAGCAAAAGTAATTTGTGCTTTGCTCTGCTCACGCTGTGGTTACATTTTTTCCCTCTGATACGACAGAAGAAAAAAAAATAATTTTCTTGCATCAATCAACATCGTATTCACCTGTCAACTGCGTGCGCATGTGCGTTAGGGTACATTTTGGGAATTCAGATGGACTTCCTGATAAAGCTCCAGACTGATACTGATATCTTTCTGATGTGCAGAGCTGCAGCATTTGCCACCTGTATTTCTGGTGACACTGTGAGACTTTTTTAATTAAATCACTAATACACCACGCCTCAGGATTTCTACTGCACAAAAGCCCTAGAAAAGAAGCGATTGAAGTCATATCTAAGATATGTTTTGTGGTGTCACATAGCTTCCAACAAGTCTGTTTTAATCTTAGCACCTTCGCATTTTATACTATTCATTTGTTTTAGAGTGTGGATTTGAAAAATGGCGCCTTCTCCAAATCAATATGCTATTTGAAAGGTATTAGTTTCAATTAGTGGAGCCAAATAAATCCTGAAAGGCAATTCCTACTTCCTGCTGACAGAGCTCTCTCTGTGTTGTTGCAGAAACTGTCCGTTAGTCTTGTTAAAAAAAAAGGATTTTTTAAAAATTAATTGTTTTAACTTCAAGAAATTATTATGATGCCTGGTGATAAGCAGCTAAAACACAAGTTAGATACATTTGTATCAGCTGCCAGCCAGCCGCCCAAGGCAGAACCATGGAGAGAGGGATTTCCATCTCCTTCAAGGGCGACTAGCATAACTTGGAATAAGAACAGGATAAGGAATATAACCAGAAATGTCCTTGTTATGTGGGAGCAGATATAACATATATTCTAGGATAACATGAGTGCAATTACTCCTCGCCATCAAGGTTAAACCAATCCAGGACCTGAAGATATCAGTGCAAACTTCCACACTTGCATGAACATGTCAAACAGTGACTGTTAGTTGTGAGATGAACTGTAAAAGCAAAGAAAGGAATATTGTCTCAGCACTTAGAGCCCAAGACAAATTTCCCTTCGGGGATAATAAAGTATATATCTATCTATCTATTTACTCTGCTGACAGCTCTCCTGTCTTCTTCTGAATCTTCATTTGTTGTGAACACAGGTTTTGAAAACAGGTAAAACCATATCACATGCATTTTTAGAATACACATTAAAGACTACATCTTGTTACTGTTCTGTGGATGACCTCTCAACCACAAAATCATGCATCTACTGAGCTGTAAAACATAGTGTAGAGGGGGCATGGGGAAATTCACCATCCTTGAAAGCTGCACAGCAAGAAGCAAGCACAAAACAATCCAATGGAAGGACTGACATTGACATGAGTTCATTGCTGAGAACAGCACCTGCTGATCTCACACTCATCCACAATGAAAACAACAATCCAAAAGGTAGCCAGTGCCATCCTTCTCAGTGGGCTCACTTCTTGGTCACCATTTTTGGCACGGCTGTACAAACAAATTGAGATTCATACAAGTGAGGGCTCTGGGCAGCAGGTGTTACTGTTGCAACTCCGCCGCATGCCAGACAGCTCACTCTCTCTACAGGCCATTCCCGCCAGAACGCCTCTACAATGAGGGGGTAATTGGACTGATCACACTCTGTTTACCCATTATGCTGCTAAAATGAAGTGGGTTGCTCCCAAACACACTCTGACAGGCTGTGGAGGGAGGAGGAGCTTCCTCCATCAATGAGACATCTTTTAATCTGTGCTAACCTTGGGCTGAGAATGCATTGTGAAGATTTTGGTGTGTTTGTGTCTCTCCCTCTGTGAGTATATGTGTCTGTGAAAGAGAAAGAAAAAGAAAGAGGTGTTTATGTGTGAAAAAATATCTGGGGGGATAGTTTTAATGTGTCTGTGTGTGTTGGCGCGTGCATGTGTGTGCATGTCTGTGTCCTACATCCTGGGTGTGCTTAAACTATGACAAGGAATATTGCATATCTTCCTGGGTGGAGAACATCTCAGATTCTGCATAAATCTGAGCCACAGCAAAAGAGAATAAGAAAAAAAGAGAGATGAGAGTATGAGACTGAAAACTGTGTACATCGGTGTAGCTCATTCAATTTTATGTGCTCTCCTCCCCAGTGTAGATCATTAGCAAGATTATCAGATGTAATCATCTCATTCTGGTGGCGCATAACTCAGACGGTCCCTGCAAACGGCAGTACCCTCTCTCCTGTTTCTACTGACTGAAGACAGGGAGCAAACTCTAAAGCTTTCAGGACAAAATCCCATTTGTGCATCCACTGTCTGCATCCCCAGCTTGTTAGTTCCAACACTTCAGTGATCCCGGTGGAGCAGACGCACAGGCAGTAGCAGGAACCATAATGGCCATCACCCAGACAGCTAACACTCGCATGCGGGAGATGAACAGCAAGGTGCACTCCCCGCTCAGCTATACCCATGCCATTAAAAAGAGAAACTTTCTTTTATTGCAGATGGCAAAACACTTATTTTGTACTCATTCATCGTCTAGATGAAAGAAAGGCGTTTTAAAATCACAGTGGGAGGAGTAGTTTAGGACAGTTTGCCACTGCAATAAACTGGCCCTGTCACTGAAAATACAAGTCTCCTCATTGGCGAATCAGTGTATTACTATAATCTCTTTGATGTCTTTGTTCTCCAGCCTTTTCCTGCACATGATGAACAGAGGGACGAGCCTGTCAAGATATCAATACAATTTACTTGATCTCCCACAGCTGCAGCTCATCTTTCCAATAGCTGTAATGCAGCACTTTGCAGAAGATTCTCAGATGTGCTGGGTCAATTAGAGTTTGTGTTCTTTCATCTATATTCTTTAAAATGTTAAATCGTTGGATGTAATATTCAACATTCTGGATTTTTTCCAGTTTCTTACAAGTTGGATCTGTAGTTTGGCCATTGTATCACTGCTCACCTAAGTAAAGGCTGAGATCTGGGAAGGCAGCACATCACTACAATAAAGGCAGATGGAACAAAAAGTTGGATGATCATACAGCTGTTAAACCAACAGTGCCAGCTAATCTAACAGTGTAGCTATTATACAAATGTTTTGGAGGTGAAACAAAGGGAGCACATCTAAAATACAGTAATCCCTCATTACAACCTTGTGATCTAGAAATTATTTTTTTGAATTGTAAATTGCAACAGCAAATACATTTTAAGAAAGAAATGTGATACCACCTGAATTACATTTTGTTTAAACAATATGAGAAGATGACATCAAGATCACAAAATGTTGATTCCAAATATATTTTCATTCAAAAAGTTTCAACTTCTCTCTAGAAATACCAAGTCTTTTTTTTTTCAGGGAATCATTATGGTCTCAATCACTAAATTCAGACCTTCTAATAAGTGTGCTGGTGGTCATTTTAGAAATTATTGCTACATTATTATGATTTGAAGACCTTAAGTAGGCTTTAATGTCTGCTGTGTGGGTGTTGATTTACTGCTGTGATTGACAGTTTGCTCACCTGTTCCTCTACAGTTTTGGGATTATCATTGCAAAATTTCAGCAAGTTTAATGTTACTTGATTATGATACATGCCCTGTTAGCACAGCTCTGCAAAAGTAGCTAACATTAGCCCCAGTGTGCACGCTAGTTTTAGAAAACTAGCATTCACTTCAGTCTGAAGTGGCAGATTGTATTTCCATTTCCAAGACACAGCATTTGAACTGTATTAACATTTAACTGAAACCACAATCTTTTGCTAACTAAAGTGCTTTTGCTGCCTAATTATCACCACACATGAAGTGAACCCCAATTCCAGTGCTTTGTACACCCACCAGTCACCTCCTATGACACACATAAGGTTGCCAGGAAACATGATCCGGGCAGCAATTACATTTATAGAGGAAACGTTCCCAGATCTCAGCAATTAACTTAGTGAGTACAATTTTGATATCACCAATAGCATTAATGGCGGAAACTACTCAAATGAGATCCAAGTTGTGAAAAATACCCCAAAATATCCTTAAACTCAGGATGGTGCTGTGCCTTTACAGGGTTGTTGGCTTGTTTCTAATGTATATAGTATTCTGCATGTTCTGTCAGTCCTACTCCCAAATGCAAGTTGGATGAAAGGCACACTCAAAATGTACAAACCTAGTTGTGAATGTGTGTGAATGTCAACCATGTGATGGACTGACAACTTTCCCAGGCTGGTTGGATTCCTGTCTTGTGTCAAACTTATGATTGGAAAGGCAGCCGTCTTCCAAAACCCTGAGCAGGGTTAAGTAAAAATTAATGAATGAATTATTTCTTCTATTTAAGCACTTCTGAGAGAATATGTATATGAATTGAATCCCTTTTTACTCAAATGTATCACCACACTCTGGCCAGTAATTATGACCAACAGATATAATAACACAATTATGAAGCCGGTCTGTTAATTTCTAATGAACACGTTTGTTTATTGCCACTGGAGAGCAAACACCATCTGCTATCAAACAGAAATTCTTTGACCCACTTTGAAAACACCAGATCAGTCTCTTAAAGGGGAAAGACAAGCAATTTCAGGCAGTTTGACTTGTATAAATGAACATTTCATCTCTTTCGAACCTTAGCCTAATTGTTAGCACAATGCCGCTCACTTTTTTCCCCTACAGGAGACATTCATGCTGAAGACACTTTGGTGCACATTTCACCCACTGAAAAGAACTTATAGTTAATGTCTCTCATTGTCAGGCAGACAAAGGATTTGAGAATCAGTTCAAATCTTTAAAGCCATACTTACTGTATAATGAAGCTATCCATACACTGTGGAGCTATACTTATGCATAATTGCATTACATTATGTTGAAGAGTGAAATTAAGAGGGGATTGGTGAGGAGAAACAAGGTGGCTATGCTAATTTGGTGCCAGTTCCTAAAGTAGAAGAATTACTTTTCTGACCAATTTTTACAATGCAGTGCCGGTGTAGCTAATTTAATTTTAATACAAATCTCATTTCTTAATGTGCATTAAGGCAAACATTCCCTGAATCTGCAAAGTGACCACTGTTTTCAGTTATGTGCTGGATATCAGCAAGTCATCATTATACAGCATGGACAAAATCTTGATTCTCAGGTTTCTGCTGTAGCTTTAGGACAATTCATGTTCACAAATACTGCTTAGTATGTCAGACCATATTGTGGGAGTAATATATGCATACATAGTTTTTTTTTCTTTTAAAAACAGAGTGTATTCTTATTTGAGTTAGTTCCAGTAGCACTGGATGGCAAACAACAACAGAAAAAAAGATTAGATTAAAAAAGAGGTAAAAACCAGCATGACAGAGTTCATCCAAATCCCTTCTCTCCTTGTTAGCTATGATGCCGGGGCAGACTTATAGCAGTGTAACATGGCAAATTAAAAGGCACAAGTACGTGTTTGGAATGAAAACTGATATCTATATAAAAAATAAAGAAGCTCCCCCTGTCTTCCCCTCCCCAACATCATAAACAAGTAATGGTTGTATCAGTTTACTGTTGTGTTATATTTTATGCTGACAAGAGTGAAGCCAGAGGAAAGAAACGTCTTCCCCATTATAGATTTTGTCCCACATTTACACATCGACTGTTTGGGCTAACTTTGGTGGGGTTCCTTTAGGCTTTCCACACAGACTGAAATGAAAGTCAATACTGCTTAAAACCCCCTGCAACTTTCCTGAGATTTTTTAAATGAGCACTTTAGAACACAGCAAAAGGTGGGGTGGTCTCTACTCCCTCACCTTTTGGGGTCTATTGCCAGACAGTTGCTTACCTCCAACAGCCCCTTTCCTTCCACCACACATGCCCACACACACAAACACGCATCTCCTTTTTTGTCTCCATCTCATTCTTGGTCTCTCTGTCTTCCTTTCAAGTATATCCCCACCCCCCTCTACCCCACCCCATCTCTCTGCCTATGTGTCTCCACTTGCGCTTCTTCGCTTTTTTCCCATCTCGCCCCTTTTGAAGTCTGAGACAGCTCAAAATCCAACGTGGTTCTTTTTGGACAGCCGAGGGGAAATGGCTCAGAAAGAGGGGCTCAAGTTCGATTACAGCTGTTAATCAAAAATCTACACTACCCAGAATTGCGTGATGTGAGAAATGATTTTGGTTTCGATCTGTCAAAGCCACTATATGTTACATGTGCAGACCTATATGAAGATATATTTTACATTTTACATACAATCACACTCTGGGCAGAATTAGAAAAATGGAAACTTGCTAGGACTATAGAAAACACACAACCGTGAAGATATGCAAGAGTGGACAAATGAAACTGAAAACAGTGTAAATACACCCCCACAAGTATCCGAAGCTCAGGCTACTATATCTTCTCTGGTTCAGTGCAACTCATTCACCACACAGACATAATATGATTCTGCAAACCCTGGATTATGGTCTATGGCAATGTTATTGAACATTCACTCCCAGCAGCTTTTAAAGCCACTGTGTGTAGAATTTTAATGGGATTATAACATCTTCCAAATCATCCTGATGGCATGTTGTTGTTTCTAAATAAATGAAAAGAACCAGGGGAGCAATGCTGTCTATCACATTTTCTTTATTCGGCACTACCACTGGGAGGTGTCAGAGTTCAAACTTTATACACAGAGGTGTGAAAGGATAATTTGAGGCTTTTTACATTATATGAATTGTCAGTGTTGGAAAAAAAAATTCTCATTGGCTATAACTAATTGAAATTGAAATTGAAATAACTTACTTAAATTACTTACTGACTTTACTTTTCATTACTGTCCTCTACACCCACACATCACATCTTTAACCTTTAAGTACAGAAAATTAGACATTGTACAGCTGTTTCTTTTATGTACAGACAGTAAACAGCTATTTTAAAGTGAGCTGCAGTTACTGAATACAGCTTTCAAGAACCTGAAAATGCATGATGAGGATCCTTTTTTTTTTTCTTTTTTTTTAAACATTGCTCTGTTAAATCAAATTAGCTTCAAGCTATCAGTGCTGTATCAGTGCTGTTCTGCAGTGTTATCATAATCAGTAGAAATGAGAACTAATTTGAAATAAACTGGCATTATCCCTCAACTTTGACTGACTGAAACTTCTTGGTGAAGAAGCTTCAACACTTTTCAGCACCAAGCTATCAATTCAGGATCAATAATTCATCAGGATGTTAATATGACACAAGCTGTTTACATGCTTCTAACACCCTAAAATACAAATAGCACAAATATGCTACTAATAAACTCATTTAAAAAGTAATGAAGTTGTTTGGTGTGTGTGTGTGTGTGTGTGTGTGTGTGTGTGTGTGTGTGCGTGCGTGCGTGCGTGCGTGCGTGCGTGCGTGCGTGCGTGCGTGCGTGCGTGCTTGTGATTATTTTTTCTTCTCATTTTACTGTCATGGGAATGAACACTTTTTCAAGTTTCAAGGTGTCAGTATTCATCCACTAGCCACTGCCTTTACTTGTTGCATCTGCATCATTATCCCATCTGGCATGGTGGGATAGACTGATGGCAATGAATTGCATGCCATGAGACACACTTAATAGTCAGAGTTGGGTTTTTTTTTTTTACTTTTCATTTGGAATATGAAGCTGTCACATTTACAGGCTTCGCTGTAAATCTAATAATAAACTATGAGAATGATGTATTAAACTTTTTCATTTCTCACAGCAATTCTCAAAGTAAAAACGTACAGTAGAAGACCAGAGCAGACAGCTAATTATAAAGCCATGGTCAATTTAGACCAGAATATAGAGACAAATGAAATGTGAAGAAGGATGTGAGAGACCAGGGGACTACAACAGATAAAAGGATGGAGTGAGATAAGCTACCACTTGATATGAAACTGTACAGATAATAACACTGAATCAGTACTTAAAAGTTAGTATTATAGCATGTTATGTGAACATGTTGACAATATGTTATTAGTAAGATAATTAATAGATATATTTCTTACCTGTATGAATGTAAAGCATCATTAAATATCCAATCAGTATTTTTCTACACAAACTATGTTGCCAAGTATGAAGACACCTCTGTTTATATACTTTTTAAAGCTACATTTAAGTCATATAATTACATTTTAGACAGTAGTGCTTATGACTTTGTGACAACAGCTTGAGGAAAGCCCTTTTTCTGTTCCAACATGACAATGCCTGCATCCACAAAGCCAGGTCCTTAAAGAAATGGCTTCCTGAAGTGTGGTGTAGAAGGACTGTTGAACTGGCCTTGTGCAGAACCCTGACCTCAACTACAGCCACTACAGCTGTTGGATGAACTGGAACGCTGACTGCGAGCCAGAGCTTAATGCTCAACATCACTGGCCATCCTCACTAATGCTCTGTGTGGCTGAATGGGATAAAATCCCTGCAGCCGGGTTCTGTGTTCCCAGAAGGCTGGAGGCTGTTATGGCAGCATATTAATGCCCATGGTTTTGGTACGAAATATTCAGCAATTTAATATACGTGATATTCAGGTGTATACTTTGTTTTAGCCGTGTAGTGTAAATTCACACAGTCAACTCCATGGTAATTATTCATTTATGACTAGCATCAAATCCAAATAGAGGACTAATTATTACTCATGGATGTAGTTCTCTTGGATAATGTCCAATTTTGTAGACAAAAAATGTAACCTTTGAAGCTTTTAAGGCTTCACCAGAACTGATTGCAGCCTCGGAAACCCCCTCCCCCCACACCTTTACCAACAGAATTGTGAGGGCTGCATCTAACAATTTCTGTAACCTTCCAAAACCAACAATCTGACATTTAAACTCACTTCATGCAGCGATTGGCCAGGTAGGTAGGTAGGTAAGAAAGTAAGCAAGGTTCAATCTTTTCTCTTTTTTTCATTTTCTACACAACAATTTCTTTCACTTTTTAATGAGTACAACCAGGAGAGACTGTCTGGCAATAAACACCATTATACCAATATTTAAACATCTTTTTGAGTGTAGCTGTTCAATAACAGCTATAAACACTTTTGCCTTCTGAGGTGGTCGAACAACACGGTGCACAAATTTGATCTTTTCCAGTATAACCCAGCCCTTTCTATCATAAAATCCATTGCAAGACAATCAGTTGTGAAATGGTGCATTCAGGCTGTCCTCATCAACTTGTAAAGTCAAGAAATATCATGTGACCACATCATGTATTTGTGTTCAGCTGGTGGTCTATCACTACTAAATATATCACAAAACTGCATAGATATAAACAATGATATATTCATAAAGTCCAAAATTGGTCTGCTTGTTAATCTCAGGTCATTATAGATCAATTAAAGTTATACCGACTTGTATGCCAACATAATGTGTCAGTTGTCCAACACGTGTCACACTGGAAGCTCAGGTATCATGCAATTAACTGGCTAACCACAAGTATTTACCATTCAAGGTCAAATTTAGGTGATAAAGTTTTGACTTTATGACTTGCCCGAATGCACCATTAGTTTTGTCTCTGTGAGGTTACACTGTGTCATTTAGAGAGGAGCTACAGGTTCAGTATGGCCTTCACTTCCTTCGAAGGTCACAGCTTTGTGGGCCACATCCTTTAATGGATGCAGGTGTCTGAACTGGGATACAGCAAGACGCTTTTTACAGCAGTTGTTAATATAAAATTGGAAGAAAATATATCTTAAAGTATTTTTGAACCTTTGAAACCCATCCAAAGCCTCAAATAAAACCACAGATTAAAGAGACTCTAAAACATGAGAAGAAATGAAATATGTATGCCTTCCATCTGTAGTCCAAGTTGCATCACTCTGTTAAGGTACACTCAACATATATAGCCTTTTAGTCTTTATCAAAAGGTTTAAACATTTACTTTGAGTGAAAAAATTCTAACACAATGACTTCAGTGATGTATCTGACTTGATGATTTACCAATAATTCATAAAACTAACAAGCATTTCTAATGAACTGAATAAATATACATGCATACATTTTATACTCATGATGCAAGTCCATTTCCTACATTTAATTAATGTATAAGTGACAAATCCCCACTTAATATTCTGATGAGGCACCTTGTTTTTCCATGCAGCTGCACTAGACTTTGTCTCTTGACTCTCTGCTTCTCTACTGCTTATCTTTTTTATTCAATTTTTTGGACTGTATTCTTTAGGATGTAATATATGTATTAAAGAAAACCTAAAACTGCCCCAATTAATATATTAAAATGGATCAATTGCTGATGTCTAATGTGAAAGGTGTGCCTCATAATGACAAGCCATAAAGAATTCTTATTGTATCTCCAGCATCATCTGCAGTTCACCTCAGATCTACAGAGCATTTCAGCATCTTCAACTCCTTCATTTGGTATTACAGTTTTGGTTCAGTCACATCACTTTCATTAGCATTTTTAGGTGAAGCAGGCAGCTGTTTTTATTAAAAAACTTCAATAAACCCACTGTACACCTCCTGCCCACCACCAAACAACAAACAGACAGAGTTAGCTACTAGCTGGCGAAGAAAGTGAAGCTTTAGATGCTGAAGAAATAGAGATTTTCCTCAAGGACTAGAGAGCTAAAAAAAAAGAGAGAGAGAGAGAGAGAGAGAGAGACAGAGAGAGAGAGAGAGAGAGAGAGAGAGAGAGAGAGAGAGAGAGAGAGAGAGAGAGAGAGAGAGCGCGAGAGAGAGAGAGAGAGAGAGTGAATATGGGAGTTACTTTTGCAAGGTGGCCAGAAACATAACTCCACATGAATGCTAATGTTGCTCTGTGTCTCCTGGATATGTAAATAGGTACTTTGTCATATCAACTTTATAATATGTGAATGCTGTGTTTACGGCTTGTTGTGATGCCTTAAAGTGACCACAGAAAAACACATTATTGCAATCTGAAGAACTTCGACAACCAATCCAGAAAATCCAGGAAAGCCTGGTGCAAAGTACCAAAACCTTAAGACTGACATTTTCCAGAATAGGAAAACCTTAATATATTTAGTTGCAGTCTGTTAATTGTTGTGTTAAAAGGCTGGTCCATTTCAGAATGGAATCAGTTTCCAGCACTAGTACCAGTCATTTTTATTGTGTTTTATACCTTTAAATAATTAATATTTTACACCCTTATTAGATACCATACATTTCTAAAACAATCATGACTAAAACACTCTTTGCCTGCAGTACATTTGCCTGAAGCATATAAGACGACTTCATTAGGGACCTATTTGGATGCACAATTTAAAAAAAAAAAAAATTTCATGAATAAATGAAGGATCACATTTAATTTGGTGTTTTACCAAAGTACCGGCATTGCCATTGCAAGCTAGTGGAGCAAAAAGGAATCCTAGAGCAGAGCTTTTCAGGCTGAGGATACAAACATGGTATAAAAGTCTTGTGGGCATTCATAATTTCCAAAGTTTAAACTGCCTCCTGTTGGGCTGGAGGCTGAGTCTTATCAGGGATGACACGACTTTTACTCTCTGGATACCCCGACTGCTCACTGTTGTTAACTCTAATGCTTTACATTTTCATTCCACACTGAGAGGAAAACTCGCAAGTTAAGCTGCACAATGGTTACAGAGCAAGGATACTGGCAAAGAGGGTATATGTTCGTACCTATTACACAACCACTCATTGTCACAGCAGATTTGATGGAGGTGCTGTGATGGAATTGAGCAATGTGAGAGGGCAACGTAAGGCTGCAGAGCTTCACGCTGCGTTCTACCTCACAGGTGGGATAGAGGCTTAACACTTTCCTGTGAGACTAAATGAAAGGATCTTCCCCCTGTGTCCCGGCTCTTCTGTGTTCCTCGCCATCTCTGTTGGGTGGCTTTCACCACAATGAGATGGAAATGTGACACAGTTAGGTGGGACTCATGCCTGGGCCTATACAGAGGAGTGGAAGTGTGTGTGACATATTTCCAGCGACTCCTAGCTGCTCCCAGAACAGCTGCTGAGGACTGTTATGACAGCTTTCCACTGAGAGCACAGGAATCCATCTTCTCTCCACGACACTTCTATTCCAGTTCAGTCACTCTCATTTTTCCTTTTTCCAGTTTTTGCGATGCTGTCATTCAAGCAGCTTCAAGATTGGGTTTTTTTTTTCGAGGCTGAAAAAGTAGCGGAAAGCATTACTTTTTTGAAAAACACTTGGCAGGTGTAATTACTCAGTTCTGTGAAAACTTCATACAGTATCAGGAAACAGAGCTCCTGAATGCTCTCACTACTTGCTGACAGATATTAGAAAGACACCCTTTGATCAGGCATCATCTCTACCTATCCTTTCATGTAACTGTTGACAGCTTTATCAAATCAGAGGTAATGCCTTTGGACAAATCTGGGATCAGGAGACAAGAAGAACAAAACAGAGCTCTTGTGTTTCCTTGTTTCTTTTTAGTTCATGCCATGGTGCAGTATTTAATTTGATATTGGTAAAAATCAAATATTTTGTACTTTCTGTGAACTCCGCAGAAAAGCAGACATGTGAGCAGTTCAGCTCCAAATGGTCCACTTACACTGAATTATCTCAAAACGGGCACCTGTTAAACTGGCTTTGCTTTGCAATACCAGCAAGAGACCAGGAGGAGACATGATTTCTGAGCACCAGCTTATGCATAAAGCTCTGCTGCAAGAAACAAAACCTAAAAGTAAAAATTAAAATCCTCCTCCCAGAAAAAAAGAGCCTAGAAAACAATAGAATAGGATTTTGTCTATGTTTGCTTTGAGTCATACTGAGGGCACAATGCAAATTTTTATTTCTTTTAATAATCTCTCTGAAACAGATGACATTCATGTTCCACTGATATTGTCTTGCTTGGGGTAAAAAGGCTGAAATATTCATTGAATGTGGCATATATATGAGTGCAGATGAGTGAGCTAAACAGTCAACCACGGGGTAGTTGAGCAGGCGAGCTAGAGTGATAATAGACTAGTGGGGATTTGTTTTCAATCAACGGAAGAAACTGCAAAAGAATTTGAATCTGACAATTCATGTGGCAACCAGTAGTACACACACAAAAAAATGATAACGTGCAGTGGTGAGGAATTTGGCACATTCATTAAATACAGATGCCAAGAGCTCCTGTGATATATTTACAAGTTTCCAGCTAGAGTATCTGCTTTGGACATTAACCTGTAGGTCTGGAAATGTTTGTGCAATGTGCTGATTTCTGCAGGAACCCTAACCCTAACCCTCTGGTGCTGGTGGATAACAAAAGATAAAGGTTACACTTGAGAGAAATTCCTGCCTTACACTGAATTAAAATGTGGTTTTAGGTGACCTTGCAGTCAGGTGAGCATAAGGCAATACTTAGGCGGTTCATTCTAAATACTGTCGAGCAGGGGCAGATCAAACTCTGCCTAAAGCCTTTCTAAGCTCCAAACTCTCAAATCACCACTTCTCAACCAACAGACCACAGTGCGTGGCCTTCCTGGCTCTCCTTAGTTCATGTGTATGTATTTCTGTCACTTTGTTCTGAGCCTTTATGCCTCACACCATTAGCAAGCCACCTCTCTCTCCCCCTTTCTTTCTGTCTCTCTATCCCCCTCTGTTTCCTGCACACGCCAGCAGGATTTAGATACCCTATGTATTATGGATGGGAAAAATAAACAGAATGCGCCAGCCATTTATATGACACACTTGTGAGATCACAGGACAGGAGCGATTAGAATGGTCAAATAAAGCTTCAGCGGGAGACGTGGGGGAAAAAAAGGAAAACTGAGATAGAGCAGGTCTTATAAATCTGCTTCATTTTTCGTGATGCTTTCCTCTGCATGTCGTCTCGTAACCAATTACATTAAGCCACCACTCCCACTCTTGCTGGGAGTCTATTAAAGTGGGCCTTAATCTAATAGAGGACTTATGTATGTGTTGTTGTGATAATTATTCCTCTCATTGAGGGTGATAGCACCTTCATCAACCACAGCCCGGCTCCAGAGGACCTGCCTATGCACAAGTAAATTAAAACAGCTGCATACACAACGTTGTCTTGCACTGCAGCGTTACGCTTATGAGTATAATCACTCCCAAGGTTAGTAAGGGGCACTTTTCTATTAAATGGTACCTAACTTTATGGCTCATGTTGTACGTCTATAAAGGAATCCACTGAACACGGAACCTAAATGATCTTAAAGGCTAAACTCAATATATTGAATGTTATACATATTGTATATGTTAGGTGTAATGATAATAGCACATGTGTATGTTATGAAGGTCAGTGGTATAAGTTCATATCTGTATCAGTAGAAATCACTTTAATTACAGCCTTACCTGTGTGTTTTGTCAGATTAGGATAAAGAATATGAACATTTTTTATCTTCTACTCATGCAGTCATCACTCACTGGCTTTGTGTGGATGTAATATTTTCATTAAAGGCAATGAACACCTTTTTCACAGTCAGGCCCTTACTATGAACAATGGGTTTCTACTTTACATGAACACATAGTTTTTCAAGGTTTTAAGTATTCAATGCAACAATATGAATGTGGCTCTACTGGCGTGATGCAGTGGAACATATCTGTGCAAGTTTCACTGTCTCTGAGCAGTGACTGTCCCTGAGCTCACAACCCCCCTGGCAGAGCCTGATGTACACGATATTTGATGAACACAAACATTAAAACACACATTAAAAAGAAACATTTTTCAAACTAAATCAGAAGGAGAAGGAGGCAGTAGAGGTTGATGGAGTTAAACATTTTGAGGTGGACAGTAATAGGAGAACGGGCAGAGCTCAAAGTTGTTGTCAGACTGAATGAACAGCAAATGTTAGGTAGGTAGGTTATAAACATGACTATAAACTGTGACTATAAACAGACTTTTATGACTGCACAAAACTACATGAGGGTCCTTTTTTGGTTATTTCACATGACCGATTTCTGTATTTTTGTTTGTTTGTTTTACAAGTATTTTTCTGCACCATTAAGGATTCAGCAACATTTGAATAAAAATGAGATGACAGTTGTGGCCACTGTCAGTAAAATCTGATCAAATCACATCCACACAGGTCTGATGTAGCAGCTCAGATGAGCTTTTGTGTATCTTTGATAAATAACAGCTACGGGTGAATATTTAATATTATTGAAAAATACATAAGATTTAAAACCAGCAGCAGGAGGAGGTTTTCAAGGACTTTATTATTCATGTTGTCCTTTAAAAGGTGTTTGTCCAGCATACATTATAAAAAAGATAATAGTTTAAATATAGTTGTCCTAAATAAAAACAAACTCAGGTCATTAGTCAAGTCAATTTTATTTATATAGCTCAATATAACAAATCTTAAATTTGTCTCAAGGGGCTTTAAATTCGGCACAACATATGACACTCTATCTTTATGAGCCTCTATCCTTACACCTGCAGCTCAGATAAAGAGAAACTTCCCAAAACATGAAAAAAGTATTTTGTGTTTTTTCCACAATCAGACAGAGATTCAAACTCAGGATAATCTATTGTTTGGAGACAAAATGTACACCAACAGACTTATACTTTTTCACCCTTATTCACTACCAGTGTTGAGGAGACTTAAACTACATGTAGTTGAATTACATAGCTTAACTACAATTTGCTGTAACTTGCTGGTAGTTAAACTACATTCATATTTTGTGCTGCGTCAAGTATTTCAACTACTTTTTGGGTCATTTTTTGTAGTTTAACTACTCAATTTACAAACTACAATTTTGGCCAATAACATGAAATATTTTTTTATTAAAAAAAAGACCTATATAATATACATTTTATTTTACTATTATTGTGTTCCATAACCCTTTTTGAAAAAAGGCATGAATCATGTCATGACATGCCATCATTGTTGTTCAAGACACACCGATCTAACATATATGTCTACCTCTTTTTGTTGTTTTTGTTGACTGATTTACATTTCTGATTTACAAGTGGGTATTGGGGTAGGATTTTCATTTTCTCTTTATATTACCCAACATGTCTATAGATTACCCAACATGTCTATGGTGAACCTACAGTATGTTGACCAAAAATGTATTTTTTTTGTATTTAACGCTGAGTTAAATGAGTATGAGTATAAGTAGTTTTTAGCTGTAGTTTTACAAACTACTGCCAGTCTGAACTACATGTAGTTTTACAAGCTACGCTTGCAAAGTAGCTTTCCCAACACTGTTCACTACTGCTTATTTGGGGAGTTTGTGCAGCCTACTGGTGCCTATTACACTGTGGTGGGCAGCAGATGTAATGAGACTTCAACACCTCTGAATCTCAGCTGTTCACCTGTGGCCTTTATACACACACACACACACACACACACACACACACACACACACACACACACACACACACACACACACACACATTCACACTGCAAGTTGTGTGAATGTTTTCTAGAAACAATTTGTAGCGACACAAAGCCACCTTTCATATATTGCTCAAAAGTTCATAATATCAAAGGGCACTGGCTGATGATAAGATATCCAGGATATTCGAAGACCTGGGGAGAAAATTACACACATCCCAACAGCAATATCTTGGTCAAAATGAAAGTGATCATTGTGTAACTTGGGTGAAAATAAAGCTATGAATACATCACTGTGTTAATGTGCATTCTGTCTGATTGTCCAAGAGGATCCAAATCTTGTGGTTTGGACATTATTGATATGGATATGGAAAGACATATATGAACGTCGAATAAGGCTACAATGCAGTAGATCAGACATGCTTAAGACAAAACAGCAATCAGTAAGATGCCACTGCTGTAGGCAGTCCTAATCTCTGTAAATGTCTGCTGCTTTTCTGTATCTCAGTAGACTCCTCATCTAGTATCACAGGCTGTGTTGTCTCTTTTTTCAGAAATGAAAACTCAACTGTGGCTTTATCCTAGAGTATCAGATAGCTAGCTATAGACAGAGTGTGATAAACTAACCTAAAAATAAAATGTGCCAGTATTGTATTTTTAACTTTTATTTCACCTGTTTTGTATTTCTTGTTTTGTCTTCCTTACTTTTGGGATTAAAACAAACGGGGTACTTCACCACTGTTATACGGAGGATTACAAAGAAAGCAGACAATTTTTCATTTTCTTTCATTGCATGGCATTTTATGACCCCCACCCCACCCCCCCAAAGTCGACGAGGATCAGGATCAGGGTCCACGACACTGCAAAACATTGTTCTCTTTGGCACAGGCACTCAGCCCATTTTTACAACCACCATCTGCAGTGTTTCCTGTCAGCTGTGTGACAAATAACACTCAGGGGTCCTCAAATGCACCAACTTCCCGAAGTTGGATAAAGATAAATTCAAGTTCTCATTTATGCATAATTCATTATCATTATTCTTTCTCTCCTGTCAGTTGGCAATGTGTTTGAGTTCAAGGGCAAAGATGAAATGATAGTACAAAGGGGTTGGATAACTCACAATGGTAAAATGGCATTATATCTCTTCCTTAATGTTTAATCAACGCTGTCACTGAGCCTTGTGTGGGCTCAGTCAGACTACTCAATTTCAATGACTACTCTGTGTGTGTGTGTGTGTGTGTGTGTGTGTGTGTGTGTGTGTGTGTGTGTGTGTGTGTGTGTGTGTGTGTGTGTGTGTGTGTGTGTGTGTGTGTGTGTGTGTGTGTGTGTGTGTGTGTGTGTGTGTGTTTGTGTCAGTGTGCATGATTGTATATGTGGCCAGCTTAGAAGCTAACATTCTTTCTAAAATGTCCTAGAAACTTTCTCTGCCGTCAGTGTATTTTTGGTGCAGAATGAGAGCTGAAAATCACCAATTAAAATGTCAATGCTAAAACCAGCAGTCAGGACAATGACAGACTTTCATCGCACTGATGCAATGTGTTCCACATACATATTTCATAATTGCTTTACCAGCTAAATTAATGAATTCTCTCCTTTCATCCAGAGTAGCTGTGCCAAACCTGGTCATCTCATTCACATGCCCAGATGATTTGAAGAAGAAATGGACCAATGACAATTTTAATTAAATATAACTAGCTAAAAATACTATGTGCTCTTTTTATGAACAGCTGGCCACTGTCAGTGACTTCTAATAGGTGTAAAAACACAAGACAAACCTTTTAGAAATGTTGTTTGGAGTAACTTATTATATAGTCCTTTAAAAAAAAAAGGAGAAGCTCACATAGTTAAAAAATATTTTTAAAAAGTTATTCAAGGGGAAAATGGTCAGACAGTAATGCTATACCCAGATGTAGCTAAATAACTCATGGTTTTTGGACTCTTTGTGTTTTTGTTCTTTTGGCTTCCTGATTTGTACTTCTGTTGTCAAGTCTTTTTGGTCATATTATTTGTTATATCTTTAAAAGACCACTTGAGAAATGATCGCAGAACTGAACATTGACTCTTGTTGGAACTAAGTACCCTCTGAACTATAACACTAGTTATATATGTGGTGTCTTTTAGTTCAATTTATGTTGTTCTGCTTGATAGACATTTTTGTTTTTGTCAACAGCAATATATGCTGAAGTGTATTTTTCTGTGTGCTTGTTGTGCACTTATTTTAGTTGTGTTGTGTTTAGTTTGTGCATGGTTATATTGTGTTTTCTGTTGTTTTTTTCTGTTCATTCTGTGTTTCCCCTCAATGTTCCTGTGCTCCACATCTGCCCTGTATCAGCCTTGTTAGCCCTGCCCTGCTCCCTGAGTTTACCTCAGCCTATCAGCTCCTTGCCTGTTCATCACCTGTTCCCCATTCCCTCATTAATTCTGTTTGTGTTTTAATCCTGGTTTTCAGCCAGTCATGTTGGATCATTTGTTCAGTTTTGTGCTGTTCCGTTTAGTCTGCCTGCCTGCACTTCTGTGTCCTGTTCCTTGTTGGTTAATAAATGTATACTTCAGTGCCTGCCATGACCTGCATTTGGATCCACCTGCTCATGACACCATCATCTCTAGTTGGAGAAAACAGCATCAATTCAATGTCGTGTTTCAAATCAAAAGGGCAACAAAAACAGGGGAACTCTCCTTTAAAATGAAATTTAAAAGACACTTTTTGTACTAAAGAACTAGTGGCTGGTAGCTCTAGTTGTAGATGTATATCCATGGTAATCAGGTGCTCTTGGATAATGGGGATCAATCAATGACAAGAAAAAGATATATCCAGACACTCCAAAAAACAGTGATAGCGAACGCATCTTTTTCTTGTCACACTTTTTATACTATTTCCCTTTTATACTATTTTCTTTTTTAGCTGAAGTTTCCTGGTGTACAGTAACTGCTTGAAATTCTAACTTAAAATACAGTTTGTTATGGTAAAATGGTGAAATATCAGTAACGTCAGCTGCTCATGAAAGACAGAACTTCAGTCACAACAAAGACTCTACAGGCTTCTCAATAGTCCAAAGGCAGTGATGGTTTACTGTATTCTGACTCTATAGGTACTCTGGACCAACATGACATAAGAAACACTGAGTCTGCTTCTTTGCAGTTTGCACACTGTACATCTCTCTATACTATTATTTCTATATTTACCATTTTGGAGCCACTGAAATTCTTCTACCTGCATTAATAAAGCCCACAGGGTTATTTTTAATACAGTGATTCAATGCTGTTATTTGTGCCAGAATAAAATGTGTTTGTTCTAGTTTTTCTCTTTTGTCATATTATTCTTATGAAAGGCTGGGCTCAGCAATATTGGGTTACTCCTACAGCAAATACTGTATGTCATTTCAAGCATTCAACAAGCTTGGAAACTACAGTGGTCCAAAGGAGCAACATTTATTTTTTACCAATTAGAAAGTAAAACTACAAAAAGAAAAACAAAACATCTTAGAAACCAAAATATATTTTTTATGATTTAAAACATGTACAGCAAAATTGATGTCAAAATAATCTTTTCAGACAAAGTAAATGATGCAGTGTTTTATAATCTTAAACAAAGAGCATTTTGACAGTTGATTAATTCCTCTTCAATGATCAAATTGACACAATGAAGTGTATTATAAATGTTATATATTGAGTCAGCTAGATCAGCAGCTTCAATTAATATTTTCTTTATCTTTGATGCTGAAAAGGATTTATATCTGTCACATTATTTTGTAATCATGAACACTTAAGTCTCCAGTGAATAAAGCCCTTCTGGGCCCAAAGCTTATCTTGATGCACAATGTCCCTCTATTGCACACTTTTAAGATTTCTTAAATGAAAGTCATTACATTTGACAAGAAAATATCACTATCATTTCCCTTTCAAAGCACCCCCTTGAACGCAAAACAAAACACCAAGGCATCACAATAAACAAGGCATCATGGGAAGAGAAGATTATGTTCTATTGTCTTATTTAGATGTGTGCACTAAAACACACAACACATCAGGCTCTTTATTTACTCTCCCAAGACATTAGAAACACTTTGTGGCCCAAAATGCCTGCCAGATCTATGGTTTGCTGATTCATGTTTTAAAATTCTGTGCTGGAAGTGGGGCCAATTTTCATCTCAAATTACATGATTGCCAATTTGAGGATACACGCGTAAACAAAATAATCTTTGTTTTTTTTAAAGTGCATGTGACCATTAATTCCACATCATATCCTCTAAAAATAAAAATCACTCATTATAAGATGTTAGATTTATGAGATTAATCATGCATGAAACTCCCACGCTCTTCAAAAGAGGGGGAGGGAGGGGAGAGTTTCTACCAGGCAGATCCCATATTGCTTCTGTTTAATGTCATGTAAAGTACATCCATCTGAGTGGAAGCAAATAATCTACTACAAGAAGCGCCTCTGGCATCAGACCTCTCTCATGGTAACAGATCATGCTGGGGTGTTCAATCAGCAGTCAGGAGTGTAACAAGAGTGAAATCCTTTCCTGTGGTGTCTAATAGCATAAGTCCTTCCATCACCAACATGGGAGGGAGTCAGGGCAAAGGTGATTCCGCCTCTCGTTTTATCAGAACCACAGCGACAGATCTTCAGTAAATGCGTGTGCCGAATACAAAAATAGCCTATATTTAATGACTGTGGCCCGGTTCCAAAAATGTGTCCCTCTCTGTGTCTATGAACTGTGAAAGCAATCTGACTGGGGAAGAGGTGCCCCCCCAGTCAATTTGTGTCTTGAGTCAGGGCCTTTACAGATCAAACTGTTTGATCCGGCTCCATTGGCTCTGCCGTCTGCTCCTGTGCTCGGTTGTGGAGTCCATGAGCAGCTCTGGCCTATTGACCGAGGCAGCTGTGTCACATGTAGAATTTCCATTTAGTTTATTTCAGAGTTTGGGGGGGAAAAAGCCTCAGCTCTGGAAATAAGAACATGTCAACATTGATTCATGTCAAAAAACGATTGTATCCTTGTCCCTACAGAGCATGTATGTATGTGAGACTGTGGCTGTGTGTGTTTCTATCTGTGTGTCTTCCTTAAATTTTCCCTTGTGTTGTTATAAAACCACTGGTTTTATACTACAAAAACCAAGCATTACACTGTATCCTTTGAGCTGAGGCCCCCTTTAAAATGTCCAAGCCCTCAACATTAAGATATTTCTATACAAAACAAATCTGCACAATGAAAAGCAGTAAAGTTAGTAATTTTCAGATTCATTTGTAATTATGGTATTTAGGTATCCATGTTTTTGCTCCTCTTCCTCTTCATTTGCTTCTAATTTTATCAAACTTTTAGATTCTCTTAATTTGACCCAACACGTGAAGCGCCCTAGCCATGACAAAGGGCACATACTTGACCTCATGCTCTCCCCATTGTTTCTGTTCTCTCTTGACCCCAAAACCCACCACTCTAATTTGCTTCTGCTCAATAAATTCACATTCTGTACCTCAAACACATTTTTAATACCAATGAACAACATGCCCTCACCACAGAGGAGCTTGTCAGTGTTTTTAACAGCTGCTGCAGAAGTATTTTGGATTCTGTAGCTCCAGTGAGATATAAAAAAGCTGAAACCTTCTTTTTGCCTTCTTAAGGATTTTAAAGAGACAATGCAGAGAGGCAGAGCAGAAATGGAAAAAGGATACACTCAGTATCTCTCTTGCTTCTCTAAAAATGTTCACTTGTCAGTGTAGAATCAAAGAAGCCAGGAACACCTATTTTTCTGAGCTGGTCGCTAAACGGGGTCATAATCCCAGAATCCTTTTTAAAACCATAAATTGTGTAATTGGTCCCTTGCTCAGCCAATCAGTTGAATCCTCCCCAGAGAGATGTGAAGGATTTCTTAATTACTTTTTTAACAAAAAGGGGGAGATTCAGCAGCACTTTAAAACTGAATTCAGAGAGCTTGATGTTAACTCCTGCCCGCCTTCAACATTAATCCACTTCTGTGAAATCTCTCTCTGTCAACCCTGGAGCGCACTGTTGCACTTTCAAAATCATCCACCTGCCCTTCAGGCTGCATTCTCACTTGGTTTTTAAAAGCTGTATTTCAGATGGTTGGTCTGGCTATTTTAGCCATTATTAACTGCTCTCTGTCTTTTGGCATTTTTCCCTCCTATTTTAAAGATGCCAGTGTTTACTCACTCTTAAAGAGGATCTCTGTGGTTCGAGTAATTGTAGACTTATCTCCAAGCTGCCATTTAATTGACGATCACATTTTTGACAAATTTCAATCTGGTTACCATTACCTACATAGCACTGAGACTGTTCTGGTCAAGGTCACCAGTAACTTACTTCTCACAGTTGACAGAGGCCTGTACTCCATTTTAATTCTCCTTGACCTCAGCTCCGCCTTTGACACATTGGACCATAATGACTTAATCAGCCGTATGAACAACTTTGCTGGCTTCAGTGATGTAGTTTTCTGGATTGATTTCTCTCCTATACGACCAACAGGTCCTTCTCTGGTGCTTTGAGAGGCCTCCTCCTCTTGTGCTCCTCTTTTGTGCAGTACCCCAAGAGTCTATTTTGGCTTCCCTGTTACTCACTATATACAAGCTACCCTCTGGGGCAAAGCATGCATAGGCATGACATCAATTTCCAATGCTACATGAATTACACTCAAGTGTGTGTCCTGTTAAATCCTGGTACCACCAATGTTTCTTACATTATGACTTGCCTGACTGAATTAAAAAATTGGATGTCCAGAAATGTCCTGCAGTTGAGTGACTCCAAATCAGAAACGATTATAATTACCCCCTCTGGCCCCAGCTCTGGCAGCATCAACAACCTCTTGTCTAGTCTTGGTGCTTTATCTGATAATGTTTGTGAAGAGGCTCCTTTTGATGCTCAGGGGACCAAAAAGTTACAATCCTACTTTGCCCAATTGAGACATCTAACCAAAATCAGGTCTTTTCCTTTCGTCAGCTCCTCTTCTCCAGGCTTGGCTATATTGCAATGCACTTTATGCTGGTATTAGCAGGCATCCACAGCCAAACCCTGCATTTAATACAAAACACTGAAGATAGTCTTTTAACAAATAATAGGAGAAGCGGCCACATTACACGAATCCTTGCTGCCCTTTACTGGTTACCTGTGAGTTTTAGAATTGATTTTTAAGATTTTACTGCTTGCCTTGAATGGTCAGGCTCCTGAATCTCGTCTTGTCATTAAAAGTGACTGGGTCTTTGCTATTCGGGCCCCTCAGCTATGTAACTCCATGTGTGAGAGGCAGGCAAACTCAGTGTCTTCTTTTAAATCTCTCCTTAAGACTGACTTTTATCTTGTGGCTTTTTCTTAACTGATGGTATTCGTTTTAAATATTTAAACTTGGGTATTTTGTCTTGTTTATAATTTAATTTTGATACAAGTACATTTTGCTGATAATATGCCTGTTGAACTGAAAATGCATGATGTGTGTAATACATATTAAAAAAATACAAAATATTTACATATTTATAAATTGTGGGATTTTTAATTAAGGAGAAGGAGTAGATGTCATTTTAACAAAATAACATATTTTTTTACTTTGTGAAATACATATTAGACACTAATTATCATTAAAAACTTTACTAGAGTACTTTACTAAAATCTTAATACATGTCTGCAGGGGATCTTTAAGTAAATAATCTGAATATTTCTTCCACCATGGCAAGAATGTTTGTTTGAACAAAACATCAACTTTCTCCTCATGAAGTGCTTTCCAAAGGACAAAGAAATCAAGTTTACATCACTTATGTTAGAGGAGCAGACTTAATTTAAAAACTGATTAAACTGAATTTCTGAGAATAATGCTTTTCCAAACCAAGAGATCCTGATGCCAGTGAAGCCAACAAAATGCAGACAGCATATTGAAAATTTGACAAAGGCATGTTTGAGAAAGGATAACAACAGATTCTAGTGCCATGTGTTTGGATCAATATGGATGACACTATTCAAACATTCAAACAAATAACGTTTAATATTCAAACACGGAATTTGATTCAATCTGAGATGGTGAAGATGACTTTATCTTCAGGAATGCAAGAAAAATCTTTGTCATAACTCAGACTAGAACTTGGACTGAAGATAATAAATTATGCCAATCATGATGATGATGGTGAAAAAAACTTTGATACTATGATTACAGCAGTTATCATTATACAGTAATTATAACAATTATATGTCATCTGCCTTGCATTATTTTATTTAGCACCACAGCCAGTGTTGTTTTTAAGTTGCTAATTGCTTTTGTAACAATACAGGTTTTCAGTGGGTACAATGCACCCATGTACAATCACACTGTCAAAACGACAAGCAGTTTTAAATGCACATAATTGTCTTTCAAACACACAAGTAGCATTTTTACCATGAGGACTGAGTGAAATGAGCTGCAGAGGGTTGAAACCATTTTGATCTCTGCAAATGTTGCAAAAAGAGCAAAAAAGAAATGAGAGAATGCGAAGGAGAGGAGGGGATGCAGACGGGGAGCAAGTGAGTTTGTGTTTGTGTTTATTTTTGTGTTCATTGCGTGCATTACAGGAGGCCTTGGCATACATTGAACTTAACATGAATGCCGGATGATCAAAAGGATGAATGCTAAATTGAATGCTACTGTCCTTTAATACACTGTTTGAACATTTGCAGCATTTCCAATAAATTAACATCTTCTCTGGTTGGCATGTATTGTGAATAAGTACACAATGAATCAGTAGAAAATGAACTGACAAGTAAAAGATCACAAAGCTCAGAAACTCGGGTGTGAGAAGAATCACATTATGCAGGGGATCAAGACAGAAACATATATCAGGTAAACTAGATTATGTCAGATCACCCAAAAACAAACAAAAAACATATTTTCAAGAGCTCGGCTGATAAATTGTCCAGACTGATATATGTGCTGATATCAGATTATTGCAGATATATCACATACTGTATATCCTGGCAAATGAGTAACTAAAAATTGTAGAACAGAAGGCCAAAGATATGTTTGACGTCATTTAGAAATCCTATAGTTTGTCCATCTGTGAAATATAAAGTTACAATCATTACAAGACAATGAAACCAATGCAATAAAGGTAATAAAATCAAAATATGGGTATGTGTGTGTGTGTGTGTGCAATATTGACACATCCAAAACAGACTACACATTAAAAAAAAAGTTTCCTTTCCCACGACAAAAGGGTGGAAGGTATAGAGGGTTTAAAGTTAAAATAAAACAATAATAAAATAAAATAAAGAGGAGTTTAAAATAAATACTGTATGGAAATAATAAATACATCAAGTGTGTAGCTGCGGGAGTGCTGAGTTATTATGCACTGTGTGGGTTCCCTAAATTAGGCGTCTTGGCAGGATCAGAGTTGACTTGGTTTCTCTTTAAGTGCAATTTTTCAACGCATTGAGCACCACAAATTAAATTCAAGTCAATTTGTTTTATATAGCTCAAAATCATGAATCACAAATTTTCCCCCAGGGGTTTTACAATCTGTGAAGCATCCTTTCACCTCGGTTGTACCAGGGTGACAGCCAAGACCTACAGTCAATAAATAAAGCCAAAACTATCTCCATAGAGGTAAGTGTAGAAATATATATATATATATATATATATATATATATATATATATATATATATATATATATATATATATATATATATATATATATATATATATATATATATATATATGTCATTTGGATGATCCAGCCATTGACTATGAATTAACAATGTAACAGAGGTAATGAAGCCCTTGAGGAATTCAGGGCCATTGTTCATGATATCAAGCTACTACTAAATGTAGCAGCTTTTTTGTGAGAGTATGTTCAATAATTCCAAAAAAAGAAAGTTCTCCAATGTGCACAATGCACAATTGTTTTAACTCTCCATATTGAATATTCCATATTCTCCATATAAGGTTAAATCATGCTAGAGGCAACAGCCTACAGTAGGCTTCACCACGAGTAGAGGAGAATGAAATTGTGTAAGAAATATATGCAATACTCATCTTCCCAGAGATTGCAGGGCAGACTGACATTTGGATTTCTTTCCTGCAAGTTTGATGTTAATGATTTGGCTGTGGATGGGGGACCTTCATAGAGTCTGAGCCATATGAGTGCAATTTCCGTCCTGGGGATGAAAGCACATCGATTGCCCTCTGATGGTTTTTATGGGGGGCTGCTTTCATCCAGACTGAGACATTATTGAACTGCGTTCACCATTAATGCAGGGCTGATTCTGTGTAACTATATCAACAGGAGTCCAGCAAACATTCACTATGCTATACTTGTATGATGTTGCTACTATATTACTGCCTAAGAACCTTATTGTTTTGAGTGAATATGCAAATGTGAAGTAGGATAATTTCATTCTCTTACAATGGTGCACAAACCTCATATGATCCAGTGAATAAAGACTACAGGAAGTCAGCATGCCAGCCACCCATGGTAGGCATAGAAAGTGGCTTTTTATTCTCTGTAATTGATTAATATTGCAATTAGACTTTGCAGCCGGCAAGCCCTTCTGCATTCACATTAGGGAATTTTATCCCTGCTGGTGCGCAGTCAGGAAGATGCTGTCGGAAGCCTCTCTGCCTTCATGAATCCCTCTCTCAGTGTCTGGTTGGATTAAGGAATCATCCACAGCTGCTTCTACTGCGCTGATGGGGTTTATGCTCGGGTTAAATGCTGAAATGTGCTCAAGTGATTCCCTTATAGTCCAAACCTTACCGAATTGACCCACAAAGACACAAGGGAATGCAACTGTCTAAATAAATACTGCATGTCTAGACAAAAGCTGCTTGTGAAGACGTCACACATGTAATAAAGCTGTCTGTATTTTGTTTGTGTGCTTAATTAGCACACTGATTTAAAAGTTATTTACATCTAAACTGCCATATCATGTTATAAAAATGTTCAAATGTTGTATCTTCCATCCCAGTGTCAACTAGTTGTCTTCCATTTTGATGTACTGTTTCAGTAATACTCCAGGGAGCATGTTTTACCTCTAGTATAATATGGCATTATGCAGTTCAACGTACCTCATTATGAGTACATCATATATATTCAAGATTATAGCAAAACAAGGCTCTCAAGGGAGCTATGATTTTTACACAGTTACTGAGCCATTTGTGCTTTCATGAGTTGTCTTCATCAAAGTTTACATTCATGATGACACAACAAAGATGGTAAAATGTTTCCCTTGTTAACTATTTGCTCTCTGTGCAAGAAGCCATTTGTACACTGTGACTAAGTTTGCATTTCTGCCCTTAAAGCATGAAGAAACATTCCGTCTAATCAGTCTCACTGCTCGGCTGAACGGTTGTAGGTCATGTAGGTTGTTCTTCTTAATAATGTTTAGTTTGTCTCATTCAGCTGGAAATTCCCAGATTGACTGCAATCTAAACCAGTATTAGAGACACCTGGTGATATTTAGTACCCAACACAAGACTGCAGAGTCTGCACATTTGCCTGGAGGGCAGGCATTGACCTCTGCTCTTTTCACTTAATTTACTGTCAAAATATAAATACTGTATGGAACATAGAGGACTCACCTTTGCACCCTAAATTAACACAGCACAAGGTGAGCTAAAGGGCAGGGGTGATTTTAGAAGTCAGATGTGTTTGCATTACAGTGGTATAAAAATAAACATATATGCATGTAAAGAGATCCAATTAAGTCCTTCATTACAATATGTGGTTGGATGAAAAACAGGCACAGCGGATTCTGGACACTTTTTTTTTAAGTTATGACAAAATATCCAAAGTCAACACTGCCTGCATACAATGCAGCACATTATCCCTAGGGCTGTTTCCCTTTGTTGATCTGAGATCTACTTATCCTTTCTCTCCAACACCTAATGGTCTGGAGTTAAGTAAGCACAACTGATTGTTGGTCCAACCTGAACAACATGTTACACAAAAGCCAGCACACCCACAGGACAATTCGACTCATCCAATCCAATTTGCAGTTTTACTCTTTAGCCTACTCACTCCTCTCTCCTTTTGTTTCTCTTCTGCTTTCTCAACTAAGACCCACAATCCCTTCAGATCTCAAGAGGCTTAATCAGTGTCTGTGTCAGACTACTTCATGGCAGCCTTTGGCCATAGCGGATATTATCCATCTTTTCTTTCTAACAAATCTGTCAATCCACTCGACGGGAAATGAAGCTTCTCCTTTGGCAGACAAGCAAACCGTTTGTCTGCAGCATCAATGTGGCAAAGAAATCAGAGCAACATGAATTCAACATTTAATACACAAGTGAAGAGAGCTCGGAGGTGATGGAAAAATTGGCACATGCTCCACAAAAAAGTAATATCAGGAATAAAATATTGGTATCAAATTCACAATGTATGCAAAGGGGTAACCAACCAAGGGAGAGCTTGCTTTGATTTGACTCAATTTGCATAAACCCTCCCAACTATGCTTTTAATAAGTGATCTTCACCCAGGGAGTTGCCGGTGCATAGCAGATTAGCATATTCCAGACAACATAACCACTGGTTGGTTTAGAAAAAAAAGTGAGAGATGGAGAAAGAGAGAAAAAAGAAAGAGAAAAAGTGGTGGGCGAGGGCGAATCCGAGGAATAGCAGGGGAGAATTGGGGAGGGGGGGTGTACCAAACAGACCTGTTTGTTTTGAATTTAATTTTCAGTAACACAGCAACAAACATCAACTGCTGGAGATATAACCACCCCTTATGGCTCCCCTGCTAATTCACTAATGGCTGGGTTGTTTCATAGTGCCCCCTAGTGGTTCAAAAGAGCCTATCCGTGTGCTGCTGGAGGAATAGATGGATCTGGAAAGCAAATGTAAGCAACAACAGAGGAAGACCAGTAGAGGCGATTAGCTGCTGAGGGCAGAGAGTGACAGGGGAGGGGGATATGAGGAAAAACATACTGTCAAAATACAATCTCACACTGAAATGAGATTTTATTCTTTTCTCATTCATTTCTCTGCCGTCTTTAAAAATGTGTTACAAAGGTTGCAATATTTGAATAATAAACTGACAGTCTGTTGTTACATGTATGATGTATGAGAGCTGTGTCTAAGGAGGACCTCTTAGGCAGGAGTCTTCTACGTGATCATTTCTTTACACAGTAGAGGGGGCTAGATCATTGGGAGCAAGTCACATTAGACACAAGCTGATTATAATTACAGAACTAGTCGTGTATTCCAACATAATTTACAAATACGTAAGAATGTCTCTTTTCTTCTCTGCAAACAGACAAATTTGCCATTTCTCTTCTTCACACAAAACAGATAAACAGCTACATCAGTTCCAGTTGAATCAGAAATTAGGAGTTGGGTGAGGTTAATCCCCTTCCCATCATATTACTCTTGAGAATGAACTGACTTTGACTGGAGAATGAAATAATGACAAAGTAAAAGATATAGCGCAGTGGGTCTACACTTCAGTGCCCGGGATAAGCTGGAAAGCCAGTTAATTTGCTGCAACTTTAATTTGCATGTATTTGAAAAGACAGAAACTAATTGGTATTAGATAGTTGTGTGTTGATAGAGGAGAACTGCCCGAATATTGGCAGGGACAGGGACACAGGGTCTATTGTTTAATTGCCTTCCAAAGGGAGCAAAATCTCATTAACTGACAGAGTGAAATTTGATTTTATAATAAAATCCACCTAAAAACACTGGTCTCTTCCATATTATTTTCAGATTTTGCAAAAGCATTAAAAGCAAAGATCCAATTCCCACATGAGAAACTGTAATCATGCTTATTGTGGTGTGTTTAGGCAGTTCACATCATAATGTGTTGCCTTCACACTCACACGGGGACAAAATAATCATGAATTATTCTATACCCTCTTCCTCCCAACAATATATCATCCCTTATTGTGAGAAATATCATGACTGCCACAGTTTTCAGCTGCATATAGAATATTTCTCACAGATTTTAAGCATTATCCTTCTTTAATCTAACTTCAGATCAGATCATTTTATTTTCATGACACATGCTTTTTTAAATAGGCATGTTCAGATGTCACTTGATAGGTTGACATGTCTTACATATAATATAAATTGCACTGACTGCGGAATATTGGTGGTAAACATATTGCCACAGGCTATACAAGTGTTTTTATGTCAATGAAAAACATGTTGGTTGGTTTCGTATCGGTGTAATTGCAATAATTTGCAACACGTCATGTGTTTCAAACATCTTGACAAGGAGGAAATGATGAATATGAATATGATATATGAATATGATGTGTACATTTGCAAAATCCCTAAAAACCTCTCAGTTACAGTTACAAAATATCTTCCAATATAACTGCACAATATAATCTCATCAAAAAAGACTAAAAATGTCAACCTGTTCCCCCTGTTCTTACCTGACACACTGAAGAATGTTTGCACAAATACAAATGAGTGGGAATGAAAGGTATTATGCTGACAACAAATAGATGGAATAATGCAGACGAAGAGGATTTTGTCTCTCAAGGTCTCCATGTAATGTCTGTATGTTATGGTTTTGGTCAGCCGTTAACTGTGAGCTACCAAGGCCACTAGGCCAGTTCTGACCAGTTTCCTTGACAACAGAGTGTGAAATCTCAGCCATTTTCTTATCTGTATCCTTGGTGATTAAGCCTTACTCTTATTACACTGATTTATGTGGAACAACATTTTTTTTTTAAATAATAAAAAAAAAACTAAAATTGGTCCCATTTGCTTGCAGCCAAAAAGACAGAGACAATGCTGTGTTTCCTTTTTTCCACTGACCTTTATTGTGCCTGCTTTGGGGCTGCATCCTGGATCCTGTCAGTTGTTTCAAACAGATGCCTGTTGTTGATTTTGATTGATTTAGCCCTCCTCCATCCTCATGCTCCAGAAGTGTCTAAAGGGCCTGTGCTGGGGGGGCAGTGTGGGTGTGTGTGTGTGCATGCGGTTTTACATGTGTGGAGATGATGTCAGCTTTACAGTGTGAGTAAAGACAGATGTGCAGAAGACAGACTGTGTCATGAGTACAGACACAGTCAAGAGGAACACTGTGCTGCGCAGCACAAAAGCCTCTTCAGTTTGCATCCAGACACTAACTCTTTAAAAATATAATGTACATTCATATTTTGTGGTGTTTTATGTTATTAAATTACAATAAATAATGCGCATTGTCAGTTAAATTCACTTCTAGGAAGAGATGATCTGCAGCTTTGGGCTTTATTTGAAAATCCCTTGTCTTGCTGAATAGATGCGTATGATAAGAATAAAAATGGATGTATATCTTAGGTGGGATTGCTTGTGCAGGGGTCTTGACCTTCCCGTGAGAGCAACTGATTCTCCTCGTGTTTGCATGTTTCCTCTGAGCACACATCATGTTGTTATGAGTCACCAGACGACACTCAGATGCTCTGTTATATGGCAGTGCCTTATCAATAAGAGCCAAACAACTCATACAGGCGTTCATATTTCATCCAGCATTTGGCCTGTCTTTACGGAGATGGGCATTGATCTGTAAAGCCCACCCTGATAGAAAAGCCCTAATGACTGGCTGACGTATAGCAGTTTAAAGATAACTAGACAGGAGGACATTTGGAAGCGAGGTCTCAGGAGAATTCATATGAGGTTAATGTTTTGCAGGGTTGTCATTTTTGGATAAAGACCAGATGTGAATAAAAATACACATCTTATTGGTTTGCTGGCTGAACATCAGAGAATTTACAGCGAATTTCCAAATAAAGAGTTGCATCAAGAAATGCAAAAGAGAGCCTGCCAGCATATGTTTACGAGCAAGCAGGCACGCACACACGCATAAACGTTGCACACACATTCATTAAAGTTATCATGGTAAATGACAGCTTATACATTGGGTGTCTTTGGGCCATGGAGTGACAGTGCGTAGCTCCCATTGCTCAGCCAAGTATAAAGAGATTTGATGGAGCATCTGTTTGGAGAGCACAGAAACAACAGGCGGAACAAGAGTGGAAATCTGGACCAGACCGTCTGCACATTGTCATGCAGCGTCAAATTATAACCCATATTAGACACAACAATGGAAAATCACGTTTACACAAACAGAAGACTTATAGAATTAAAATCAACACATCACTGGATATGGAGACATTTCCTTAATACATCTTACATTATTAACTAGCAATGAAATGATTTGGATAATGAGTATGTGTGTGTGTTTACCACATGTGCTATAGAGAGATTCAGTAAAGATTGAAGAAGCAGGAAGAAGAAGTAGTTGTATAGTATAAACAGTATATACAACATTTAATCTAATATACAATTACTATAAACAGTTTATACAAAAGTCAAAAGTGACTGAAAAGGCACAGGCAGAAGCATTATGCTTATATATGCTTATTCTACTTAGGAAGGTAAAGAAATGTGAGTTAATTTGTATCTCGAGGAGCTGAGCTGTCATTCACTTATAGCCTGGCCTTCACCTTGTTGTCAGCTTAATATGATTGTGAGTCACAGCCAATGACAGAGCACCTGTTTGTGACACAGAGGAATCAATACTCTGGAGTGAAGCATCGTTTATCTTGTTACGCACTGACTTTGAAAATATACACACTGGTTCATCCTGAAAGTGTGGAAAAGGATAACGATACAAAAGAGCACTTATGAATTCTACCTCTTTCTTAGTTTATTGACTGACATTTACATTGTGTATTGATATATTTTTATTAGCATATTTAAAATGTTTTATCCAGTAAAATGAGCTTTTAAAAATAGAAAAAAAGAGGTGGGATATGGTTGCTGATGTGCTCATCTTGATACAAGGCAGTGAGCAATAAATTACATACTGTAATCTGTACTTGTCCATCTCCTGGGGAGAAAATATGCATGAAGATCATGTGATAGAGTTGAATGTCCTGGAATAAGCAATTAAGTGGGCCACAGAGATGAGGTTATTTTGTCAAACTCAACTTCCAAGTAAGCCAATATGGATGAGACATCGAAAACGTGATCCAAATCATTCATGACAATTGAGCAAATGCCATCAGCTGATGAAGTCCAAATGATCCTGTCAAAAGCTGTGCAACAAGCAAGTAAATGGACCTTGAGATGAGATTGTTTTTCATTTGTTTGGTTGGTTGATAGGATTCTTTTATTTTATATTTTTGTTTGTGTTTGTTTTTGGGGTTTTTTTTGCATCCTATCTCATCTCTCACATTTTTGAATAAATGATGGCGATGATGATGATTATTTTAATATTTATATTATAGATTATATTATGTATTATTATTATGTACAGTATTATACACATTTAAAATGTTTATAGATAAGATTTCAAATGACATTTTTATGATCTTTGACTCTTCAGCATGATGAGAAATATGATGTCTTTATCCAAAGTAATACACTGTAAAAGAATGTCAGTGTATGAAGTATACACACCTAAAGGACCAGGTGAGCGTTTCCAGTGATGTTGGCACATTTTCTGAACCAGAACTGCAAATACATGTCCATATTCAGTGTACGTCCTCAATGACGATAATAAATGTCCTGAGCTAATAAAGTCAGCTTCCAGTTCGTCGTCCAGCTCTATTTGCAAGTAAGTTCCAGAAAGTACATGGAAAGAAGTTTGAAGTTTGTATACTAGATGCCTTGTAAACCTGTCTGAGAGATGACATGGCTGTGCTTCTTGCTCCATTAGCCTCTCCTTCACGGCCCTCCCTCCTCGCTCTGTCTTCCAGTGATTTATGTAGGAGTGGAAAGATTGCAGTGTCGCAATTTGTGTCCTCTGTATATGTCATCCGAGTACTCCAAGTATTTAAGCAGTCAGTTAAATAAGACGCAAATACCTGCATTTTCAAAAAAGCCAAGATCTATACAGTGAGTTTGCAGGTTGTAAACGTATTTACTAATGAAGTAAGCCTAATATATATATCTATAATGAAAATAGTTGCTGATTAATTTTCTTTTAGCGTACTTGCATCCTGATTCATGTGGTACTATACTGTAACATGCTAGATACGTGCAACTCCACTACTATGGCACTAAATGATAAAAGAGTTCTATTACAGTTTTCTCTATAAAGAAATCAGTCTATCTCAATGTTCTTCTCTTTTGATCAAGACACCTAGTTTATTGGAGAAATTCTGAGGAAGTGTGATAAAGAAATGGTGGTAATTGTCTACATCGTGGCATAAATCACATCCACAAGGTGGACCTGATGTGTGTCATGTGGGAGAATAATTTTACTGCCAGCTGTTGCGCTACATTAGATATATATTTTATGTTCTTATTATGGATGGGAAATAAGTTGATTCTTGCTTATCTAATCAACTAATTATGAGTTTAATTGTTATAGTTGTTAACTGTTATAGTTTAAAAATGCACCCAATGAATGTTTAGTTTTCACTTTTTTCCCAGCAGACATTTTGACTTGTCATAACAGGAAAAGCACGGGTGTAAATGATACATTGATTGTGTGCACACCCACTGGCTCACTGCCACTACTCATGAATAGGACAGAGCCATTGTTAATGTTAGTAGTAACACCTGTTCTTTTCCTGCTATGAACATTCAAAATGTGTGTCATGCAAAAGATCCAGTTTACTCTTTTGCCTTTTGTCCAGTCTTCTCAGGAAAGGACAAGTCGGTGCAGATTTCAGTCCACAACAAAAACAAACAAATGCGTGCTTCAGTTTTCTCCTGGGTTCAACTATCCATGGGCTGATCTACTTATCTTGAAGTTCTGCCTCATTGTAACATTGGCACAGTGTTGGCACACCACATAGTTCAAGTGCTGTTGTTTTGGTTCAAAACTACATTTGAATGTCAGTTTCTTTTTTCATGCTGGTGTTGAAGAGAGGCTGTCAACATCATGTCCAAACCTTCCTGCCACAACAGATCCTAATTGACACTTATCTCTATTCACACTACATACTGAAGGAGACAATCAAATGTAATAGGAAACATCAAAGAAAAGCTGTGATGAGGGCTTTTTTTCCTACTGCTGAGCCACTGTAACCACCTGTTAGAATATAACAGGTCTATAAATCAAAAGCAGGAGATCAAAAGCGGTCCATGCTGCAGGTGGTCTTCATTTACTGTGTCTCTTTGCAGTTAACATTCAGATGCATGGTATCATACAAGCAGGTTTGACATCAATCTGCTTCTCTTTAAAACATATCTGTTTCCTTTTTTCGTTAAAAACTTGTACACACTGAACTTGAGTTACCTCATTCAAAAGTTCATCGTTGTCCAATCAGATAAAAGAATATCAAATCTTGTCATGACTTGCCCTCACTGCAGTTGCATGAGCCATGTGAAAAACTCAATAAACACCATCAGATTGTGTGAGAGATTCAACAGGCCTCTAAAGTCTCAACTAGACATTCTCTTGGCACTTCCATAGTCACCAAACCAGACTTCAATCCTTCAGGGTTTGAGGGATGTTTTTAAACATTATGCCGATCAGTCTTACAATCAACTGTATTTTCCTGAGAGTATACATACTGTATGTAATTTAAGCAAATGCAAAATAATGTTGTTGTTTTTTTTTATCATATCTCATATAATTTCACATATGCTGCAAAGGAGCATTGCATGATATAATGGAATGCTAATAACAATACAGACTCATATGAACTGATTGCATTATTATAATTTATTATCAAAATCTAGTGGAACAATTGCCTCAGCGCATCCATGCTTCCAAGAGGATTAGCCATTGTGAATATGGTGACACCATGACTTGAAGCATAGTTTCACTGTCATTATTCAACACAAGATACCACAATGAAATACAGATGTTGACTGTCCAATGAACGCCAGTGTTTTAATAAAACATGCCCCTTGAAGCAATATTCGATCAATATGTAACACCTATTAAATAAATAGAGACAGTCAGAGTTTGTATTTGAACTCTGTTGTCATTACATCATTACGAATTTATGTATAGTGCTTTAATTATGCATTAGGACAAAGCTGGGGGGACCATCTAAAATATTTATTGATTATAAATGTCAAATTTCATTATAAACGTGCTTTATTCATGTTTGGTTTACTCTTTCATTTCACATGCCAACATGTTTGCAGGCACACTGGAGCAATGCTTTACATGCTTTATATTGGTTAAGGTTTAAACAGTTTATAAAACAGTGCTAAAAATGGTAGAGAGACTGTAAACAGCTGCACTGTGCTACACCATTTCCCCCTATAATACAGCAGGGCTCATATTTTCAGAGGTTTTAATGTTAAGTAGAAAATATGCTCTTTAGAATTGAAGTTTTATGCTCACAATTGTTTTCCTTTCTCACACAGGCCGTACAAAACTGCGTCACTGTTACATAACCGAAGTACAATAGTAAGTAAATGAAATGATGTGTGAGACTTTACCTGGCCTTTCTTTGTCAGCACCTATTCAGTTACTGCTCAGCTGAATAGATGCAGGTGCCGTTTGAAGAGAAGAAAAAATGCTGTACTGAATTCATTTGATTTATCAAGTGAACCACATACATACTGAGCAGATGGGAACATCTGTAGAATTGTTTGGCACATAATTTCAACCACAGCTACTTTAGTGATCCTAGGAAGTGCTTGCAAAAAAAAAGAAAAGAAAAAAAAATCCTTAGAACAATGCATGACTAATTAGTTAACTCTCTGTTCCTCAGCACTGTCTGCTGAGCCTTTCCATGATCTGTTACTGCAGTACTTGTTTGACTTTTTGATATGCATACATGAATTTCTAGGTCAGCATACATTACTTTGCCCAAGAAAATGAGATCAGATCAATTGTAATCATCTGAACTCTCCATAGTAATAATAATTTCAGATGCTGTTTTCACAAGATGCAATAAATGCTACATGACAATCATATCTGAATATTGATAAGGGCATCATATGATGGCAAATGTGCACTCATGTACTGGGTCAAATGTGCTGCATACAGATGCAATACAGAAACAGCAGATGTAGTTACAAGCAATGACTATGGAATAAGATCTAGATAGAAAACAAGAAAAATATTCAAATCTATGAAGAACATATTGTGTTACTTATCGTCCACAGACATTCGACATGACAACTGTTCTATTAAAATAAAACATACATGTTTAAGATAAATACACAAACCAGTCAGCATCACACACAGAGGATCTACAGTATGTAAACATACAACATCAAGTTAGAAGGTCTAAAACTAGGAAAGAGCATTTCAAATTGCATTTCTACTACCAAGAAAAACACTAAACACAGTAAACATATCGATCTAATTATAGACGGTGTGTCCTCTTGAGCACTCACATATAGACCTTCCTCACACTGGGAACATACAACAAGAACTTTACAATATACACTCTGTGTACACAATTTGAAGGCTGTTAAGTTAAAAATCAGCTATAGAAACATCACATAATTTTCACCTCATCCTAAACTAGTCAAACTCCAGTCAAGTTTTGACTTTCAGAGTCAGACCCTGTCATCTCTTAAACTACTGCTGGTAATGGGGCCATCCTTTTACAGAGAAAGAAGAAAAATGGCAATCGAATTTCCCTAAACGCCTCATTATTTTCTTCACTGGCAGTGCTCTGGTGACGTGGTCTGGTGAGGCTGTTGGTACCTTTTACTGCAACGCATATTCAACTGAGGAAAACAGAAGCGATAATGACTTGACCTGCAGAGCGATTGTTTGGCTACGAACACCTGATTTTGATGCATGAGCTTGTCTAAGCAAATGATGAACAATGATTTGAATAGTAAGACCATGACTTTTGCATTGAACCATTCTAGTAACAGTCAAGCCTCTGTCGAGTAAGATGCTAAAGAGGATAGCTTTTTTAAGTCTGTTGGGGCAGGTCCAAGTCGCTCTGAGTGACAACCCCAAAGAGAATTCTGCAATTCCCCCTCAGCTCGTCTGAGCTTTATAGCCCTTTTCAGCTAATTCTTACAGCCTGCGATTTGTTTCACTTTCACTGCTCTTTACTGCTATTTGCCCAGCACCAAACTGCACACAAAGTTAGCAACGAGCTGGGGCGCATGGTGGAGCATTTACCAGCTAACGAGCTGGATTTTTTTTTTGGAGACCCAAAACAGAGCTAAAGTCAGATTAAATGTTGGGCTTACATTCATGAGTTGCAACTAACACAACTTTAAATGAATGCAAGCTTTATTTCTGCCAGATCTGTTATTCTCTTGCAGTCTCTTACAGACCATGAAAATAATAAAGCATTTTAACAAGTTATGTTATGTTAGTTGTGTTTTTTTCTTATCATACCTAACATAAAGTCAATACAAAGTGCTGTGGCTATGGAAGGCCTGTCTGTCACTGTATTGTTGGGGTATTTTAAAAAATTTTGGGAGGTGTCAAGTTGAATCAAAAATTAAGGAAATCTAGTTTCATGTAAATTGAGTCTCATGTCCAAAGTCCTTATTTTTGTCTACCTTGAGTCCAAGTTTCAACGATACAATTTTGCTACTTTGTACAACATAGATATTGCAAACCCCCAGTCGCTCAGATGTTGACATCCACTCAGATGTTAGCATTTCACATATAATAATATTACATATTTCTTACTATAGCTCTAAAAACAGCTGAATACTATGTTCATCAATAGGAAGTTGGAAAGACTGGCAACTGTAAAACCTTAAAGACTGTGTAAAGTGAATTCAGACATTTTCTTCTAAACACATTAAATGGTCATAAATGTATTTCTAAAAAAGGTGTAAAAAGCATTTCAACTTTTTAGATTTGAATTGTGGAGCTAGGCTTAACAAATTGTGTTTCAAGATTTCTGTGTTCAGGATTTAGTGGGCGGGTAACGCGGCGGTGATTGGCATAAACCCGCCCCTGCTGCTGTAGAGGTATAAATACATTCAGCGCACACTACTACTACAACAGTTATAACCAGTTAGCTGAGTTAGCCGCCGAGCTAGGAGCCGAGTTAGCCGCTGAGGTAGCCACCGAGCTAGCTGGCGAGTTAGCCGCTGAGAATCATTCAAATTTGGCAGGGTGGTTAACAACACACTTTTATGTGGTATGTCAAACTCAGAACACATATTTATTCTTACACAGACTTTAAAAACATTGTTCAAGTTTATATCCAAGTCCTACAAATATAATGATTAATGTGGAAATTATTTCTTCACATTTGGGAAGAAGCAGAGCATCACACATACAAGCTGCTTTTATTATAAAGAATATGAGCAATACATTTAAAGTTTATTCATTTCCAAAAAAGATATGGTTTATGGCCTCATCTTGCAACTCATTTAAAATAATTATCCTTTACTTCTGCAGAGACCTACCCAGTAACTCAATATTCACTCTAAATATTTTGATGCAACTACCTACATCTGCCAAGGATGTGTGTTCGTAGAAAACAGGAGGTGGACCCAAATGCAGACACCATTGCAGACCAGTGGAATGAGAGGGGGCTTTGATAATCTGAAAAAATACGAAGTGCACACCAAAGCAACATTGACAGGCAAGGAATGAATAAAACTGGCACAGTGGGTTTTTTATATGTAAAAAAAAATATGGGGCACCAACCACAATAGATAGGTTACATACCAGGAAAACCACAGCATTCGGTCTTGCTACTGATTAATTATTTTAAACGTAATAGATCCATGCATGGCTCAACAAAACACTTTTAACTGGAGGTGTTTGCTTCTAGAGAGAGGAGAGCAATTACACATGCTCAAGGCCGTAGCCAGGATTTTTCAAATACCGAGGTCAAAAAGAAAACCACAACTTAAATACTAGTGTGATGTAATCCATGATGTAACCCATAATGTAATCCATGATGTATTTATACCGCTTTCTTGCTGTACATTTCTCAGTCATGGTCACTCTTGTGGTCCAGTTCTTTCTTATCACTTCCAATTTTGCAACTTAAATCAATCCCTATTTCAGTATTCTACAACTTCCATGGTTGTATATTTAACAATTATAACTGCAATATATTCTTTTCTTTATTTGTTCTTAAAATGTGGAATGGAGCACGGCCTGCTGGGAAAGGGAGAAAAGGGCTCATCCAATGAATGAACAGTTTTCAAAATCGGGTCAAGTCCAATTCACAAATGTAGACAACATATTTCTGGCGATTTCAAGGCCTCACTCCACCGCTGGCTATAGCCGGATACTTTCGTTTTGACATGGCAGGGGAATCTTCAAGTACGTGTCACACGACGGCCCGTTGATGCAAGGATAATTGTCTCGTCGGCTATTTTCACTTCACAATGAAACGAAACGTCAAGAAAAAAATAGCGAGGACATGACATCGGTGTCCTCAATGGTAGCTACGGCCATGCACATGCTACATCACCAATGTCACCAAAGCTGATGGATCACTTGAAGAGAAAGGTAGCATGGTGTTTCTTCCTCTGGGCAAACTTCCTGATTGTGTGGATGAAGTCATGCAGTTGCTGAATCAACTGTCTTTCGATTGACAGCATTGCCAATAATTTGAGTCATGGCTGTCTCATGGTATTGCAAGTGAAAGTTGTTATCCTTTTCAAGCTGGAAAATGTTCTCTCTGACTCAGATGTCACCATAGGAGTTGTTTTTATGATCATTTTCAGTAGAGTGACTATGCAAAAGCTTACATTCTCATGAATGGATGTTAACAGAGACAGAGCCTTCTAAGTATCATGCTCAGTGTGGCGTTACAGAGGGGTCAGCTCAGACTTCAACTTACTTGTTTTCTAAAGTCCATAGTTTCACAGCACAGTGGAGCTCAGATGTAGTGAATGACAGGATAAATTATGGGAAGAGCGAGCAAACTAGTTTTGCAGCGATTAGGTGGTCGCGCGGGGAAAACAACTGACGTGAGAGATGACTGCGGTTGCATCCCAAGTCTCTTATTTGATATTTCTCCAGTTCTCTCTTGAACATAAAGTTGTTCTGGGCTGTCGTTTTGAAGACCATCCCAAAACTTTTATTTCTGCTCTGAGGAGTGAGAATCAATCAGCAAGTAGGGATCACTGAGGAGCCATGAGAAAGGAAACATGAGAGCAGCCTCCACCGAAGTCTTTTAATGGCCAACACGCCTCCTTACTTATTGATTGGCTGCTGCGGTTGATCAGACTGATCTGATACACCACAACATCTCTGCAGTTTCATACCAAAGTACAGTAGAGACAGATTACAGATTAAACTGAAATGTATCATTCCCATGTTTTATGTTTTATTTGTATTCTAATTCACCATCTTAATTCACTTATCTTAAAAATATGTGTTAATTGTTCATTTGCACACCAAATAAACAAGAAATGACTTTCTTCATTATTACCTTATTTTCGTGATCTGTTATTTCCCACATTAAATGTTATTATGGATCAAATTAAAGTAAGGGAAAGTCTGTTTATCAGCAAGAAACACATTTTTAAACACATTTATATTTTACATAATTTTTCATCATATCCATTCAGTCACATGTGAAACTGAAAATTCCTGAGCATCAGACTGAAACATTTAGCAAAATAAACATTTTTTACTCTTCAAAATACATTTGAGTCACTCTGGGTTATTAAATAATGAATTCACACCCAGAATATTAATAAATATCCATCGGACTGAAATAATTCATAAATAATACACACATATTCTGCCAGGTTTTTTATTCATGTGCAGGTGTTTGTTGAAAAGGTAACAGGCTATGGATAGAAACACTGTTGCTCTTTCAGTGACAACTGTGCACCTTTATTGGTATTGGCACAGTGCATATGTATACAGACAACAAACAGCCAGAACGGAAAACAGAAGAGTGCCTCCTTTTGAATGCTAACTGTTATCCACTTTTACTTTGAAAACCACTCCACATTATGCCTGCAGTTAATTTTATCAGCAGTTTGAGTGATGACAGTATCCTGTGGCTGGTGGACTCCATGGTACTTTAATTCCAAATAAATGGTTTCAAACCTGTGTTCAAATATGAAATCCACTTTTTTCATTTTCTCAAGTTAGTTGAATCTGTCAGACAGATCGCCAAACCCTGAAATATGAAATTATGCTGTAGTGGGGCTATGGGCTGTCTGCCCCACTTGTCATCCATTTCGTGTGATCTAAATTAAATACAGTAACACCTCCAAGCATGCATATTCATATTTTCTCACATAAAATACTCATTGCATTGTGAGAGATGGGCTGGCCCCACATTCACGCCAACCTTGCCAATCAGGAATACGCAGTTGAGGCAGCAAGGCAGGGTACAATAAATGTGAACTCAAATCCTAACACGAATGACACACAAATGCAAATTTAGGAACATTCAATTATCATAGCAGATAGCAGCAAATTCAAGCAGATAAAAATGTAAAAGTTAATAACATAGTTTGCAAAGTTCTTTCTGGCGACATCAGGTGGGTCAGAGTCCCACCTGCCCCTAATTGCCAGTCACCAGTGGGTATAACTAGGACTGATGGGATAATGACCAGCTAGTCAAGACAATTCGGTAGTGAGCAGGTGGGTGTGGGAACCAGGCAAGAAAGGGGGCATCTGTCGGACAGGTGGAGATGGCAAAGCCAAAAGAACAGAGTGTGTTACTGAAGGCAATGACAAAGGCAGAAATGTCAAGAGAAACCTTTCTTATATACAGTCTATGAGAGAAACACAAACAGGACCGAGGCAGGAACAATATCTACCCAGTGTTTCTGCCTCTAAGTTAAACAAGCATTTGCCCTGACCCAAGAGTCGGAGTCAAGTTGTGCTTTTGGTTACTTTTATCCATCTTTGTCAGTTGCAGTTATCCCTGGTGTGAACCGCCAGCTATTCTGTAAAAGTGGTGTCTATTTTATGATGCTAAAAGTTGCTTTAAGAATGCCATTAGCACAGTTACTGATTTAGTGATTAAACAAACACACATAAGGATGGATTTCTACTTATGCAAAGAATGATAAACCAAGAGTTTTTAGGATGCAGAGAGATGTTTGCTTCTCAGTGAGTCCATCATAGTCCCACAGGTCTATAAACACATCATAATCTCAGTGATGATCTCTCAGTTTCACAATCTCTGGATCACTGCACACCACTGAACACCAAGCTAAATAAAATATAAACCAAGCTCATAGTGCTGTTATGTTCTTCCTGTTAGATCTGTAACCCTCAGTTCAAAAATATAAATCCTCTGGACAAATGTGAATCAAAAAATAGGAAAGAACAAAGGGATCAATACAATAAAAAATCAATAGCAACCTAGTAGTGGAATGCTGTAAACTGGAAACTAGTGAACCAGGAACTTTTATGTTCAGCTATTAACCTTACACAACAGCTGAATGTCTGTGTGTTTGTCTGCACCATTTGGCACTGCATGTTGGTACACTGAGAGCCACTGACAGCTGTAGTCAAATTTTTTGTTCAAGGATATACTTTGCCAATAAATAAACTTGATTCTAGTAATTTCAAATGAATGTTCTTCCCAGCTACAGTGTGCCTGATTACAGTCATGATCAATAACAATTTTCCCTGTATTTTTGTCACTGTCACTTTTCAATGCTACGTGACAACTTGATGTTACCTCTGTATACAAGCCTGCCGGTTGGGGTTCATTTTCTGCTGACACCCCCCTGTTGAGGATCATATGATGCTCTGGTGTTGCTTCGTAATGTTTTGCATATGGCTCCAGGGCGAGGGTTCAAACTCTGAGCTGAATGGTGTTTTTGTTCAACAAGGATCATCCCCGAAGAGAGCAAGCGTGCACCACGGCTGCCTCAAACAAGGCTGTCAAGATGTGCAGAGAGGCCCCTCGCCAGCATACCCCACCAGGCAGCTGCTGCCTGCCAGGCGCCCATCTACAAATAATCTACTGTGGGAGGAGGTGTCAGTCTGTTCTGTCAGGCTACATAGTGTTTATCCAAATCTTTCAGTGAAAGGCACAAAGTTTTTCCATCTACAAATATCTAATAAACATAATTAGAATAGTTTTATTAATATAATACTTTGTGACTTTAAGCAGTTAAACTGAGACACTAAGTCAATTTTTAAACTTTAACCCTATTCTGTGACTTCTAAGTGATTATTGTTGGGATTATTCACAGGTAATAACATTTTTAAGGATGATGCACTAGGAGGTGTTCACATTATCATTAATATCATACAGGTTTTGTGCTCTTCCTCTGGTGTGCAGAATTATGAAGGTGCATTTAAGGCAAATTTAGACAAATATATTTAGTTTTTTGCATGTTTGTAATCCGCATTTCGTAATTGCTTGACAATCATTTAAAGTGTACGGGTAGTGAATGGAGCTTTGATATTACTGTAAGACACAAGGCATCATGTTTTATCATTTCACAGTGAAGAACACTTCTCCTTGTATTACAGAACAGCCAATCAGATTTTGACAGCCCAGTGATCAGGTGGCATGTCAAACTCTATTAAGCATGACTGTGAAAGCCACAGGCTTCATGCCATAAACTCCTAAGTTCTCTGTTCACACTTTTTGCTTTGATATTTTTAATTCATCTCAATTTCCTTTGACAAGTAAAATAGTAAAATCAGTTTGACCACTTTTCATAGAAAATAACTATGTAAAATGCTGCATGAAAAATGCCAAGTCATATGGCTTTAACCGTGTTGCAAATTGCTTACAGACAGTCGAGTTAACCGCAATCAGTTTGTATAAACAGCATGAGAATAAAGCTCATGCTACTGAGCCAATACAGAGTCTCACAGGCCTGGCTGCCGACACAAGTTATGTAAACGCCAAAGCGACAAGGCAGATCCTGAGAGGTGCCCACCAGGGATCAGGGCCATCATGCCAACTCTGAACCTCTAAGCCAGACACTTACTGTAAGAGAAGCCCGACCAAGTTATTACTTTATTTCAAAGGAAAGGTGGAAGGGCAAATGTGTTAAACTACACTTTTAATGAGCAGTTGCAAATTAATTAAATTCTGTAGTTTGACTTTTTAAAATGTTGCATATGAAGCTTAATAGTCACATGCCTAAAATGTCATTTTTCCAGATTTTGTGTCACTGTTATGAAGGAAAAAGATATTTTTTAAAAACAACGAATAACCATATTGAAACAAAAACTGAAGATAATTTACTACACAGCCCTGGTGTTTTCCTGTTTGGGCCCAATTTCTCAGCTCCAGCATCACTCTAGCCTGAAGGCAGTGGTGTCTCTGCACGGTCATCGTGGCGACTCCACCGCTAAGAGTGTACTGTCATAATGCATCAGCATTCATCTTCCCACAAGCTGCCAAATAAATCCTGAAACACTGCTGTCTTGAGTGAAGACACTGGAGTAAGATGACCACAAACCATGCCACCCTTAAACCTTCAGTAGCTGGAGGAAATACCATCCTGCAGAATGACATTTCTGTATTATCCAAACAGTCAGATGTAGCTTTTCAACCATATTGTTTCATGCATTTTGTCCACAAGCGTGGCACAGCAGACCAGAAGGCTCAGAGTACTCAGGGCCCGGAGGAGCAAGCTGCTGGCAGATCTGAGGGTGCGGGTGGAGGTTTGTGGTATGATCATTTCCTGTAGGTAGGGAGGTGCGTGTCCCTTGATGGATTTGTATGTAGCAGGACTTTGTAGTCAGTCCGGAAGGAAACAGTGAGCCAGTGCAATGAAAACAGAGGTGTTATATGTTTGTTTTCACTCTCATCAGGATCCTGGCAGCGCTGAACTGAATGTATTGGAGCTTCTTGGTGCTCCTGCCATGGATCCCTGTGAAGAGCACATTGCAGTAGTCCAGTCTTGAGGAGATAAGTTTCTCTGCATCTGAGAAACTTAGGGGGGCCGAGTTTAGAAATGTTTACAAGATAGTAGAAAGAGGTTTTGCAAAGATGTTTTATACAGCACAGATTTTAAGTCAGCTGAGGGTCAAACCTAACATGCAGATTAGTGACTGAGGAAATAAGGGGGGATGTCCTTGCCATCAAAGGTGAGATGGGGTATGAATCTGGTGTGGAGTGGCAATAAAGAGAGCTTCAGTTTTGCTGCTTTTTAACTGGAGGAAATTTGAGTCACAGATGGATCCTTAAAGAGGCCTAACTTAATTTAAGAGCTTGCTGTCAGAATATTTTCCTTTCTGCAGTTTTCTACATCATGGAGAGATAAGCCAAAGCATATGTGATTTCCTTGATATGATTGTGCTTCAGATCTAAACACCAGCTTTAATTTTTTGAAAGTGGGTGTGAAAACATACAACCTGTTTTATGAAGGTTGTGCATCTGTGGCAAGAGTCCAAAGGAAGTAGGTAAACTGAGGACACAACACGAGTGGTCATAAAAATGGGAGTAATCAGATATCAAAATCAAATAAACAGAAGCAAAACAGCATTTCAGCAGCACACATGTGACTTAGAATGGAGATATGAAATTGTATTAAAAGGAGAAGCATCATCTATAAGGCCGTTAAAATGGATTATTGCTAAAGTCCTCTCTTTGGTGACTACAGCGTTAATATTTCTGGGAAGCTCCGCCTCCACTACCACCTTTTATGTTAATTTCAGCGTGATCTCTGCACGGACTGGAGGAAGCTGCCGCCTGCTGAATGTGTTGGCTGCTGCTGGCTGCATGCTGAGGCTTTGGACAGATGCAACCTGCAGCTGAATCAATGTCGGGACTTTGTTGAGCACGGCGTCGTGTCTGTATAATAATGTCGCCGCTGAGGACGCGCAGCTGAATTTGAATATTGTGGATCCGCTGGTAGTTAGAGAAAAGGTGAAAACACACCTTGCATCCAGCCATGGGAGGTCAGATCACCAGAAATACCCTGTACGGTAAGGACATCAGTCATCACAGCTCCGGGAGATTGGATTGAATCTATATTATTTACAGATCCTGTAATTTAAGTGTCGATTGAAAACAATCTGCAGTGAAAACTGTGGGCGTCCTGGCAGCCTAAAAATAAACGAGAACTGAAAGTTGCTGAGTTTGACCACCTTCTGTAAGTCACGACTGGTTTGGAATAAAAGGAAACAGAATAAACTGTATTTCTCAAAAAATGTGATGATCCTTCACAGCATTATAGTATAAAACATCCCAGAGATGCAAATTTCAGTGAAACCTGCTCACAGTTTCACCAAACAGGACAAACTGAAACTAAGTTGGTAGACTACACACAACTTTTTCCACCTGGCTTGTCATCTGTCCTCATTGCCAAGCTGAAAGTGATGCATGCTTGATGAATGTAAGCAAGTTGTAAACAAATAAATGTAACGACTTTATGTTTCTTTCATGTTTTTATTTTTTAACTCATGAGGCTATAAATTGATCACACAACTCTAAATGATGGTAGTTGACAGGTGCATTTTTAATGATACATTTTCACGTTTCAGTCAATAAAAAATGTATCTCAGAAACTTTTTACATCTAGTTAGTTGAAGACACATTGAAGTATTTCTGATAAGTTGCTAATACAGTCATCAAGCAAAGCAAGAAACTTTTGTTTCCTAGTTTTCATCTGTACTCTAACAGTAATGCACACAGGCCGCATGTGTGATTAAACTAGTTACTAGGTTACATAAATATGATATTGACTGTTCACTTTATATTCTGACATTAAGAAAACATCATTGTTTCCTCAAGAAAAGTTAATCAAATATTAGCCCAGGTGATCTATTACTGTTTTATGTATAGCAACAACTGAAAGGATTAGTTAATCAATCAATTAGTCTGCATCTATTTCTATTGTCAGTGAATCATTTCAATAATTTCTCAAGGAAAATAATAAGGTAGACATTTTCTGTCTCCACCTTATCAAATGTGAGGATTTGCTGCTTTCCTCTGGTATGACAGTACGTTATATATTATTGGGTTTTTAGAGTGTTGCTTTAACCAAACAAGCAACATGAAGATGTCAGCTGTCATCTTGGGCTTTACTTGTTATGGGCATCTCACCATATTTTCTGACATTTTATAAACTAAACAATTAATTAATTAATAGATGATGAGAATAATTGATAGCAGCAGCTCTGATTGACAGCAGATGTGGTGTCCAAACCAGTTTTGTGGAATGGCGGAGCTCACTTCTGAATGTTTCATTTGGCCTTCAATGATTTTTAAACAGTGAGCACTGAAAAGCAACAGAATTCACTTATGATTGGATGCTCTAATATTGATGGATGAGCTGATTCCTTTCCTTTGGCTGTATAGCAGATGATACATGTTTGGTTTGAAGCTGTGTGATGATGTTAACTAGCGTACAAGTCTGGGCAAAGAAAACATCTCGTCCACCAGACAGACAAATGGACTCGGGTTAATCTGTACTAATCCATCCAAATTTCATTTTGAGTGGCCACTGGTGTGGAATAGTAATGTAAGTGCCGGCAGGGGTGCTGCTAGAAATTCTTGGCCCCCTGACAAGAGCTCAGTCTGGGACCTGAAACTGTAAATATCTATAACCCCTGTCATGTTCCAGGGCCCCTGTCCAGCTCAAGGGCCCATGTATCATTCAGCTTCCACCTCTCCTAATTTGGCATCTGTGCGTGTATGTAGTACTGAAGTTTGGGAATCATAGTTTGAGGTTAAACCATTTTTCATGAAAAGCGATTAAGTTCATTTGAACCTTAGAAGTAAAACGGGCCACTAGCTCTTGTTTTCTTGTTCAACAAAAATCGTGCCTCAATTTTGGCTTCTGTAACACCCTCATTTAGAAAATACCTCCAAAACAAGCAGCAATAATGATTCATTACTTAACATTACAGTACAAAAGAAAGAGCTGCCTGGAGATATGATACATGTAGTGTTTTCCGTTTTAAGTAACTCAGTAAAAAAAAAAAAAACAGATTTAAGTGATCAGCTTTGAGTGCAGTACTGTCACAGCAGTACTTAATGGAAGATGTTTTAAAACTTTCTGGTGTTTGAGAATCACTTTTGTTTACTTCTTATTGCAACGGCACGAGCTATGACATATTTGCAAAAGCTAAAATCACATACATGCCCTCTGGCTCTTTAGGATGCTGCCTATGAGTGCTGGTCTTGTGAGAACGTGCCGCCGAGCCTTGATACTAACGTCACACCACATTAGGGCCTCTGTTGAGGCTTCGTACTGAGAACTAGCCTGGGGATAAAACACAGAGGAGGCCAGGTGACACTGGCCAGGGCCGTTCTTTGTCTCTGTGTGTTTGTCCTTTCCAATTAATGACAGCAGCGGCAGTCACATTGTGTGCGGTGGTGCATTAAGTAACATTATCCGTCCTTAAGTTGCTCATCTGACGTTTGTCGTGGCACCTCTCTTTATCATGGCAGGGCTCTGGTAACTGTTAAGCATGACATCTCTGTCAGGTTGCATTACTTTTTAAACACACTTCAACAGCCACTCTATCATCAGCGCTTTTGGCTCTAATCATTGGTTCTGCTGTCATTTAAACTACATCAAATGTGGTATTTTTATTTATCCATTATTTACTAATTTGACTTTATTCAGTTTATATAGTCCTCTGTATGCTCCAAATGCTGTAAACCTATTCCAAGATGCCTGGGATGTGTCAATAAAGCTGCTACTGAGGAAATAATGTAATTCCACTGCTGCAGAAATTATATTAATACAGTGAAAATGAAAAAAATAGATTGAAATCTGTGCTTAGGTGGTGAATCATGCACACTGCCACGCTGTCTGCCGATGCAAGTGTGTGAGGTGTTGCTGCTGTTTTCAGACCTCACAGGAAATACTCTATTCAGTCTCAGGCCCAGTCATTGATGGAGTACAATACCGCCCTGTTATTTTTCCTGAAGACATCACGTATGACATGACATCATAGATGCAATATGGTTGAAGGATTTGTTATGACTTCATTTAAGACCACTGTTGTACATAGAGCACAATTCAGCATTGTTCTGCAGCGACAAGAACATGCAAAGAGCTTCACAAATACACTGTGCATAGCCCAGTGCACTTGGCATAGCCTCGCCAATTGTGATTTGATTATAGGGAGAAACTCAACAGAAATATGTGACATCTAATTGAGAATATTTAGATTATTATATATTTATATATTATTTATATTCTTTTTTGAGCCTTTTCTTGTTCAACCCTGACAAACTATGAGTTTTTACATCCGTGGTTGTAAATTAGGGCTATTATTAGGGAATTTTTTTTCGCATCCTAAAATGTCTTGCATTGTCCTGACCAACAGTCCACAACCCAAAGATGTTCAGAAAATATAAATGGACTAAAGAAACCAGAAAATATTTAAGAAGCTGGAACCTGAGAATTATTTGTTTCTTTTTTAAATGACTGAAAACAATTAATTGATTATCAAAATAGTTGATTAATTTAATAGTTGACAACCAATCAATTAATCATTGAAGCTCTGATGTAAATTTTGTCCACAGAACAGACGTATTTCTCTGTCCTGAAATCGAAATAGTGGTGATGTTTTATCAGACCCGGCCTAGCAGGCCACATGATCAGCTTTAACCTCCTGACAGTGATAACTGATTTGTCTCCAGGGTACATTGTAAAACCTCTCGACCCTCCAAGGTCCCTCAAAGGAAAGCGAGAATAGCTGTCTTTCAGCAGTGGCACGTATAGTCTTCTTCTCTCACACACAAATACATGCAGCTCCTACACAGTCTTCCAAATTTAGGTGTGAAAATACAAGCAGCTCTCAAGGACAAGTGTTAATTAGGCCTAAATTATTTATTTGGCTTCCAGTCTTGGCTGGAAAATCTTTAAATGTCATTGTAGAGAGGACTTAAGTGTTGCATTACAGAAAACATTAAATGAGATTTGTACATGAAGTCATCTCACCGTATGTTTAACGAGAACCCAATGTCTCTGAGAAAATGCCTCCTGCACCACGCCACTGTGACCTTTGCAAAGAGAAATGTGGGTTTGTCCTCATGAAAAGCATTGTAAAACCAAAAAACAACAACAACAAAAAAACGATTTAGGTACATTATGAGTTACGGTAAGTGGGAGCAGTGGTGATTCACATGTCACATGGGAAAAATGGAAAAAGACTGCTTCTCCTGTGGGTCTGCGCTTATTTTACCACTTCCTGTGCAACAAAGCACACTAAATATCACAAAAGCTGCTCTGTTTATTTTCTTTTTTTTTTAATCATTGGGCAGCTAGTACATACTTGACTGTATTACAGTATATTGCAAGTGATATGCACTTATTCAAAAATAAGCCACAGCTGGATTTCATGTAACAGCCTCTCTTATAAGAGCTGTTTTGAACATATCAGCCTGATAACATATACATAAGTGACTCCCCAAAGGTTGCTTTGTGCAGTGCTAATTTAGCTATTAAGAGCTGTTTGGATGTGTGGTGTTGTTGCACCTTACTGTACATGCCGGGTAGTCATTGTTAGTGCGCCTCCTATTTCTCCTGCTCCATTTCCTCCTCTCTACTTATTATTGTACAAATGTGTTCCAGCACAGACCTGACCACAGAGGAAACACTAACCGGTTTCAAATTTGGCAAACTGTAGAATAACACAAAGTGACTTTTTACTGGAAATATACAATTTACTGAAATTAGAGCATTTTGTATGAACTTCTCACAGCTGCAATTTTCTCCTTAATTACGTAACAATGAGAGCAAGCCTGTCCTTGTATTTTTTTTCCCATCCAAGGATATTTTTGTATGTAATCACCTTGTATATTGTTCTTTCTTTTCTACACCGTAGGTGTGTGGTTGCACTTATCTACCTTAAGAGGCTGGAAACAGAACCCAAGTATTAGATTATTTAAATGTATTTTCACTGAATTTGACACGTAACATATGTAAGATGAAAAGACATGTGACAGCAGGTCACAACAGGCAATGATCTAATATTCTAATCTAATCTGAAATGCAGTTACTTTACTCTAAATTATGCACCAAGAAGAATTAATTCAGTGATGCATTTTCTGGTCACCACCTGTTGATCAAGCTAAGCATAGCTGACAAATTCATATTGACTCTTGTTTCTCCTCATAGATTCTCTGAATGGGCCTTTTCCTGCCACATCCCACCGATGCCATCACAAGCCTAAATGCTGTCTGCCCATTCAGCCATGCAGCAGTCTGTCGTCATTTCCTCTGCTCTTCCACCCCAGCACCAAGGGCTCGCAGATCGTCATGGACATGTCCCAGAGGACCGTCAAGAGACAGGCCAGCTTCTGTAACGCTATCACCTTTAGCAACAGACCTATTGCTGTATATGAGCAAGTTCGGCTGAAGGTAAGGAAGATAAATGGCAATCACTAGCTGATATGTCCCAATCCCATACCACAGTGTTTGCTTATTCTGAGCCTGTTTAGAGAATGCAATCTTTGCATCGGGGAAAAAATAACAAAAAGAAGTCAACAGAAAAATCAGCATGGTGATTAAAAACAATCAATTTCTGAGCGAGGCACTGATGGACACATTGTGCTCTGGTGCAACCTGTTAGGAAAATGTAGGAACTACTTGAGAAGTGCAACTGCTGCTGTGACAGAAAAAGGAAATAATCAAGCTAATAAATCATTAGAAAATACCTTTTTTACTTACCATTTGTGATGTTGTTTTTATAAATCAGGGACCCGTTTCACCAAAAAATCATTTGTGAGACATGATGCCATCATGTGCGTTCAATATGTAAACATCACTTGCAATTCATATTTATATAATGGGGCATTTTGATAACTTCCCTTGTATCCTGTAAAAAATGTTACTGAACAAACAACACAACAGTTCATGAAGTTATTGTGTACTAATGCCAACATTAATTCTAGGTCTGTACGTGACTCTGCTGAAACAAATGTGGCTGTTCAATATGGAGATTTGACTATTTGCTCCTTTTTTCCACATAGACTATGTGGCAATCAGAAAATCCATTGGCATGAATTTCAGTGATGACTTTGACCACATTAACATAGCCAAATGCAACACAGTCATGGGAACATATTTTGATCATTTAAAAAGATAAAATAAAAGACAGCTGCATATGATGCAAGATCTGAATTGCTGACATATAACGTGGGGGCTACCATATGGATTTATTGGAATAAAGAGACAGGCAGCACACATGTATTTCTGTTTAAATTGAACTCTAAATAAACAACATTGCCCACTATTAAATAGCTGCCATCTCTTTTTCAACAGCACAGGCCTACTTCTGTATCTCTCTATAAATATGAAAAAAAAGAATAAATAAAACCAAACAAGAATAAATTAACAAATCTATCTGTGTTATCCTGTTATTGTAATGTACACCGACTGTGTACTAATTAGGGTGCAGCCCTAATTAGTATACACTGAACTTTGTAATATTTGTAAAGTAGCAAGGACACGCTAAATTTGACTATGATGAAGAGCAAAGTCCTCCTACTGTATGTCTCTCCCTCTCCTCTCTCCTCCATTCTTTGTGTTTTTAATTTTCTTCTACCTCCCCTGCCTCTCACTCTCTCTCTTCATCCCACCACTTTGCTCTACTGTTTTCTTTTCTCTCTTTCTCTCTCTCTCTCTCTCTCTCTCTCTCTCTTTGTGTGGGCCAAAGCAGCAGCTTAGAACAAGTTTCCACTTCACCTATCAGGCCATCTATGTCTCGAAAGTGAGAGAGCAGGGCAAGCATTGCCATGTGAGGAATACTGTTATCTTGCACAGTAAATGCAAAGTAAATAGAGACAAAAATTGTTTGCAGATGATAGACATACTAAGGTACCTACACTAGTCTTAGTTTTTTTAAATGAATCTGTTGTTTTTATTTTATTGTTAACACCACAAAGAGAAAATTAAATGTAAAAAATGATCAAGTTGAATTCAATTTGTACTCTCCAGATCACTAAAAAGCAGTGCTGCTGGAGCGGTGCTCTGCGTCTTGGTTTTACATCCAAAGACCCGTCCAGGATCAACCCAGACACCCTACCGAAGTACGCCTGTCCCGATCTGGTCTCTCAGAGCGGCTTCTGGGCTAAAGCTCTGCCGGAGGAGCTCTCAAATGAGGGGAACGTAATCTCCTTCTGGGTGGACAAGAAGGGCCGGGTGTTCTACCGAATGAATGATGCTAGCCCCATGCTGTTCTTCAGCGGGGTTCATGTCTCTGAACCTTTATGGGCTCTCATAGATGTCTACGGCCTAACCAGGGGGGTCCAGCTGCTAGGTGAGTCCAGATTATGTTCTTTCTGGAAACAGTAACTCAGTTTGAATTGAGAAGTTATCACGAGCTTTCGGCTGCTTTTTTTAGACTGGGAGATTTCTTTTTTTTTTTTACGTCTGATACTTTGAAAGTGAGCGGTTATAAGGTGATGTTACCTACAGCTGCTCTCCTTTTCCCACACCCACCAAAATAGCTCAGTGGAAAAAGATGGTGGGAGATTAGGTAGATTGTATAGTTACCACGGTCGTTAGTATCAAAGAAGTCTCCCTAAGGGGGAATTTCAAAATGTCTGAAATCCATTCTAACAATTTCACCGTGCTGTTTAAAGGGTCATTACATCAAAGAAATTAAGAGCAAACAGGTCCTCTCCAATCATTAACAGCAGTTTTTCACTGCTTTGAATTATCTGAAGTATGTTTTCATGGTAGCTTGAAATGCATTTATGAAACACATCGTGCGTTGAAAACAGCTGTGTCCAATTTTTGAAAACAATGCAAAATAGATAAATAGGAGTTCTTGTGGACGCCTCAGTACTTATTTACTGTGTAACCATTTCCAAGAATTGCCCTGCCTCTCATCTTGGAATAGAGGCTGTCAGCACCGTTAATAAAAATAGAAGAGGCTCCCATATTGTGGAGATAGTGCCATTTAACCTCATTTCTTGCGGTGTGGTTGACAGCGAGAAGCGTGCTATCTCATGATGGGCTGTTTGGTATCCAGCGCCGGAGTGCGACTATCTGGGGTTCACTGGCCTTGTGGTGCTGACCAGTACACAGCTCTTGTCGGAGAACAAGAGGAGTGTGTTGGTCATCCCAAGAGGACAGACAAGAGGAGGGATGATGTCAGGTAATGACATGTCTGGGGTGTTTTTCCAAGACAATCAAACCAGTGGAATGTCTCACTCTTTGGGTCCAAGTCCAAATTCGACTTCATGTGACGTGTGACAGCCTAAAACAAATTGTCATGTACAGCCATAGTATAATATTATATCCAAACACTGATTTGTGTATTTAATGTTTTGCCATTTTAAAATGAAAACCAAGATTTTCCCACAAGTGTAACTTTTGCTACTGTTTTGCCTGTGAATGAGGCCAGCACCCCTAAATCCCACAATTTCTACTCTGGTTTTCCCACATTGATCACCTTTATCCCTACATTGATGGCTTAAAAAGAAAAGCCTCGGCCCTCAGTCAGCTGAAGGATCACTTGGCTATCAGCTTTCCTCTATAGCCCGAGAGCGTCACCAGTCAAGAGCATGGTATATCTCAAAGGCCCAGTATTGTCTAAGCAGTTGGCTGCAGTTCAGCAAGCACTTAGTCTCTGAAATATGGGCGGACACATCAAAGTCTGGTGTTGCGAACTGGCACATGTGCACATTTTCCTTTAACAGAAGGACGCATTTTGATTCTTAATGATGCTTACACTAGGGTCCGATATTAATGCTACACCAGCTGATAAATTGGGCCAGATTTCACCTGTTGTGGGCAAGTTATCACACAATCTGTCCAGGTGGGAATTACAGGTCTGTAGCAGTTGTTGTTGTTTTTTTGCAGGAGACAAATGGAGCGTGGAGCTGTGAATGAGCTCTGTGGAGTGTAGAGAATGGTTTGGATGGGTGACCTTGATTTGGCTTTTGAGATAAATGCGCCAGACAGTAAGATTTGAAGAGAAAATAAGTCGTTGACTCAAGTAATATACATTGCTGAGTAAGTGAGATAATGTAACAGTGTTTTTAGAATTTCACGTTCATTTAGTTTATGTTGAGAAAATGAAAATATGAGTAGTGATAGCGTATCTCCTCTTCCCCATAACATTTAACTGTTGTTTCTCTAAGCTTAACCATTCTTGTGTTGTGACCTAATTTCCCAGCTGACACAGCTAAGTCCATAGACGGTAGGCCTTTCTCAATCGGCGTTCTTGTCTGTACTTGTGTTCTTGTGAAACATAATTCCTTTTGGAAGATAAATGTTAGTGTCACGGATGAAATCTAATCATTATTGCTGCCACATTAGTTTGTCTGAAAGTAAAGTGAAGCTTCATGTTTTTACTGGATAAAACAACAGCGCTGCCTCTGGGGTTCTATATGTATAGATATCACCACATTTCAATAAATAAAACTGTAGTAAAATGAACAGATTTTAAATTTATTTTCATTAACTTACAGTTTAGGTTTTTACTATAGCTACATTACATACTGAATAACACAATTTACTGCATGTTTCTGTCCATGAGGTAATTTTTTGTGAGGAAAAAAAGTGTTTGTGGAGCTTTGAGTTGAGATTATTTTGACATAGTACAGTCAGGTAGTTGTTTTTAAGCTGAGCTGTTGCTGTCAGCAAGTACGCTGCTGTTCCAATTGCAGAATAATTGTACTGCGTCATTCCGTTCTCAGACAATTTGTACTCCTGAGTTGAATTAGCAATTCCAAACTTCCAAGTACACAAGTTCAAACACTGCTGTACATGGTATTGAGAAAGGCCCTGTATATATAAAGATGGATAACATGACAGCAGCTCCCCAAAAGTGAAGCCAAAATATCTCAATCATCACCTGATGGCTGCCCTCCATGATATCAGACAGGACATGAGCCAGTATCATGCTGACGTATGTTCAAATGCTTATTGTTCTGAGAAGTTTGTTTTCAATTAGTTATTTGACAATACAAAAAGGGATGTGACGTCATGATTGACAGCCGCCCTCAAACCTTCGTCCGACAAGCTCATTGACTACAGCAGTAGCATGTACATTTTCATTTGGGATTCCCTACTAGCTTTAGCTGCTAGTTATTTGCTGGTTTTGGCTGGTTTACCTCTCCATGGCAGCTCCTCTTGGTGACAGGATAGCTGTCAGTCAAATTGAGGGGGCGGGTCCTGAGGGCAGATATCCCACCACTGCTCTAATGTGCAGACTCTGGTTGCAAATGATATGACACAAGTAAGATGGCAGCTCCTGGAAAGGAGATATTTTGGCTTCACTTTTGCATAGCAGCAGGAGGTGAAGACATGTTGTCCATCTTTATCAACAGTTTATGGCTCAGCCCAACCAACCTTTACTCTCCCTTATTTAAGACCCATGTGGCCTTATGAAGCATAAATGGATCTCATCACGTCCTTTCTGTGAATAGCTTCCTTCCTTTTCATATTTCATAGATGAATTATAAAAGTGTCCCAGCACACATAACTGTCACAATTTTTCTGCACTGAACCACCAGTTATAGACCTCTACTGAGGACAATGTTGCAGGCACAATGTGTCATTGCTGTTTTAATAAAAATCTTGATTGTGGTTTGACTATTTTGCTTGAACTAATCCATCCTAGAGTGAGCAATGTTTTCTAAACCTAGAGGCTGAAATTCATTCTCAACCCACGATTTAAGTTGCATCAGTGTAAAAAAAAAAAACGTCTTTTTTTTCTTCACAAGTATATTTTTTAAAGCTCTTTTTCAGTGACCTACTATGAAAGTGATCCATTTTAGCAGGGTTACTGTCAAAAGTTTGTTGTTTTTTTGTTTTTTTTAGCCTGTGGATAATCCACATCAAACACATGCTCCACAGGACTCTCATACCGTGGTGTCTGATTGATCCTTTACAACCTTGCATGCTGTGTTAAAGAATTCATCAGATATGCTATCCATTGCTGTCTCTCAAAGTTGCATGCCGCCAAACCTTTTTCCTGCTGTCAAGTTTTATTCTACTGTTTAAGGATCTATTTAAGAGCAGTGTTGTTTCTTCTGTAAGCTGCTATCAAGGGAGTGCAGTTCAGTAGCTAGCCACCCATGCAAGGAGTCAAAGGCGATCCTGAGATCAGTGAGACTGCTTGAAAGCTGAGATGGTGTTGCGTAAGAGAGGAGGCTAAATTAATCTGCTGAAATCAAACTGAGCCTCGGGGGTTGTCCAGACCAACAATGCTGCCCATGCAATTTAAGAAAGATCTGTTACATCACCACACTTGTCCTACTCACGCAGCTATCAATAAAGACTGAAGTGCCTTGCTTGGGCTATGTACAGAACAGATTGTGCTGTTGAGCATCTGTGGCGGTACACAGAGACATATAAGCCCTTTAGAGGGACTGACAAAAGGTTTCTTAGAGTGTATTATATGTCTCAAAGCTCAATTTGTCAGCTGTATTTTCACACGTCTCTGTTTCTCTGTTCATCCAAGCAATGTTATAAGGACAGAACATTTTGAAACAAAAACACTATCTCCCTAACAAACATATTTAAAAAATATAAAGGTTTAATGGTTACTTTTCAGGTTTTGTTTTTTTTAGTTTTTAACTTCTCAGCTTTTGAGTTTCAGCAGGTTGTTTGTTGTAGAAGCTCCAGAAATCAGGTCAAAGATAACTTGCAAAAGTTTTCAGTTTAATTTCCCTGAAGCGAAACACATATGGGAATGGTATACCTTCCCGCAGTGAAAAAAAAAGTAATGGGGAATCACAGTTATCCCTTTACACATGTATGTTTGCAGACTTAACAGAATGTGTTTGTTTATGGGAAGAATCCCGAGAGACCACACAGCATCCACCGTTTTGTACAGGTATGATGGATTCCTTCCAAGTTAGATAAGCGGAGCGAGTCAAAGGCATCTTTTGATGGATGCAAGATGCTCTACTGGGGGTTTGTTTACTAGAGGTAGATGAGTCACTTAATCACTGACAGAACGGTAGTGATCCGTGAGACCGGCGTCAGCTAACATCATCTGCAACCTGTCTCTCTAGTCATTAGAGAAGAATCCAAAATGTCTGCCAGACTGCCAAGAGGCTGCGTACCTCTCAGGTGATTAAGAGGAGGGTGTTGACATCAATCATCTGAGTACACGGCATTGCGATACATTAGTCCTGTAGAGCATCACGGCATGGAAAACCTGCTGTACAGTATACTTTTCACGCAACATTTTGAGAGACATCATTAACATTTCAACCTCAGGAGACAGAGCTAACAGTTTCGAAAGATGCTGCAGAACATAGATGGCAATGTCAGTCTATATCTCAATCTATCTCAACAACTATTGGATGGATTTCCAGACATTCATGGTCTCCAGAAGATGAAGAATCCTGACTTTTTTTGATCCCCCCTTTTTCAATTTAGCACCTTGAGATTGTCATAAAGTTAACAATTTGTTTTTGGTTTTTTTTGTGAAACAGATTATTGAATGGGCGTCCATGAAAGTTATGTCATAATTTAAATTTCTACAAAACTAATTAGATTCCCATCACCCCTTATTGTTCCTTGTTTTGAACGTTAATTAGCACATTTTTGCATATTAACACATTAAACTAAGATGGTAAACATTACCTGCAAAACATCACAGCATATCTAACAGCTACCATGGCTGTAGACTCATTTTAAATTCATTAGTGCACACTTGCATTATATGGTCACTATATCTGAAACCTTTTTTAAGCTTTTGTTATCACATGGTCCTCATCTTACTAAAAGTAAAACAGAAATCATCTCTTAGAAGTTAAAATATCTCTGATCTTTTGATTCATACCTTTATGTCAACAGATGAAAAGAATGAGAAGCAGGGAGATACTGGAAAATTCTGCACTCCACCAACATATTGACTAAACCTGATTGTGCGGTACTTTCCTTTCTTTGTGTCTATTTTTAAATGCCCACGCTCACTCGCTACACATCTCACTTATTGTTTCACTTGTCAACATAGATTATGTGGAGTTTCACAAAGTCTTGATTTGTGGATAAAATGGTTTTAAATATAGAGAGGTCAGATAGTTGCAGTCTGACACAAGTGGCCAGATACAGCATGGAGTCAGTCTGGTGTTTAACTCAAATAACAATGAAGGTAAAAATGGCTCAGTATGACAGGTTAAGAACAAAATGAAGGCCATAATGCACTGAGTGAAACTATAAATTCAGGTTTATGCTGTCTCTAAATCATGTGAGATTACCTGTGTCGACAGGGCTTCATAAGGGAGCAGAAAACTATTTTGTTAATTTTGATTGATGAAGACGTGATAGACCTGAAGGCTCTGATTACTCTTAAGTACAGCAAAATGGATGTTGTACTAAGACGTTCGATTTCTGGTCTGCTGCTTACATCCAAATCCTCCAAAAACAATAAACTGGAAATTCAGCATGGTAATAACAATATGCAAAGTCATCTGTCAAAAGTCTGTTTCTAGCCAAAGGCAAGCAGTAGACAGTGAGAGAGAAAGGCAAAGAGAGAAGATAAATGCCTCCATATTATAAACATTTAATAATTTCCTTCAGCTGAATTCTTTTGGCAGAATTAGACTAAAATCATGAATCATACTACAACCTGTCACTGTGTCTTTTTTTCTGTCTCTCTCTCTCTTTCCTTCCACGTTCCCTGTCTGTATGCTGATCACACAAATACATTATATGATATGATCCTTTTTTCAAGGGATTGGACACTTAAACCTGATTATAGTCACATTAAGATTTTGCAAGACTATGCATCCTGTCCCAAGTTCTCCTCTTTTGGAAATTACTGAAGCCTGCAACTTATGTTGAGGTCAAGAGGACCATTAAGGCCCATGCTGATGCCTTTTTTGGGGAAAAACTCTAAGCCTAGATAATTGTGGCAATGTTGTCCATTTCTAAGTATTGTCCCTCTCAATCTCATGCTTGTAAATCTTTCCCACCATATTTGATGCTGAAGCTGTAACTCTCCCCAGCGCCTTTCCAAGTGCAGCATTTTGTACCTAGCTTGTACTTTCACATTCATTTTCACAAAAACTAAGTAAAAATGCCAACATGCGTGGGATTTTTAAGGGTTTCTTCCTCAATGTGTAGCAGATATTGAGGCTTTCAATTTCATTTTAATCCTTAAATGTAATGTTTTCAAATCGGTAAATGCTTTTAGTACTTCATTTTACCTGGTGTCTGCAGCTGCACACTTTATTTTTTTCACTAAATATTCTGTACATTATTCATCCTTTTAGATACTAAGTGCCAAAGTAATACACTGAAGACTAGAGCCTACAGTATCGTGCCGAATGGAGATGCAAATAACCTAGATTTTCTTAATTCCAGTGCAAAGGCAATTTCATAATCTTCAGCATACAATAGTAAATCTATAAAAATCCTTTGTTAAAATGTGTTTCCATGCATGCTTGCTATGATACAAAGATACACCATGAACAAAAGTGTTCCTTGGAAGTGGATTTTCAATACAAAAGTTGAAACATTCACAATTACTGATTATAACAGTTCAGTTTCCCCAAGATAATAATAAGCTTTCTTAATCTGCAAGAGATTGGCTGTAATCAACAAGAGAAAAGGGTTGGATGAAAGCAACCATGGTAACGGTGCATCAGAGGCTAGTGTGAGTCAAGAGCGGAGCAAAATGCCAAGAAATTACTTAAAAAAGCAAAATAAGATAAAAGACATTCCTGGACTCAAATGAAAATTTAATGATTAAATGTAGTGAAGACACGCAGTGAGCAGTTTTTTCAGGGTATTACACAACAAGATGGACATGTATTATTAAATGGCCACTTTACACTCACCCATTTCTCAGAAAATGTTATCTTTCATGGTTTGTATACACTTTTTCTTAAACCTGCAATAACAAATTTTCAGCCATTTTCAGACAGCTGCAGAAGCTGTAAACACTAAGCTGATATATGAGCACCTTTTACAGTAAGTTAATAAGGTGAGCATATTAACACATAGTTATTAGGCTTGGACACTATGTATTTTTTCATACCTTCTTACCTTCCTCACATTTCACCAGGGTATATGGTATATGACAGTATTTGTTTAAAAAAAAGAGCAGAGCTACTGGTGATAGAAGTTGTAGCATGTGTGACATTGCCTAACCTACAATGCTGTGTGTCTAATATGCCGTTAGTCTACTTAAACCAGTCTTTCACTTTCTTCAGTTTCAGACCCACAGAATAATAGGAAATAAATAGGAAAAGGAAAAAGCATCCTTCTTCCATCAATTCTTGCTGGGGGACTTGATGACACTCGTTGCCATGGCAGATACCGATATATCAGCGGGCTAAACAAAGACGACGTGCGGATGGTGGTGGCAGACTGGCAGTTGAATAAAATCATGTGGCTAATAAACTGCTCTTTATATGTGGCATCCAGGACTAAACCCAAAATACTCCCACACAGGGACAGAGGCATTTTTTTTTCTTTTTTACTAGTTCTGTAATGTTATTTCTACCACTCGTAGTCGCCATCTTTGTCAGCACAGATGCCTGTTCCATCAGCAGACCTCTGGTGGCTGTGCACTACAATACATCTCCATATAAGAGGAGTCTATTTTTGATGGAAATCATAACTTGGGAATTTCTGAATACCCTTTTATACCATAACATCTTCATAGCACCCAAGCCTAATCATTGGCATTCATTTGTAGTCATGTATCTATCCACCTGATGAATACAAGTCCAGTATTCACTCTCCTTTTTAGCTTTGTTTTTGGTCTCCACCAACTCCTGCGTATCTGCCTCTTGAGTAGTTAAATAGTACTCGGCAGGTAGCGTAAAAAAGTGGATTTATAGAGCTTCACACTGAAAACAGCAGCCTGTTGCTGGCAGAAATTACACTGATGAGAAGGAGGTGAGAGTGAACAACTATAAAGGTTCAGGTCGTAAAACCAAAAACAAAGAGCTGAAACAGGCTGTGAGGGGAAGTCCAGAGTCTGGTTATAATTCTCTGTGGGTTTATCACTTAGACATGAATTAAACCAAAAACTAACCAGACTCCTCATACCTATTACATGTTACACTTGATATGCCATACACATCATGCACTGACTACGGTATAATGACAGTATCTTGATTTACCCTTTATTTCTCCTTTGGAGCCTTATTATTACCGAAGTTAAGTCATTCTGTCAGACAGTTACAATAAAATGAGGGGCCTGGTATAAACTAAAATGTTGGAGAATTGTCCTTTGACCTAACATCTGCCAGCATGTGCACATTGGGATTATGGTCTATGTATTTATGAGAGCTCTGTTTCAAGTGATCTCAGTGCTTGGAATTTATTTGATTTGTTGAACTAAAATAAATGCCGCTGGACAGGCTATTGTGCCTCAGCTGGGATTTAATCGGCCCAGATGGAATTGAACAGATTTGCGGAGAAATCAAAATAGGAATCGTAATGGAGCCTGTCAGGTTTGGATCCTGGGAGCTGCGCTGTATGGGGGGAAGCCTTCGGAGAGGAGACTAATCACTTTCAGATGACCAGGGTCTAGTCCCAGTAACGATGTGAATGTGTGCTGTGTATTCTGTGTGTGTGTGCGTTGGTGTGCAGATGTGTCCAGAGTGTGTGTAGTTTTTCACACACACTCAATATTGCATTGACCAAAACAATGAGATGAGTCTTGGAGAAATGTGTTTGTAATCATATTAAAACACCAGAGATGCCTCATCTACCAATGCACACTCTCACCTTGAAGGTACTCTACACTGCGTATTCCAGCACTTTTGAAAAGATAAGTATTTTGTTCAAAAGGGTGTTACCATTATAAGCTGAAAGAATGTGTGAAAGTGCATTGTGTTTTATGCATATGGAGACACTTTAGTTAAGTTCAGAAGTGGCTTTTAGCTTGTTTTGGAAACATTGTGCCCTTGTGACATCCCCTGAAGTGCTTAGCGTCGTTTTCACTGCTGCCATTTGTCACCTGGGTGTGTCCCACTTTTCTTTCCACAAGCACGGTCCAAAACTCTCTGAAACATCTGGCACTAAACCAGAGACTCGCCGTGATCTCTCAAAAACGCCACATATGTGGCTCCTATTGCACATGGCATCTCAGATACTCAAACTGTTAGGCTTCTCCCTTATATCAATATCTCTAGCCATGTGGTCCCTTCTGCTCCACACTCCTATACTCGTGCCATTATCTTGACCGGGATACCACTCCTTAAAAGCTCATCAATGCAAATTTTCCCTCTGAGCCAATTTTTTGTCTTTGAGAAGCGACAGCCCTTCCCTCTCCTTTTTTGGGACAGACACACAACCCCCACCCCTCTAACCTTCTTTCTCATGACAGATGACTTCACTCACTCATTCTAGACAGAGCCCTTGGATTGGCCTCCTCGGTATGCATACTTAGGGCAAATCCCCAAACACACACATACACACACGCACAACTGGTGCAGCTGACCTTGTAAAGGGGTTGCAGCTTCACTAAAAAAACCCAAAAGCCTCCTAATCCTGTTCCACAGGGCCAATGAATAAACTGAACCCTTCCCTGTCTATCCATGCTATTGTCTGACTGAGAGCTGTTTAAGTCTAAAAAAGGCATTAGACATGTAAATATCAAAAACACTGGCACAGTAGTAAATGAAGATAATCCATTGAGGCGAGGTGGTGAGATGAGATGAGGTGGAGTCGGGCTGTTTGACTGCATTACGTTAGTTGTCATTCATGTATCTGTTCACAGTGGATCACGATACCAGTTTTTAGTTATTTCCTCCACATCCTTCTTCCCCAGTGTTACATTAACTTTCCAGGAACTGTTTTTTCCAGTTGGGCTAAGAGCTGAGGGTTGCAACTACTTTGAATAGGTAAACCTGAAACAGGAAGAGGGATGTTAATCTCTCCATACGGGGGATTTTTTTGGCGTGGGTGTTTTCTTCCACAAAACCAAGACATTCCTTCCTAGTGTATGGCAAGAGCTTTCAGATTATTTTCCCACAGCCACGATACTTAATACAAAGCCAAGAGGTCAGCCATTGAGTTGAGTAGATTGAACTGTTCAAAGACCACTTAATTTTACTAGGGCAATTTCAGCCATGCACTTAATCACGTCTGTATTGTTTTCAAGCTTGAAAAAAGAAGTGATTATAACTTTCTGTTGCTATTCAAAAGCCTCAAGGACCTGAACTTTAAAAGTAGAATATAATCACCATTATGTTCAATAGGTGCTATTATAAAGCCACTGGAGCGTCGCCAAATGTTAAGACTCAAAAAGTGTGTCACGTTAAGCTGCAGTGAATTTTCTATGGGTGCCATGTTTAATTTTGTGACATAATTCAGAGGACAATAGGGATGACTGCATCTGTCTGAACGTGAGTGACATTTTAATGAGTGTGTACACTGAAAGGATCTAGCTTTAAACAACAGTTGGCACCTTTTCAACTATTACAAGAAGAAAATGTTTATACCCCAGATACAACAAGGTAAAGAGATTGTTTGCTGTTATGCTGCTGGACTATCTTAAGTTAACTTTTTTTTGTCAGATGTACCCCCACAGCACTTTCATATGAACTGAAGTGCATTTTCATCAACACCAACAATCATGCTCATAAAATGGTCATCTCAATATAATAAAGTGGATATCCCTCAACGACTGATTATGGCTACGACCCGACTCTTCAGTTCACCTCGTCTTTACGGAGCTTTTTAACGAGTGTCAGTTTATTGTTTAGCTGTCCGGCCCTTTAGCTGTACTGTTTTGGTTCACTCTCAGCGCTCTCATAATGTCTTTTTCAGCCGCAGCTGTTTTCAACAAGAAAACCCTGTACACTACTTGCTCAGCACCAAGTGGCAAAAAAAAACACAGTAAACAAATAGCTGATGAACATAGTGGCGCATTTAGCAGCAAAAGTGTCAGATATTTCACTTCAGTAGTTGGCAGAAGCCAACAACAGAGCCAAAGAAGAGTGAATATTGAACTTACATTCATCAGCTGGACAGAAACAGAGTCCAAATGAATGTTGCTACAGAAGCAACTGTTTGCTAACAAGTCAGTGTCGTGTTCACAACTTGTTTCCACTGCCCACAAGTGGCCAAAAAATCTGTTAATGCAGGTTTTAGATTGCATTTGTACAGCTACTACTTCTAGTGTCAGAGGCTTGATATTTCAACCATTTATTTGTTATTTTTAGCCATCTAATAGTCTAATAGATTTCAGGCACTCTCAATCACAACACATAGTATTTAGGTGGTTGGGGATCACTGTATTGATACTGTCCAAAGCCATGTTCCCCCCGTTATGTGCGTGTATTTGTTGTGAAAGTAGTAGTTTACCCCATGCAATCAACCCTGGTGTGGATGTTGTAAACATGCAGTGAATGTTGGTGCACATAAACAGATGTTCATCATTCGACACAGAAGATAAACAGTGTATTGTGTGTTTCAGGCCGCGTAATCTCACCGTGTGACTCCTCTTTTTTTCCACATTTGTTTTATTTGTGAAATTGTATCCCAGACTCCTTTGAGACCAAATCCAGGAAGAGGTCATACATATGTATTTGCTTTGTGTCTTTATCTCTCATTGTTTTGTCTCGTTTTATCTTTTTTACATCTTTTTCTCTGCAGTAAAACTTTAAACCTAGTATTGTTACTATTCTGCTCACGGATTGTTTTGACTGCTTCACCACTCTCAAAAACAGAAACTCTAAACCCCAGGAAGCCATAATAGCAAGAGTAGAAATTATCTCTTGTATCCCAAAGTCGGCTAACTTTGCCTTGAAGATGATAAGGCTGCTAATAATAAGAGCCTCCTGCTTGGTTGTGGACACTCTTGACTGAGGAAGTAATTAAGTTCAAGCAGTTTATCAGTGGCTGGCCGGAGATGTGCTGTCTTTGTGTGATAAAGAGGGACTGGAGAGGTATGCCCGTTCTCTCAAGTGTCCATCCCACCCTATTTTTCATCCTCTCCTCATCTGTCGCACTCCCTCTTCATCTACTTCCCATAGGGGAAGCCCAAAGCGTATCCAGGCTAAGAGCCACACAACTCAGCCATCATGTCACTCATCCCTTAGCCTGTCCTTCACCGCTCTCCTCAAATATCCAATCAGGCTAATTTTAACCTGTGTTAGAGGGATGCGTTAAATTTGGCAGTGTGTCCCAATGCGTGCCACTCTGTAGATCCATTTGAACTGACTGTGTGCATGGAAAGACACACTGTGTTTCTGTTTTCTTTTTTGTAACGATGTTCCTATGCGGCTTCTATTTTAGAGTCGGCGGAATTAGAAGAGGAAGGGCTATATATGAGGGTGGTACATTGTATGAGCAGACATGTGATACATTATTTTAAGAATGCCTTTCCCTTTCAGTGATTGGAAAAAGCTGCTTTTAGCATACAGACACAGTACTGAAAATGACAACAGTGTACAAAGGTAGAGTACATTAAACCACTGCAGCTGAGACAGTTTGTTATGTAAACACCTAGGACCCATGGTAGCTCATTACAGAAGTTTGAAACCCTGCTGGATTATACATACACTTCCAGTCCTTGACAAAGACTGAAGGCAAACTGGCTTCATTAAAAAGTGGCCTTTTAAAAAAAACACAGTCTTAATAATGTCGCCTTTTTCATACTTTAGTGAAAGCTGCAGATTCAGTACTCTGTCTCTGTCTGTACAGGAGGCGTTCAGCAGTGATGGAAGAACAACATACATCCTTTAGTTCAGGAAAAATAGTAATACCACACCTTGAAATATGTTAGCAATACCAGCAAAATGTACTTAAAGTGTTAGAAGTAAACATTTTCATAATTAAGAAAAATTACCCCTGTCAGTGTTGTAGTATTTTGTTATTATTAAGTAGTAATTTGATGTTGTAGCTAGTCAAAGTGGAGCTAACTGTAACTATTTTATATAGGCTACTATTGGATAGGTACTGATCATGGATGTGCTTTGACCGTAAACAGTAAATGTATGCGTAATAATTTGATTTGTAAAATAAACTCAAAACCATCCCCTAGGCAGGCTCTGTGTAGTTGTTTTGATTACAGTAGAAGAGTATCTGGTCTGACAGATGCGAGCAAGATGGACAACTGAAACACGCAGCTGAAACGCCTCCTGTGTAGACAAGCCTTAAGAAATAAGATCAGTCCTGCCCATTATCGCAGCACTCCAAGCTAAAGACAGAGTGGGAGGCTAAAATGCAGCAGAGTTTTATGGTCTTTCAGTGGCTTCATGTGTGTCTCTTATTCAACGTTACATAAACCTTTTACGTCTCTATTACTGTAATGTTGCCACTGGCCTGTGGCTGCTGCATGTTCCCACTTAAAGTCCTGATATGTTTTTAAATATGTAAACATGGATGTATTTGTCGCCAAAATTGAATAACAAGCTTTGCCGCACAGAGTGCATTATAATGAATATGTGTTCAAGCAGAGAAGCCGCAAGACAATATTTGTTTACAGTGACAGGTATGATGAATGAATAGCGTACAGTGAATGTAAAACAAACCAGTGTTGCAAACAGGGATCTGCAGAATACTAAGTGGGTGCATAAATTGAATCTGGTTCTCTGGACTCTTTCTATCCCTGACTGAAAATAGAACATTATATGACTGTGTCAGCCACAGTCCAAAAAATATAATGTTCTTGAAGTAAAAATTAGAAAACAACAATAAAGATATTGTGTAGTGATTCCGACTGAAAACCCAGCAAACAAGTGATTACATCATTTCTGTTTATCTGTTTCCACAGACAGTGAGATGGTCCCCCTGGACTGCTTGCGTCCTCGCTCTTGTGCTGCCACCCACCGAGCCTCTATTCAGCGAAACAGTGATGACCCTCGCCTTTCCATCAGCCTGTGTGACCTGAGCCTGCAGCAGCAAGAGATGCATCTGGAGGAGGATGATGAGGAAGAAGAACAGCTACAATCCTTAAGCTCCTCTTCTTGCCATGTGCCCCAGAATTCTCAAAACTCACAGCAGTGCTCACTGCTGCCCAGCCATTTGGACACTGATTTGCATTTCCACTCAGTGCATGGTATCCATGTTACTGGACTGGATAAGCATACAGTGGCGCGGCTGGATCACCGCGGTGACGAAAGGACCCTGGTGTTCACCAGTCGGCCGATGCACTGCTCAGAGACTGTCTTTGTGAAGGTGAAAGCAGGTGTCACACGGGCTGGCTCTCTTTCTTACGGTGTGACATCCTGCGACCCAGCAACCCTGAGGCCTAGTGACCTGCCATCCAACCCAGAGTCCCTGGTTGACCGCAAGGAATTCTGGGCAGTGTGTCGGGTGGCGGTGCCGCTTCACAGTGGAGATATCTTTGGCTTTGTGGTGAATGCAGAAGGGGAGGTGATGATGAGCCATAACGGTGTCAGGGCAGGGATGCAACTGTTTGTAGATAACTCCCGACCACTCTGGATGTTCTACGGTCTGCACGGTACCATCACACAACTCAGGATTTTAGGTACGTTCATATCATCTCGAAGAAAGAGGGAAAAAAAACAAACTTTAAACTATTTCCAAACTTATCAATCAAAGTTTGTTTCTAAAAAGTCGAACCAAGATTCAAATATAGGGCCAAATCCACAATAGGATTGCCCGGCTTTTGCGGCTGCTAAATCTGTGCAAATGACATAGCATGTGATTCACAAAGCACCAGCAAAGGGTGAAATGCATCGAAAACTGTGCTGCCAAGCAAATAACGTCATGGTGCACATAGGCCATTTGAATGTAGGTTAATTGGGTAATATTCATATATTTGGCACAAAATTAGACCCTTTCTATGTAAATAAGCCTTGAAACTGTCTAATTCACAAAGACTGGCACTAATTGCCTCATACAGTTATTAGTGTATTCAGATAGTTGGTGTTAACTGTGCATACACCCACTCTCTCTCTCTCTCTGTCCCTCTCTCTCTCTCTATCTCTTCAAATCTTCATGCTTGTGAGCCTTGAATGATATTGAATTTATATTGAATGGTATCAAGACTGAAATCTTCAGTCAGACATGGGGGGGGGGGGTTCAAGTCAGTATGGGGTGGTAGGCTTATCTTGGACTTTCAGCTACTTAAAAATAAAAATGTCCTGACAGTGCTGAATAAGCTCAGATTTCATCAATAAGGACTGCTTTATTAAAACAATCTCACCATATAAACCTGGAATCTGAGTCTAACAGCTGACCTGTGTAGATGTGCAGCAGAACACAGAACATTAATTACCATATGATACTGAACAATCCAGTGTTAATGAAGTTAATGCTGCTGTGCTGCTGTGCCGCGTGCGTAAATGCGCACAGCCTCTTTCTCTGCCGGAGTCACATGAATGGCTTTAGCATATTTTGATGGCGTTTCAGTTGGTTATGTTAGAGTAAGGTTATCATGAGATGTTATTTTGCATTAGAATTTGTATTACCTTTTTTTTTTTTTTTATTTAGTTTCAAGAAATAAGAACACGTTCCAACGACCTTTACAGGATGTCATTTGTAACTTTCCATTCCGAAATAAAGGCAGTCTGTGATCCTTGAACAATCTTTGGAGGCTGTATTCCTACTCAGCCGAGTCTTGAAATAGTTTCTCCTCCTTTGCTTTCTGTGCTGCTCTGTCTGACTTTTTATCAACTCATGTATCTCTTTGGAATTTACATTCAGCTCCTGCAATTTGCATATGAATGTTAACTTTTCATCTTCAGCTGATCAGAGTTTCTGTCAACTCGGTTTAATTCTGACAGATTTCACACAGTGATAGCACAGGATCGACTGAAGGTACTGTGAAGTCAGTTGTGCTGGTGTTTACATTCTGATATAATTGCTAACAGGTTCAGAAGCTGTTGAAAAAGGTGACTTAATGACAAGCTGTGTTAGAAAGTAGATATCACTCGCATCATTTTCTTCTCCAGGAGAATTTCTGAGTTTTATTGATTTTGAAAGTGGAACTGCAACCATACTGCCCATATTGCATAGCAGGCATGACCACACTCTGAAACACAAACATGGTGAATACATTCTTTTGATGACGTGTGGAGAAACAAAGCTGCCTTCAGTGAGGAGGTACAGTAAATAAGCTTTCATCTGAGTCCAGTTTGAGTTTGAACTATTTAGTATCACTTGCCCAGTTTTAAAAGTACTGCACTTGAAGGATTTTAAATTCTCTTCTTTTCATAAGATGGAGTTGCTGTATTGCTTGGACTTACTGTATTATGATGTGGCTGTGAAATACTGCAGAGTGCTGCAAGCACAAATGCGAGTGCTTTCCATTTGTTTACAGTCGCCGAAGATAAAGAAGTTTATCTTAATTCTTCGGAAACAATCTTCCTCCACCCTGCTGTTGCATTCTGGCTGAATTGATAGTGATTCTTTCCCAGCATGTTTTCACACAAAATGTATAATTACAGGCAAAGTTTTTTAAGAAACTTCAGAGGGGGCACAAAATGCACAACATGTTAGAATTTGTTGATTTACTTTAAATTTGTCTTGTAATTTATTTCTGGGTTAGGTTTTTTCCTCTCCTTTCCTCTTTTTCATGTAGTCAGTCACACCAGAGCTGAGGAGGTTATTTCTGTCTTGCGTGGGCTCCCAGCAACCAACATTATGTATCAGGAGGGGGCCTGTGATAGCTTCTTATGATGCCCTCCATATGCATTATTAAAATGTAATTGCATGGAGCTTTGCGATGGTGGGTCTTCCACCCACAGCCACCGTTCCCTTAACACTGGTTCTCCAATCGTTGCTCTACTTTCTCTTTTTCCTCTTCTCCTTGTGCAATTTCATACTCGGCTCTCCCACCCCCCGATTCTTTGGGGTATGAACGTTCTTCGAATCATTACCCACTCGAGTTGTGGGGAGTGCATTTGTGACGTCTCCTCTCACCCACTCGCCGCAGCCTCACGCCAATAGTTGCCATGGAAACATCTAGCCACTCAGGCAAGTGACAGTTTGTCATGGCTGGGTGTTGTCAAGCTTGTGAAGTGAAACAGATGGGACTCTGTTGCTCTCCCATGGTCATTTTGTCCGTGTTATCTTAGACATCAAGATTTTATAATTTCTTATGAAATATTCATATTCAGTAATGGCCTACTTATGTATTTCCTTATTTTAGGTGTCTTGCTTTGGGTTTGCTTCTGCATTTGTTCAGCTGCCATCCTAAAGCTGCTACAATAAATATTTTTTTACATTAACAATTGAGCAGCAATTAGTTGATCGACACAAAATTAATCTGCGTCTATTTTGATAATTGATGGATTGTTTTGAATTAGGGATGTCCCGATCCGATATTTGGATCGGATCGGCCGCCGATATTAGCAAAAAATGCATATCAATATCGGATCGGCCTGCACGGGAAAATCCCGATCCGGACTCCCGATCCAGTTTGTTTTCAAAACTCCGGTCCGCGCACCGCTGTAGGAAATCCATTCCAGTTTTTTTCAGCTTTCCCCCCCAAATCCGGTCCGCGTTTTTCAGCACACCTAGCGACCTGTCCAGCATCCCACTATTTATTTTCTACTCAGCTTTTTTGTGTGTTTTGCTTTTTTAATACCGTTTACACTATTGTTTGCACTGATGGCTTTTTAAGCCTTGGTTTACACTCTTGTTGTTCAAGAGCAGAGCACTGATGCCAATACAGTTTGTGTGGTTAATTGACTATTTATTATTTTGTCTATTTTGTGTTTATTTAACCCTGTTAAGAATAAACAGGTCAGCTTCTCATTACCAACCATTGTGGATTATTCAAACTAACCTAATTAAGTTGGCTAGTTGTTCTTAAGAGTAAAACCCTTTTCAACATGAGTATAACAACAAAATTAGTAAATATCTTTAATCTTTAATACATGCTTGGATCGGCCGGTATCGGTATCGGCCTATGCTAAAAGCTACAATATCGGTATCGTATCGGAAGTGCAAAAAGCTGGATCGGGACATCCCTATTTTGAATACCAAAAAAACAAACAAAATTCTCTCATTCCAACCTTAAATGTAGTTAAAAGAAGTTGCCTTCAATGCTGCAAAGTATTTCAGCATCTTCATCTTCCAGCATTTGTTTGTTTGTTTTTTATGCCCCACAACTTAGTTTTGGTTCACTCTCACTTGATTGATTGATTGATTGATTGATTGATTGATTGAATCCTTTATTTATTCAGGGAAGGTCAATTGAGAACAAGCTCTCTTTTCCAATGATGCCCTGATTACAAAACACATGAATAAACATACATAATTACATATCACAATTACATTCAGACTGCAGAACATTGAGCAATAGGCATTTGAAATCTAAAGAAATAAGACAATCTAGTTCAAGAACACACTGTAAATCATTTCACTTCTGAGGGGCATAGACCTGAAAAGTCTTCCCCAATTCGGTCCTTACATTGGGAATGTTTAAAATCAAGGTCTCTTGTGTGCAAGTTACAAGTTCTAAATGAGACATCTGTTCCAGATGCAGCAGACAACTTTCTTCAGCAAAAAAGCTCTAAAAAAAGCACCACACACACGATCTGACCAAAACATCACAGCATATTAGCGATTAGCTGTTGAATGCAGTGGAACATTTAGAAGTTAAGGAACCAGAAATTTCCCTCAGGAGTTGGTGGTGAGCAAAACAGAGCTTGCAGAAGGGTGAATATTGGACTTTCATTAATTAGTTGGCCAGAAATAAGATCCCAAATGAATGCTAATGTTGTTCCTCATGTTGGATGTGTGAACTGTTTCCTAAGAAGTTCAAAAAATCAACCTAAAAGGTGATGCTGTATTAACTTGTTTTCACTGCCCCCAAGTGGCCAAAAACGCATTTAATGGCAATTTAAAGCCTGACAGAAAAATAAATATTGTGATGGGGTGAAGCAGACCTTTCTATGTTTGATAAGCAAGTGTTGAAAGTCACCATACACATGCTCAACCTCAAATAAGTCTCCTCTGCTGCTTGCGTAGCTAAAGACATTCACATATTCCAGGAATATTCACTTATTCCTGGTCATGCAGTCAGCAGTAAATTCATAATATGAGAGAAAATGAAAAGTATGCTTGAGGGTCAAGGGTACATGAATAGATGATGGTTATCCATTCTTCCTTATTTGAGTTGACTAAGACATTTGCTAACAGGTGCGTTGCCATATAGGTCCCGTTAAGTAGGTAATGGAAGGGTGTACAAATTCTGCCGTTTACATACAGGACTCTGTATCCACACTACAATATGAAAATACAAGAATAAACAAATAGTCCCAGTGTCTCAGTAAAATGGTTCAAACATCCCCTGTACTGATATTAAATGCAAACAAAAATGTTAGAAATGTTCTTGCATAGATTACATTGAGTCCTGTATTCATGCAGACTTTCTGGTATCCGTTGATTTTCTGTGTAGCAAACTGATTGTTGTATGACTAAAAAGCTACTATGGTTTGTTTGTGTAGGCTGAAACTGAGACTGTAGTTGTTGGAGTGGGCCAAGGAGAAGGCATCGGAGTTCAGAGCAATGGATATGAGCACGTAGCTGCAGTTATGCAACAAAACTGTATACATTTTTGTGCAAGCAACCGACCACATAAATGTATCTTTTTCTCTTCTTATTTTCTCCTTTTAATTTTTTCTGCTATTTTGCACCATATGTGGTTCTTTTTTTAGCTATTTCTCCTCACCACAATGTCATTGTTGGGAAATTTAGACAAGCAAATTGTGGGATAAGATGTAAACTAACAATATTAGATTATTTGACACATGGAACGATGGGTGGTGCCAAGTAACCGGCCAGCCTGACAGTGTAGCAATATTTCTGCCATGGTCAGTTGAAGGACGATGTGTAAACAACAATGGCTTGTGGCTGCCAGGCAGACTGGATCAGAATTTGTCTGTGGAGTCAGGGTCGGTATTCACGTCTGTAAGGAGAGATGAACTGCCAATATGAGAACTGATGCCAGAGCCGATGGTTATGGGCTGCGGATGAGGACTCACCAAGACAGAGAACAGATAGGAAGCATTTTGTACCCTACCCAGAGGGATCATGGGCTTATGAAGGAGGAGGAGGGGGTCCTTGGCATCTCTGACGAGGCTACACCAACTGGAGGCTCTTGACTTACTCATACACACCCACACACAGACACTCTGGACTCACAAGTCATCTTCTTGGTGATAATACAGACTTAATGTGTGTGTGAGTGTGAAAGGGAAAAAGTGATAGACGGACATGGTGAGAGGGAGATGCATCAAGACATCCGCTCTCCTTCTTTTGCTAATTATCAGCTCAACTTCTTCTCAGTGTGAATTATGATTCACTCACTTTTGTATCTTTTGAAAATTGAAGTCTTCTTCTTTCATAGATGATCTGTATGTTGATATTCAGAAAGTCTTTTTCTGATCCCGGGGGCTCTTCTGTATTTTCAGGCTCATCTCTGCACCCAGATCCCCGAGGCCCATCAGTCCCCAGTTCTCCATCCTGTACGCCCAACACTCCCAGAATGCTTTGCAGTGGCAACTCAGAGCCCAACCTTAACACACCTTTTAACATCAACCTCAATTCCAGCCTCAACTCCAACTATCAGACTGTCTTTACTTCCTCCTCAGGTTTGTGTTCCAGTTTACTCTTCTATCTCTCTCTTTAACTCTACCTATTTAGGTTCCCCCAGTGTATTGTTATTGTCTCAGTAATCAGTTGTCCTAATGACCAACCTAAAAATTCCATCATAGAATTGGGGAAAATAAAAAAGACACTTAGAGCAATGCAGGAGCAGATGCACTTCATCTTCCTTTTGCATACGCTGCACAATTATTTTCTTATGCCATTTCCTGTCCAGAAAGTCAGGATTTTCTTTCTGCTTTGTTATGATGTTTGTATTTATGAAATGTATTAAAATGCAGACATGTAGGACAACGATTGAACAGCCAGCTGTTCACAAATACTAACAGAACAGAACCAAAACATCAATTCAGGATATGCATGTTATCACATCAAGCAAATATTTACCTTGGTGATATGAAGCAATGATCACTGTAGTCCCAAGCTGCAGACAGCATGTCAGGAAAAGTCCTAAGAGCTGATGGCTGTAGAAAGAGCGACGATTGTAGCACAAACACAATTATTCCTTAATAAAGTTGTCCTTAAGTATTAGCAGAGGACGTAGAGGAAATGAGTGGGAGGAAGGGTATTGACAGCATAAGTATTGCCACCTAAATGATTCCTTGGATATATGCAGTGATTTCACTGTGTTTCTTTCTCACAAACCTCAGGTACAACGCCAAGCTCTCCATTCTCCAGTCACCCAGAGTCCCCTACCTTCCCATCCTGCTCAGGATCATGGAGCGACGAATGTACCATCTGCTACGAAAATGTGGTGGACACTGTCCTCTACGCCTGTGGACACATGTGTCTCTGCTACACCTGTGGCCTCAAACTCAAGAAGATGGCCAACGCGTGCTGCCCCATCTGCAGGAGGACAATCAAAGACATCATCAAGACCTACCGGAGCACGTAGGCTTGTGTTAGACAATGTGACACATCGTCAGGTTCAGCTCAAGAGGTTGTCAAAGCCATTTCAGACTTTGCAAGGATGGACACAGCACATGTGAAAGCCCTGCTTGTTTGTGTGTGCAATCTGGCTCAGGTACTCTACAGCAGGACATTTAAAATCCATCATTTTAACATTTTATCTATGTTACGTCGAATGCACATGGTTGGTTCGTACCTGTGAAGTCTCAATAAGGACCAGCAATGAGATTCATCAGAGACTATTGACAGAAAGAAAATATTGTGTGTGCTAGTGCAGTAATAGAAGATTGGACCAAACTCATCAAAGCTTGACCTACTATTTTCCGCAGACTGTGATTAATGCATCTGTTGAAAAGAAAGAGTAATAAGAGGAAGCATGTGTCCTACTGCATAGTAACCCTTCATTTTGCTGGCGAAACCGTTGCTGCTAGCTAGATGTAGAAGGAGTAAAATTGTGGAAGAGGTGTGGAACAAGCAAGGAAAATAAATATGTAGTTTCATAAGCTGCTCCTTCACTACTTGTCAGATAGCATTCAGTCAAAAAGCAGTGTTGAATTGATTCTCTGCTAAATCTGAATCCTGAATGTTTCCAAGATTCCAGAGGCCAGTGAGGAATGAATTTTAAAAAAAGAAAACGTTTTTGTTTGTGAAATTTTGAAGCATAATAAGCCATGTTTTAAACTCTCCTGTAATACAACGATGAAACGCCCAAGCTCGAGCTTGAGGGTAAAAGAACTCTGATTGAAGCGTTTTGTCAAATATCACACTCCCTGCTTCTGTGAACTTCAGGCAGGGTGAGATTGTGCGAAGGATAAGAATGTGTGAACATTGTCACCATAGAAGGTCACGCTTGCGGTGAATGGATGGATGTAAATCAGTGTAGAGGGAGGAGGCAGAGAGAGGATGTTGTACGTTTGGGACAAAGACAAGGGAAGAAGGGGCGCCTTTACTGTGTGTCTGCACAGCATTCGGTGCAAAGAAACAAAGCTCATTTGGGCACAGAAGATACATCAGAACTTTATATGAAAGCCTGTAAAATGTGGGACTCGCATGGGGTTACATGTCCTGCCTCTTGGCAGTGGTCCCTACCATCTCTGGCCACTCAGTAAGCTTGGTGGATGCTGTAATTTGACAAAAGTCATACAAATAAACATTGGTGGGCAGTGAGGTATTTTTAAAATGCTGAAAAAGCACATAATGAAGACGAATCAGCATCTCCATCATTTCTAGTAACCCATGAAACACAATACGTTACAGATGGCTTTGCTTACTCCAGGTTACACACTTCTCTTCCTTTTGTATGTACATTAAATCAGAACATGATTATTTGCTTTCAGTGATGACGTATTTTAGTTCATTTGTGTTTAGTGTGTCTTCAATTGAAAAAAACAAATTCATGTGCAGTCAGTGACAACGATGCAGCTTGTTATTGTGGGACATTGTGATAATTTAATTTGCATTTCAGTTGCTGAGTGCTGCTCTCCGTCAGTAAAAGCAAACTCCAAGGACATTTTCACTTGACTAATCTCATACATTATGTACGGCTTTAAATTGATTAATTAAAAATTAATACAAGCTATTTTCAGGTGTTTTTCTTTTCTTGTCTTTTTGTTTTTGTTTTGGCCTTGCTAAAACATTACTCCTGATTTTGTTGATGCTTTGCATCTCGCCACCGTGGAGGGAAAATTTGCAGTTATGTTGTTTGAGTCAAAGTTGTGTTTTAGCGCTCTTGGGTGCCTTTTTAAAAAGAGAAGTCTGGAAAAACTTTGGTTCATTAGGTGGAGGAGGAGGAGGAGGTTCATCTTCATCTTTAAGTCACGCTTATGAGGTTATGTTTCTGACATGAGCAGGTATAACCACACAACCTACCCGTTCATAGATGTTGTATTTGACTTTGAAGCAAATGTTTCCTTCTACTTAAAGGTGTACTATGCAGGATGGTTTAGTAAACACGCATTCAAGGTTGGCCCATCCTCCCTCAGCTGAGAGAGAGAGAGAGAGAGAGAGAGACAGAGTTGGTGTAGTGAGCTACAGTGTAAATGAAAAGAGCGAGCAGTGCTGGTGAGAACAAAGCCGTAAATCAATATCTTCTGATTGTTTCATGGCGGTCATGTTCTAAAGAACAAATAAACACGCCCACACCTCCGCCCAACCCTGCAGGAAGGTACGATTGTGTGAATGCAGAGCTTCATCCTGTCCACTGTGGCCTCTCTGCTCTGTGTGTGTGTAGCTCAGCGCCACCCTCGGTCAAACAAACACACACAGACCTGCAGCTCTTTATACGTCCATGATGCAGAGACAGAGAGCAGAGTGGAGCAAAGAGAGAGACAGAGACAGTGATGTAACCTCGTTGCTATGCTACGAGTCCCAGCCTCACACCCAGCATGCTGTTATTGGCTAGGGGCTACACACCCACTGCCCAAAGGTTGACACCCAGAAGCATCCCGAACACAGCAAAATAATAAGAAAATACAGGCAGAGTGTAGTCTCTGCAGATTAATACATCACCACACACTTCTAGTGAATTATAAGTGATGATTGAGAGGGATTACTTTTGTATGAGTCTGTACTTTGTTTTTAGAAAGAAAATCCTGCATAGTATACCTTTTAAAATCAGTGTATGCATTTGTTCAATTATTCACTGCTGAAGATCAAATGTTTAAATATTGCCTTGTTCCCCTCTGTCACTGCATTGCATAATACTGGAATGTTTTGTTGC